>NC_140485.1:62465542-62843042 GCF_964271855.1 Acomys minous | reverse complement strand
TCTCCAGCCCACTATTTTTCCCTTTGTTTTTTTAAGACAGGGTTTCTCTGTGTAGCTTTGGCTGACCTGGACTCACTTTGTAGACCAGGCTGGCCTCGAACTCACAGCGATCAGCCTGCCTCTGCCTCCTGAGTGCTGGGATTAAAGGCATGTGCCACTACGCCTGGCTTTTTTTTTTTTAATAAAGGAAAAGATGTATGTGAGGGAAAAGTTCTTGTTACGCTGTTTATGGGAATATACCTTGGAACACTGTGGCTGTTCTTCAAACACAGAAAATATAGGGCTGCTGTACGACCTAGCCATCTGTTCCAGAGCAGAGAAGCACAGGAAATGAAATGAGCAGACCAAAGAAATATCTCCATGACCATGTCCACTCCAACACTAATCAAGTGGCTGAATAGTGAGTAAACCGATCGCTGGCTGAGCAGATAAAGAAAATTTCCTATATCAACATGATAGAATGTTGTTTAGCCATAAAGAGGAACAAAGTCTTTATTTTTGAGTCAAAATGGATGTTTGGGGGCACATGACATACATGATATAAATAAGAAAGATTAAACAAAAGATGTTCCCTCCTGCCACCCACTTAACTTCACCACGACATCCTGGGCAGGGCCTTCCTCAGTCTGATGTTGACCCTTGAATAGGCACCTAGTATGCATGGCTAAAGGATCAGGCTGCTTAGGTCTGCTTTGGTGGGACCGTCCTACACTTGCTTTGTCCAATATAAATGCCACTAGATACTGGTGGTCAGTGAGCATTCAAAAATGTGCCTTCTGTCACCGAGGAATGTGGTGTTGTACTTAATACTAATGTAACTGCAAACAGCTAAAGGGGACTAGTAGCTGCCCTGCTAGATAGATCGACTTTGAAAATGCTTGGGCCTGGAAGGCAAGCGAGGGTTATGAGCAGGCTCATCCTAGCCACGGAGGGCAGGAAAGAAAGGGGATGCAGATGGTACTAATATCAGCAGGGGCAATGCAGCTGGGTATGCAGAGCCTGGAGGCCAGCATGCTCCTCCTGAGTCTTCCTACAGGCTGATATGATGGGAGCATTTTTTTTCTATCTACTGGGAGTAAATTGAGGAGTTTTAACCCAGCAGGTAACAAGATTAGAGTTGGTCTTAAAATGGAGCATTGTGGATAGTGGGTTGAGAAAATAATTGTAAAAGACAATGAAAACACTAAGGACCGGAAGACACATGAGCATCTAAGTTAACCCTGCAAAGATGCAGGTGGTGGAGTCAAAACCTAGTTTGAAAGCAGTGGACCACTGGGAGCTGTCCAGCAAGGCTTTGCTGAAATCACAGGGGTTGGGGTTGCAGTGGACGCCTGTTTGTCAGGCAAAGTTCAGATCCATATAAAACCTAGTGATGTATTACTCTAACACTGGCCAAAGCCACCTCATTGCAATGACCCTTGACTTCTAATTATATTGCATTCATGTTATTGTAAAGATAGCTTTATTGACATAAAATACTGAATGACAAAGTCTGTCTGCATAAGTAGTACAATCCAAAGAATTTCAATGGATCTCTAGTACTTTTTTAATGGCTAATGGATGGACATTTTTAAAGATATATTTTACATATTTAGTTATGTATCTGAGTGTGCCTGTGTTGTGTATGTGTGTGTGAGTACCTGCCCACAGATGCCAGAAGAGGGCGACAGATACCTGAGAGCTGGAGTTACAGCCAGCTGGGAGCCACCCAACATGAGTGCTGGGAACTGAACTCAGGTTCTCTGCAGGAGTAGTGTGCTCTTAACCCCTGTGCCATCTGTCCAGCCCCTTATTGGACATGTGATATCTCTTTTGGTAAAGTGACTGACCAAATCCTTTGCTGCTTATTTTTAATATAATTTAATCAGCACATAAATACTGGAACACTTTTATGGGACAGGGTGTGGTATGATATTATAACATACAAGTATAGTACATGACGTCCAGATGGAGATAATTTTTTGGCTGTTTTTAACTAGGCTCTTGGCCTTCTGAGTGGATTATACACATTGTCTGTGTGTTCAAAGTGAAAAGCACTTAGTAGGCTGTCTGGTTTCCAATGCCTTTCTCCAATTCTGCTGGCTGTTTTCTCACTTTCTTAATAGTTTTTAAAATACAAAAATGTTTCATTTTGATGAAATCCAATTCATGTATTATTTTCCTTTTGTGTGCTTTTGAGAATAAGGAAGGCATCTTGAACACTGCTTGCCTGGTTTGGGAGATTTTGTGGTAGAGGCTAAGCTGGCACATGAAAGTTGATGAAAAAATTAAGTTGACATTTAAGCTGGATCTCAACAGATAACAGGAATATGCCAGCTACAAGACTGAAGATGTTTTTTAGTACAAAGATCATCTGGGAGGATTTTTTCCTAATCCACTATAGATTTTTAGGACAGTTTGTGACCACAGATTCAAAACAGGGATCCGCACAGGTGCCAGCACCACATGGCAAATATAGGCAGACACTGTCATGGTTTGTAATTATTAAAATAAAGCCAATCCATTTATAGAAGATTCAGTGTGTCAGTATGGTTCTCTCAGAAAGCAGAGGGGAGGGGTGTTCAGAGACCAAGTCAGTGCTCATTAGCCATTGGAATGTAGCCAGAGTTTTAGGGCAAAAACCCCAGCCAGCAGCTGCAACAAGCCAGGCTCAGGCACCCAATGCAATACACCAATTAAAGAGCCAAGTAATAGAGATAGGAAGATGGTTCTTTCTGCAAAGTGCTTGCTATAAAGCCTGAGGACTGGTTTTAAACTCCTGTGAACACATAAATATAACCTGGGCATGTTTATGGTGGGTATCCCAGTGCTGGGGAGACAGAGACAGGAGGATTCAAGCTCTGGGAGTCAATGACTAACAAGCCTAGCCTAGCCTAATGAGCAAGCTCTGAGGTCAAGGAGAGACCCTGCCTCAAACGCAAAATGGAGAGCACCCGAGAAACAATATTGGAAAATTAGCCTCTGCCCTCCGCTTGCACGCATGCACATGGTTTGCAATTATACACCCACATACACATACTCACATAAAAAATAAAAGCTAGTTGGGTGTAGTGGCACACACCTGTAATCCCAACAGGAAGATCGCTGTGAGTTTGAGGCCAGCCTGGTCTACAAAGCAAGTCTAGGACAGCCAAGGCTACTCAGAGAAACCCTATCTCAAAAAAACAAAATAATAATAATAATGACAACAACAACAATAATAATAATAATAATAAATAAAGCTAGCGGTATGCATAATTAAGTGGTCCTGGCCACGGTGCCATCTGGCCATCTGGCCCACCATTGACCTATCATTGTCTCAGCTGCAGGGTGGCCATTATCCCAGAGATCACCAGTCTGTACAACGGTTAGTTCAGCTCCCAGGTGCAGCCTCACCCTCAGGGACAATTGCCCTTAATTGGAGGGAATGGAGTCTGTGAGTCTTTACTCTAATTAATATGAAGAGTTGTCTGAGGTGGGCCACTGGTTTGGGACAACAGCCCTTTGTGTCATCCACCCTAAGGGAGGATACTAAGTTTGGTTAGGTAGGAATACACAGATGAAGGTAGAGATACCCAGCCACCATCAATCTTTTAGTTACCTGATGGGTTCTAGTGAGGATTCGATGCTAGGGTGTTTTCTTGTTGTTTGTTTGTGGGCCTTTTTTTTTTTTAATAAAGCAAACACAGTTTTAAAGTGCTATCACGGTGGGGATGCATGCTGGAAGTGTCAAGTCCCCCCGTGTTCTTCCTAAAGGATGTGCACACCTGAAGATGGAAACCCAGAAGTTTCCCAGGCCAAGTACAGAACAGGAAAAACCTCACGGAGTACCAAATGTTCCTGCCTTGTACCCCAGCTTTACCCACGACACCAGTGCCCACAAGCACATAGATCCAGAAGGCATGAGCTCACCTCTGGGCGTGGCCCTGAGGACAAGAAGTCGCCAAAAGTTTAAGATTGCTTTCCTGCACCCTGGAAGAATGGTGGCTGAAAATCAGAGACCACATTAAAAAATAAAAAATAAAAAAGCTAAAGTTGCATCATTTCACACCGTCAGCTTACTGCTGAGACGCCTAGCCCTACCAGTCTTATTTTAGCAGAAACTGACAGCTTGTGAATCTGTTTGCAAACACTGGGAAGGCAGTGAGAGAGTTCTAAGTTCTCTGCAGAGCCTGCCAGCTTTTTAACCCCTGCAGTCCAGCAGGGGAAACAGTATTGCAACCCCATCATGATCGCATCCTCCAGCCTCCCCATGTATAGCACCTTTTCGTGTTTTTAATCATCCATTAACGTTTACTTTTAGGCGAATTCATATTCACACCCTCTACCCAGTTTCCTCGGCTTGCAATTCTGTTTTCTATTAGCGTGCAAGTGTACGTTATCTATGAGAGAAAATTGGAACTCATCCTGACTTCTTCTTCTGACTCTGTTTAGCAGTCATCTACAATGGCAAACTTGAGGTTGTCCATCTTAAAACAATTTCTGCAGCCCAGAGTTTCTAAGAGTATTCTAAATGTTCTCCTACTTGAATTGAAAAGTTTGTTTTGGCCACAGTTGGCCGTTGCTAGGGGTAACCAGTGAGAGTCAGCTGAAGAATGTCAGCTGATCGATAACCATCTCTCCTGGCTGGACATTATTGGGAGTCCATGGGGAGGGAAGAATCTGGAGAGATGAGATGCTTAAGTTCTGGGTATCAAATTACTGCAGTTTAGAGAACTGCCACAGGTCAGCCAAAATGGAGGAGTTTGACAAAATGGCTCAGGCCTGGCTCATGTGGTTCAGAGATCAAGTGGGGTCCTCATGCCCCATGCAGGTGGCTATCCCCTCCAGATTGTAAGCATGGCTGTTCCTCTGCTCAGAGCCGTCTTCCACCTCAGCCCTACCAAGTGCAGCTCCTCCCTTGGTTCCTGCTGGAAGGACCCTGCTGCTTGAGGTTGCAGTCCTCCCAGTCTGGGTAGCCACTCTGAGCTTAGCATTAGGTGTAGGACTCCCTCTCCCCAGCAAGGCCTCCAGATCTCTGCCTGACTCCATCTGGAGAGTGTCTTTAGACGCAGATGCCCCTAATCACATTTGATATATGGCCTTGACACAGCTCCCTGCTAGCTCTCTCCTCCCTGCCCTATAGGATAATTAGATACCGTGTTCCCGCTCACATGATAGGAGCAGGCTGTCAAATGCAAAACAAGCATCCTTAAAGTGCCTGGTTTCAACCAATTATGAACATCTATCCTGGAAGCCCCACGCATGCTCCCCGATGGCTATATAGCCTTTGTTCTCCCTGATTAAAGTTGAACTAGCTCCTGGAGTGCTTCCCGGAATATTTGATCTCCGTTGTGCTTATGGCCTTCCGGAGCCTGCATCTCGTCTTCTGCTCTTCTTGCCTCGGTGTGCTGGTCGCCAACAGTCCCCAGGGAAGAGGAGACCCACAGTTTCCCTTCTATATCCTTTAACCCCCAGCCTCCAGCCCAACCACCCCACACATTGGGTATCATCTCTTCATAGAAGTCAAAACCTACATATTACCCAGTCTGGAAAGGTTCCTTGACCATCCAGATTAGAACCCCTCTCCTTTGCCCCACGGGCCCCTAGACTTTCCCAACTATGTCCATCACACTGTCCTATCCTGAGCCACACAGATTCTGCTGGTCAGGCTGCAGCAGGGATCTGCCAGGCACAGCTCCCGTCTAAAAGGAGAAGTCTTACTGTGAGTGAAAGGCCACTGAGAGCATGAGATGCTGCAGAGACAAGTCTGCAGAAAGGAAAAATCATTCAGGCCAGCAGCTTCACTGCTTCGTGTTTTATTTGGTGTGGAGCACTGGAGAGTGAACTCAGAGCCCCTTACATATGAGGCACGTGCTCCACAACTCAGCCACATCTCCAGCCCTCCTCTTGTTTTTAATTGTGAGTCAGGATCTCACTAAGTTGCTTAGTGTAGCCTTGAATTCACTCCATCGCTCAAGCAGGACCTGAACTCAAAACACTCCTGCCTCAGCTTTCTGGCGTCAAAACAAAGCACAGCTTTCACAGCAAATGGGACAAGAGCGTCGCTTATTCTGGAGACAAGGATGAGTGACCACAGCCCATGAGTACGGATTCAACTTGCCCCCAAGTCTAGGTTCCAGTGTGCAAATGTTTTCATGAAGTTTTTGTAGGTACAAAACAAAAGGAAGCAATAAATCCAGGCACTTCTCAAACATATTAGTGGGGATAGCTTGTAGCTTTGGCAGCAAAGTGGGAGACTTCTTGATTTAGGTTTCCAAAGCTGTGCCATGAGATGCTTAACTTTGGAGTGGGTGGAAATTGGTGATCTGCTAACTTATTGGGTTCCCAAAAGTCTCGCCTGGTAGGAGATCGCCACAGGACATTACGTCACACTCAGAGTTGGGTGTTAAATGGCTATTATATGGTCTAAATAGAGGCAAGGGCAGGCTGGGAGATGTGGCTCAGTTGGTAGAGTGCCTACCTAGAGTGCATGATGCCCTGGGTTCAATCCCCAGCACTGTATACATAGGGCATGGTGCACACATGCCTGTAATCCTGCAGTCAGCAAGCAGACAAAGACAGGAGGACCAGAAGTTTAAGCTCATCTTTGGCTCTATAGTGAGTTCGAAGCCAGCCTGGTATACCCTGTCTCCAGAAAGCAAAGTAGCTCAAGATAATTTGGCCATGAATATACACATTTCAACTCTCCACAAACAGGAAACTTTGCTCCCACCAGCCTACATCACTACCAGGCCCAGATGTTGATGTAATTTAGAAAGTAGCAGTGACCACCTTAGCCTACAGACATCATACTGTGACCAATCAGGAGCCATCAGCATTGGAGCAAGACACTTCCTTCCCATAGCAAAAAAGCCTAAGACTCCCCAAAGGGCCAGGGAATGGTTGGCATGTTTTAGTAATAAACTATTTTTAAAGTAAAGTGTGCACACTGTACCTTAGATACAGTACAATGACCATTTAACGAACTATTAGCGTGGATGTGGTTTTCATATGTTTTTGTAAATAAACAAAACTCGGTATAACTCACATCATTTGTGTTACTTGCCTCCTCGATATGAGGTTCCTACAACATTGCCAACGTGTGTGTGTGTGTGTGTGTGTGTGTGTGTGTGTGTGTGTGCAACTCTCTGATTTCTTTCTTCAACTCCATATTCTAGTTGTGGGGCATGGGGGAGGGGGGTCGGCTGAGCTAGCACTTCTCTGCTTCCTTCTGCGTTCCTTACACCCAGTGCAGACCTGACCCATACCAGCCCACAAAAGCACCCACTCATGGAAGAATGAAAGCCAATCTCTCTTTACCCAGCCATTCCTGCACGAGCCAAGTAAGGAGTCTGGCCTGCAGAGGGCGCCAGTCGGCTTCCTCATCTCCCCAGTGCAACCCAGAGCCCCGACCTGCTGTCAGTCAGACGGTGCCAGCTGCTCAGTGGTCATTTTGCTGTGCTGGAGATGAAGTAGGAGTTCCGATGCATAAAACCCGAGTGCTCTTCCCTTCTCACGTCTAGCGTTAAGTCCCACAACCCCTACCTTGCTTTGAGTAGAGCTGTAACTGTAGCAACCGGTGGGGACGTGAGAGGAGACCAGGAGAGAGGAGGTCAGAGCGACAGGGGATGTGGCGGACTGATTAGAGTCTGCACTGAGTGTTGGAGACAGCAAAGGAAAGTTGTTTCTATGTCTCCAAGCGCTCTCTCTCTCTCTCTCTCTCTCTCTCTCTCTCTCTCTCTCTCTCTCTCTCTCTCTCTCCCCCCTCCCTCCCTCCCTCCCTCTCTCCCTCTCTCTCTTTCTGGAGAGAACTAAAGTCTAGAGTGAGGACCATCCACAAGAGAAGCAACTAAAAGGAGAGGATTTCATTTTATTTTGTTTTGTGGGATTTTTTCCCCCAGCTCAGGACCCTGCAGGAGCCGCAGCTGGGACTGGCCTGTCTGTTAACCATGAACTCTTCCTGCTGCTTGTTCTCTGCTTACCCGACCCTCCCTAACCTCTCAGAGCACCCTGCAGCCCCTTCTGGCAGCAACCGGAGCAGCAGCAGCAGCAGCAGCAGCGGGTTCTGCGAGCAGGTCTTCATCAAGCCAGAGGTCTTCCTGGCTCTGGGCATCGTCAGCCTGATGGAAAACATCCTGGTGATCCTGGCTGTGGTCAGGAACGGCAACCTGCACTCTCCCATGTACTTCTTCCTGTGCAGCCTGGCTGCAGCCGACATGCTGGTGAGCGTGTCCAACTCCCTGGAGACCATCATGATCGCCGTTATCAACAGCGACTCCCTGACCTTGGAGGACCAGTTCATCCAGCACATGGACAACATCTTTGACTCCATGATCTGCATCTCTCTGGTGGCCTCCATCTGCAACCTCCTGGCCATCGCCGTGGACAGGTATGTCACCATCTTCTATGCTCTTCGTTACCACAGCATCATGACCGTGAGGAAGGCCCTCACTTTGATTGTGGCCATCTGGGTCTGCTGCGGCATCTGCGGCGTGATGTTCATCATCTACTCCGAGAGCAAGATGGTCATCGTGTGTCTCATCACTATGTTCTTCGCCATGGTGCTCCTCATGGGCACCCTGTACATCCACATGTTCCTCTTCGCCAGGCTACACGTCCAGCGCATCGCGGCACTGCCACCCGCTGACGGGGTGGCCCCACAGCAGCACTCATGCATGAAGGGGGCTGTCACCATCACCATCCTCCTCGGGGTTTTCATCTTCTGCTGGGCCCCTTTCTTCCTCCACCTGGTTCTCATCATCACCTGCCCCACCAACCCTTACTGCATCTGCTACACGGCACATTTCAACACCTACCTGGTCCTCATCATGTGCAACTCGGTCATCGACCCCCTCATCTATGCTTTCCGCAGCCTGGAGTTGCGAAACACATTCAAGGAGATTCTCTGTGGCTGCAATGGCATGAACTTGGGTTAGGGTACCTCCGGAGGGGCTCCAGAGCTAGCCAAGAGGGGCTTGGAGACAAAAACAACACTCATGACGTTAACTGCCATAGCTATGCTTGCCTTGTCTTTACACCGGGACATGGCGTGGAATGGGCCGTCTATGTGGATCTGCATGTGGGTAAGTTAGAGTCTGCTCTACTGTATAGTCTCTGGAAGAATCGGGGAAGGCTGTGCTGGGTGTCTTCTGTGATCATGCCTAGGCACCCAGGGCTTGTACTTCCTGCCTGCTCACCTGCTTTGTCCCAGCAACTCTGTGCTTCAAGCCAACCAGACAGGGAGGGCTCTTGTGGACAGAAAGCGTGCTCAGACCTCTGGCAAGCAAATCCGCTCACAGCCACCACCTCCAGCTGTCGGCTTCGTGGAGAGCTTTGCTCATCATCTGTGAGAGACCCGAGTTTCCATTCATGCGGTTACAACTGTGTAAAAACAATGTGACGTTCATTTCCCGCTTCCATGCCAGCCTCCCCTACCCCTGCAGAAAGAAAATAGCGTGGAGATGTGGCAGCCTTCCCTCTGCGCTGTTGTCATGGTTGTTACTAGTGTTGGCCTTTCAGTCATTAAAAATCTAAACTTCAAAACCTAATGGGTCAAAGTGCCATGGCCAGTGAGAGGACCTTTTATCCTTGGATTTTGATTCCAGGTCATTTCAAGGTAAATGTTACTCTATTTTTTTTTAATGGTCTTCTACTGTTGCTTTTCTGCCTTTCAAATGAGAGGACATGGTGGGCAGGCAGATGTGCATTTCATAGAAACTGCTTTGCTGTCCCTGAGGATGGCTTGAGCAGCTAAGCTGCCTCCAGCTCCTTTCCTTCCTTACTCCCAAGCCCCGTTCCCCCATCCTGGTAACTGTGTGTCCATCAAGTGGTTATTTGCACACCATCTATAAGAGAGGCTCTGTTTTGGCTGTTGCTTCTTTTGCTAGATGTGGTGTCCTAGTCAAATGACCCTGATGGCAACATCTGTACCTTGTTGAGCAAGGCAGTCACCTCCACCACCACCACTGCCACAGGGCAAGATTTCCAGGCATGTTGAATAACACTGTATGTTACTGGCAACTGCCAGGTCCCTCTAGCATTAGACATCTTCAGCTAGTGCTGTCCCCTCGGTCTGTGTTTCCCAGCTTTTGAATATATGAGGTGGAGGGACCGCTCTTGAATTTTTCCTGCTAACATGATAGTAAAAATCATTTGTTTCCTGCTTAGATCGTGACGCTTGGAGATAATAAAAGCTTTGGCTTCTGTGACCACTAAACACGTGTGTTATTGCAGTGCGGCCCCCGGAATCACTCTGCTTCCCACATACGGACACAGCACAGGACCTATGTAAATGGTATTAAAATAGTGTTGGGGGCTGGAGAGATGGATTGGTGGTTAAGAGAGCACTGGCTGATCTTGGCAGAAGACTGGGTTCCATTCCCAGAATCCACATGGTGCCTCACAATCATCTGTAACTACAAGTTCAGATCTGACACTCTTTTCTGGCCTCTGAGGACACTGCTTGCATGTGGTGCACAGACACGCATTCAGGCAAAAGACCCCTATGCCTAAAATAATAATCCTAAAAGTGACATTGGTGACAAAGTTTGTGTTTTCTAATGCAATTTCTTTTAGCTAAACCACAGAACTCTCTCATGTAGTTTCCCAGATTACCAGGCTTCTGGATCCTCAGCCACTGCCATGCCACACTATTTTAATTAAAACATTAAATGAAAGGAACTATTAGTTCGTACTCAGGAAGCAAATATGAGAAATGGTAAAAGCAAAACTATACGATCAGCTGTAGGAATCGTAATGACCTTGCTCTGAGGAAACAAGATTAAGAAGCACTTCCCCTTCCTGCTTTTGTATCATTTTTCACATTGTTTCCTCTTCACCTGACATCAAATCTTTAAGTGGTGTCACTTTGGATGGGAACACATGCAGTCCCGTGGGGCTAAAAGGACCACGAGGCTACCCAGAGAGTCCGGCTGTGGTGTGTCCTGTGTCCTGCTGCTGACATCTTTTGGCCCCAATGTGTTGTTGTCAGCAGATTTCCACAGCCAAACAGGACCCAGTTCTCAGTGTGAGCATCAGTTCTCAGGGGTACATTCAGACAAGAGCATCCCAAGAACGGCCCAGCCTCTTTCTCAGGTGTACACTCTGGTTCTGTGGGTCTGAGTGGGATCCTGAAAGAAGAATCTGTTGTGTCTGACTCTCCCTGGGATTTGGTTGCTGGTCAGAGGGCCATATTTTCAGTAGAGTGGGCACAGAAGAATTTCAAACAAGCCTAGTGTAAATCTTCATAGAGTACTGGCCTGGGCCAGGAGCCGAGAAAGAGTTTTATAGGAATTTACTGCTTGGACTCTTGCAGCATCCTACAAGACAGATGCTTTGGCTATCTGCATACTTTAGGTGAGAACTCTGAAACCCAGGTTAAGGAGATCCCAGGGGGAACTCAGCTGACAGATGCACACATGGCAGCTCTGCCTCAGGCTGTGCAGCCCTTGTCCCTTCATCAGCCCTGTCACGGTTTGAATGCGAAGTGCCTCCCATCCCTTATGTATTTGGACACTTGATCCCAAGTTGGTGGTGCTGTTTTGGAAGGGAGCCTCAAAGTGGGGCCCATCTGGAGGAAGTGACCTGGAAGTCCAGTCCCAAATCCTGTTGTTTGCTTCCTGAATGTGGGTGACACGTGGCCAGTTACCCCAGATTCCTGACACAATGACTCCCACCATGACCGCCTGTGTACCCTTTAACTGTGAGACAAAAGAAGAAACCCTGCCTTAAGTTGCTTTTTGTCCGGTCACAGCAATAAGAAAAGTAACTGAGACATGAGCTGCAGTTTTCCTTCTCATGGAAGCCAGAGGGTGACTGAGTCTGAACGACCTTGGAGGCGTGAGCTCCCACGTTGGGAGGCTCTAATGCATGCTCCCACTGCTTTCTGAAAGCTTGATGGTTTTCCAGAAAGATAAGTTAGCATGAAGAGGCACAACTAGTTATTTTACTTAGTATAATTTTCCCAAAATGCACATGGCCCCGGGAAGCACAGAAGAGGTGAGTCAGAGACTACTCAAGCTTTCGCTGACTTCCTGTCACTAACTGACACCTTTCAAATTTAAGCTAGCCTTTCGAAGTTAGACTTAAGATCTTTCTATACAGCTTAGGGTCTTAACCTCTTTGGCTGAAGCCATTCTCACCCACTCTCACCTCCACTAAAATCTATTCTCCACACAGCAGCCATGCAAGTGTTTAAAGCAAACGGCGGGAGGTCTTCCCACTGCAGGTCTTCCCACTGCAGGTCTTCCCACTGCAGGTCTTCCCACTGCAGCTTAGTAAAACCAGTTCTTCCCCTGAATGAGGAGTTTGGGCTCTGTGACTCCTGACCTTCTAGCATGTTCTTCCTCTTCCTTGTGCCCTAGACTCAAATCCACCATGCCCCAGGTGGTTTGCTGCTGCTGCTGTTTCCTCTGCCGCAACAGTTTCCCAGATCCACCTGTGGTTGGCTCCTTCTTATCCTTCCGCCCTCACCAATCCTCAAAGAGGCCGCTTTCCCTGCTGAGTCCTTCTGAACAAGACCCAGCCATTTCCACCTCATTGTCTCATCAAGCATCTTGTTGTCCATTGTTACCTATTTCACCCCCACCTGCATCTTCCACTAGGAAGAAATGTACGGTAGATAAAACTAGTCAATTATGAAAGTTGTCCTTGAACAAATGACTGATAAAAATGCTCAGGGGAGGCAGAAGTAGGCAGATCTCTGAATCCCAGCTTCGTGTGATTTACATAGTGAGACTCCATCTCAAACAAAGTACATGTTCAAGTCCAACCAAGGGGATATAGTCCACCGGGGGTCCTCATGTTTTGGTGAGTATGTTAGTTATTTCTGCCCACCAGCCAGCCAGTCTAGCCCAATTGGCAAGTTCCAAATTAAGTGAGAGACTCTGTCTCAAGAAACAAAGTGGAGAGTAACTGAGGAGGACATCCAAGGTTGACCCCTAGCCTTGACACACACACACACATAAACACACACACACATGCACGCGCACACACACACACACACACACACACACACAGGAGAAGCATTCTCAAGACATGTAGCCTGTGATTGGCATAGTTTTGTTGACCCTGGTCACTCTTTGGAGCAGCTTCAGGGAACCTTGGCACTGAATCCCACCAGGGTTTCTCAGTCTCTGCACCACGAACATCAGTCTGGAGCCATACCCCTCTCTGAAGCCAGGCATCCCGTGCAAGTTAGAGAGTGGAGTGACAGCCCTGGTCTCTGTCCCCCCAAGATACCAGGAGCACCATAATGTTATGACATGTGACAGTAATAGCTCCAGACGTTGCCAAATGCCTCTGGAGGACAAGGTCACCCCCAGACGAGAGCCACTGAACGACTCCTCTTCTCCTTTCAAAGTGATGCCAGGTAGAGACAGCATCACAGGGGAGCCTGGTTCTGTGCATGTTGTCAAGGTGACGAGTGTGAATTTCAGCCACTGCCCCTGAAAAACAAGTATTAATGTATTTGCTTGGATAACCCATTAGTTCAAAAGGCCAGTGGTATGGTGGTGGTTATGTCACTTTGACACAGAGCTACTGTACTCAGCCACCTAGGATGAAGGACCTCAGTAAGCTCTCTGTAGCCTTTTCTGCCAGGGAACTTAGCCTGCTGGATTTGTCTGTTAGCTTATCTCCCAGCCTCCAAGCTAAGCTAGCAACCTACTGAGAAGAGAACCACAAATTCAACAAATATAAGAGACAAACACCTCAAGTCCCTTTGGAATTTGGCTTCCAGTCCCCGAACTCAGACCCGTGCTTGAGTCCTGCTGCACGATGCCCATTGGCGTGCACTTACTGGGTAATTACTCTTTGTCTCTATGGTTCGAGGCTAGCTTTAAAGAAACAGAAGGGAGGGGCTGGGGCACTCGGCTCAGTGGTAGAGCACTCCCTTACACGGGCAAAGCGCTATGGTCCCATTCCCAGCACAGGACGCAAAGCCAAGGAGGGCTGGGGTGGCCCTGTTGGTTAAGTTCTTGCTCTGCAAACATGAGGACTTGAGTCCAACTCCAAGACCCAACAGAAAACAGCTGGGCGTGCTGGCGTGTGCTCACAGTTTCAGTGCTAGGAGGACCAAGACAAGAGGGTCCTTGGGGCCCACAGTCTAGCCATCTGACTGAAACAGTGAGCCCCTAAGGCAGTGAGAGAGCTCACACAAAAGGTTCTTAGTGACTGGGGAACAGCAGCCAACACTGACCTCTGGTCTCTACATTCACACACATGCAAACGCACACTCACATACACACGAGCAAGGTACAATGAGGGTGAAGACCTCTGTATAGTAGCTGGCACACAGTTGGTGCAAATTAAGTGCTCACTCCTCTATCTAATATAAGCTGTGGGCAACCCTGTGGACTAGGTGGCCCAGATCGCTCAAAAGAGAATGTCAACCTTCGGCTCACTGGCCAAACACCAAGAGATGCTGCCAAGAAAGAGTTGGGCGCCTACTCACTGTGTTTCATTTTGTCATCACCTTTTTCTGTATTTGTCATAGAGGGAGGTGGGGTGTGCTGCTGGCATTCTGCCTCTTGACTTATGTGTGAAGGCTTAATAAGCCATCTCAGTGTTGCTCATGTTTTACTTATTTATTTATCAAGACAAGGTCTCACTATGCAGCCCTGGCCAGCTGCAGCTCACTGTGAACATCAGGCTGGCCTCAAACACGTAGAGATCTGCCTGCTTCTCTGCTGGAATTCCCAAGTGCTGGAATTAAAGGTGTGTGGCACCACCACTTTATAATTATTACATTTTTATTTATTCATTTGTCTTGCGGGAGTTGGGGCCTTGCTTGTGTGTGAGGCTGAGACTGGATGGAAAGACAGGGAAAGGTAAGGAGACATGAGAAGGGGAAAAGAACCCCTCACCTCACAGTGTGGCTGAAGAATCTTGGCTTTTTGTGTTTTATTGTTTGTTGTTTTGGTTTTTGACTTTGTTGTTTTGTTTTGTTTTGTTTGGGGGTTTTTGTTTTGTTTTGTTTTGATTTTTGATTTTTTGATGAGACAGGGTTTTTCTGTGTAACAGCCTTGGCTGTCCTGGAATCTACTTTGTACACCAGGCTTTTCTCGAACTCACAGAGATCCTCCTGCCTCAGCCTCTCAAATGCTGGGGTTAAAGGTGTGTTGCCAACACACCCAAAATGTCTGAAGTATCTGGAAGAATTTTGATATAAAAGTTGCTGTGTAGATTGTCTGCCTAAAGACAATGTTCTTTTAAGTTGTTTTATTTGTGAGTGGTGTGTGTGTGTGTGTGTGTCAGGGGTTGCTTGCATGGCACGTGTGTCGGGGGGTGCTTGCACGGCATGTGTATAGAAGTCAGAGGACAACTTGTGGGAATCAATTCTCTCCTTCTAGTTTAAGGCTGAGGGACTTGAACTCAGGTCCGCAGACTTGGTAGCGAGCTCCTTTACTCAGTAAGCCAGCTCGACAGCCCCTTGCTATACAGTTCCCATTCAGGTGGTGAATACAGAAAAGGTCTGCTGAGCTTCCTTCGCTGCCGTGGTGCTCACTGGGTCATATCACACCATGGCTATATGTCTCTGGTGCTGCCAGCTGGATGTGGGTGGAGAATGAGGTTGACATTGTGAGCTGCTCAGGTTAAAGTCAACTCCCCCGTGTAGCACCCCAACACCAGCTCCGTGTCTGGGCGCTATGCAACACAGGCTCTCTCGGCCCTGCCCGGCTCCCCACTTCACTTTTTACTCTTGTTCCACTGACACCCTAATGCGACTAGGACCTAGAGGGGTTGTCAGGATGGAATGCAAGAGCAATGTCACAAATGGTCCTTAAGGACAAAGACCACAGGAGTGACTCTGAGGGACTCCACTTATCAGGATAGAGGCTGCTTGCCTCACCCCTAAACAACAGGGGTGTTGTGTAACAAGAAAAGCAGGAACTGGAATTCAGGAGAAGTGGGGACCAGACCTAACTCTGGGCCTGTGTGATGCTGCTGCTGTTGATGAACTGTTTTGTCATTGACTGCTGCCTTCAGGAATGGCATAACCAGATGTGATGGGTGGCTTTCAATCCTTATCTTTATCCCTTGCTTACTCAGAGACACAGACACCCACCACTGCCCGCTCCCCTGCACCAGCCCCAAGCGTCTGCTATACGTAACCCACCATTGACTTCCACCTATGTCCAAAGCAGTTATGCTTTTGGCCCCAGGCAGCACAGAGACCCCAAATAACTGTATTAAACAGGCTGAAAATTGGGGAGCACTGTGATTTGAGTCCAGCCTTGGCTACAGAGTGAGACTTTATCAAAAAAAAAAAAAACAGAAACAACAACAAACAAAAACAGAGAGGCTCTCCCTGCTGGGCCACTGGCAATCAAGCCATATGGAAGTCACAGGTGGTGGGGATAAGGCTCACTTGTCTGAGCATGCAGGCAACTGACATCCATCATCCAGGAAGACAGGCGGAAGGGAGAGCATTTGAGCATCAGGATCCAGCTGTGCCTGAAGCTAGCATTAGTCACACATTTTATGTTAGCAAGCTAGTCAGTGTTGGTCACTTGTAGTCCCCAGTCTCCCAACATATAGAGACAAGTTATATTATTTGTTCACAGGCCAAATTCATGGTGGGGAGAATGGGGGGGTGGGGGGGAGGAATGCCAGACGGACCGGGAGTAGGGAGCTGTGGATGCGAAGACACAAGGGCTCCGAGCACCAGGGAGCCACTCCAGCTTGCTTTACTTATGGAGTTTATGCATTTGCAGAATGAATTCACTATAAATAAATG
Organism: Acomys minous; assembly: GCF_964271855.1. Lineage (NCBI taxonomy): Eukaryota > Metazoa > Chordata > Mammalia > Rodentia > Muridae > Acomys > Acomys minous. The sequence continues at coordinate 62,826,343 of NC_140485.1, read as the reverse complement.
ACCACAGTAGCCGATTTCAAGTGACTTGTGATCTGCCACCCTCTTACACCAAGAGTGAAAAGAGGCAGCGCGGCGGCAGCCAGCAGAGCGCTCTCTCTTAAGAAGCCTGAGCCTGTCTCGTGTGAGTCCCACCAACTCTCTCTTACACTTAAGTCTCTTTCCCCTCTCTTTTGTCCCTGCTTAAAGGCATGTTAAAACCTTTCCTTAGGGCTGGAGAGAGGGTTCGGCTGGTAAGAGCACTTGCTGCTCCCGCAGGAAATCAGAGTTTAGGTTCCCCATGTCAGGCAGCTCACAAAGACATGTATAACTCCCGCACCCTCTTCTGGCCTCCTCTGACACCTATAGAGAATGTGCATGTGGGCATACACACACACACACACACACACACACACACACACACACACACCAAATCTTTTTTAAATTAGCCTTTTCTTAATAAACACCCATCACTGACTGATCCCGGGAATTCTCTCCTGTGACATTTGAGTTTCACATGAGTGGAGGGCTCTAAGGAGGCCCGGGAGAAGTGCGGCCAGCAGCACGCATCTCCAGCTTCAGAAGAGATGGGTGTATTTGTTCTCACCTGACCAGCTTATCTTTGGAAATGAGACCATAAGGTGAATTCTGCGGTACACTGAGTAGCTGGACAGACTGGTCGAAACCATCTGCCAAATCCAGCACGATAGTACCATCTCTACAGGCTCAGCAGATGGGAGGCTGGGATAGGAGGATCTCTGTGGGCTTGGGGCTAGCCTAGGCTACAAAAGGAGACCCTGTCAAATAGGCCAGCCGTGTCATGGAATCACTGTTTGAGTTTGTGGTAATCTTCTTTCTCTGGCCCCCAAGTGCTGGGATTACAGACATGAGCCACCACACTCTGCTTCAAATAAGCATGTTAGAACGGTGCTGGGAGGCACTTCGGATGCGCTCTGACCATAAACAAAGTTTGCGATCTTTATTTGTGACATTTCTCAGAAACCTCCAAATTTATAGCTAAGAAAAATGAGGTCCGGGTCAAAGGTCACACGCATTCTTGGCCTTTAGCATGGTTCAGCACCATTTTCAACATGCTTATTTGTAGTAGAGGGCGGTGATTGGTGCCTGTAATCCCAGCACTTGGGGGCAGAGAAGGAAGATTACCACAAAATCAAATCCAGCCTTGGCTGGTGTGAGGCTTTGTCTAAAAGAAGCAAACAAAAGGGGCCAGAAGGTTGTAACACAGGGTACCGTCCTAGCATCTATAAGCCCTGGCTGATCCCCCACCCACCCCCACCCAGAACCACAGAAAAAAATTTAAAAGGCAGAGTACGCCCAGAGACACATTTTCACTGAAGGTGTGAGGCAAAAGTAGAAATTTAGAAACACTACCAGCATTTCCAGCACATTGGGCCACTCCTTCCCATTTTGTGACCCCAGGATTGCTGGGAGAACGCTACAGTAGGTCCTGGATGCTGTTGCCACCTAGGGGCAAGAATATCTCTAGGAAGGCAGCTGTCACAGCAACTTTTTTGTTAGATATGTCAGAATTCTTGACCCTCAGCCAGAAAAGAACCTCATCCAGATTCCCCTTGCCATGCCTCATACATCGGCCATCTCTCCACCACCTGTGTCACCAGGCAGGTGAATTTCTAGGAGCAAAAGTGCTTCTTGTACCTGGAGGCTTCATCTCAAGGGGCCCGTGGACTAACACCTGTAGCAAGTGGCCTCGAGGGTGCTACAGATATTGTCTCAGGAAGAGGGAAAGGGGCACGAGGGGGATTATTATTATTATTATTATTATTATTATTATTATTATTATTATTATTAATTTTGTCTTTGAAACAAAAGAAAATCTTCTCCTCTCTCTACATAAAATCTTCTGCAAAATGCATGCGTCAACAGGGCTATAAACAATGGAGTCAGGCTTCATGGGGGCAAAATCTGGCTTCAAAGGTGATCCCTCCCCCAGCACTCACAGAAAGTACCCAGACGAGTGTTGAGTCATTTCATATCAGGGGACTTCAATTAAGAAAATGGTGCCCCCAGATTGTCCTGTAGGCAAGTCTAGGGTACATTTTATTAGCTGATGATTACAGCAAGAAGGCCCAGATCACAGCGGGTGGCATAATCCCTAGTCCAGTGAGTCTGGGCTGTATAGGAAAGCTACTTAAACATAGGGGGTGGGGGAGAGAGAGAGAGAGAGAGAGAGAGAGAGAGAGAGAGAGAGAGAGAGAGAGAGAGAGAGAGAGAAGCATCCTCCACCAGTCTCTCAGTTGTTCCTTGTCTCCCAGGAGAGATTTAGTTTGCCTCGCTGTCTTAGGGCTGCAATCTGTGGTGGTTGCTTTGTTGCTTAACACGATCTGGAATGTCCTAGGAAGAAAATCTCAGTGAGGAGCTGTCTAAATCAGTGGGTCCATGGGCAGGTCCATGGGGGAATTGTCTTGTATTGGCTGATGTGGGAGCATCCAGCCTAGGGATGGGCGGCACAGTTCCCTAGGTTTGTGCAACGGATGGCATATAAGATGAGCACAAATCCGCATTCACTCCTGCTCTCCCCCGCTCTTGAGTGGGCGTGGCTAGCTACTCCAAGTTGTTGCTGCCTTGATGTCCCACAAGAACAGACTGCAACCTGGTATTATTAGCCAGACAAACCCTTTCTCTCTTACATTGCCTAGGCCAAGGAGTCTTATCATAACGGCGGACACAAAGCTAGAACAGTTCTGTATCGGTCAGGAAATTACGGGGGCGACAGGACAGGAAGGCTCAGAGGGTGAGGCTGCCTGCTGACATCTCAGCCGACCAGGAGGCAGAGAGGACAGGAAGTGGCGTACCAGGCTCACACACCCAGCGGCTCACTTCCTCCAGCTAGATCCCACCTCCAGAAGGTTCTACAACCTTCCAGGACAGCACCAGCAGCCAGGGCTCAGGTGTCCAAGCATGCTTGTGGACAGCATTTCACACATTCACACTATGATGGAACAGGAGAGGTTCAGTGCCCATCGAGGCCCTTCCTTCTTCCTAAGACCCCCCCCCCACACACACACACTAGAATTGTTCTCAGGAGGGAGGACCCACCTTCTTCCAAAGTCACCCCTTTGCGTGGTGCACATGCCTGGTCATGTCTGAGCACCCGGTGCATCAACAGGTGAGAACTCAGGACTGACTATTTAAGTCATCCACATGAGTCAACAATGGTGTGCAGAGCCTGCCAAAAGGTTTAGACAGAAACCAACCCTACCCCTGCTTCTCAACCCTGGCCCTGTTTCTCGTTGCCCTTCCCCCCAGCTTGAGGCAAGTGACTTCCATCTGTTCATCAAGAAAACCTGCCGTGACCCTGGAAGCGGGCTCAAGCATTTGGCGAGATATTTCAAGGACACGATCCATGGTTGATTCTTTCACTTAGCACATTGCCCAGCACCCGTTAACTTCCTTCGCTAGTCCTTACCTCCAGTTTCATTAAAAGCTATCAGTCCCAGGCTGGAGAGACAGAGCTCAGTTGGTAAAGTACCTGATTTGTAAACTCAAGGGCTTGAGTTCGATCCCCGGAGCCTTGGGTATGGTAGTGTATGCTTATAACCACAGTGCAGCAGAGGTGGGGACCGACGGACCCTCACACTTGCTGGCTGGCCAGCCTGGCCTGTGGTGAGTTCCTCTGACCTCCCACATGTATGTGCATGCACATACACACACACACACACACACACACACACACACACACACACACACACACACCAGTTACCACATTAAGCTCAGCACATAATCCTTAGAGCTTCTCAAACATGAATAAAGTCTGGAACTCTTGGGGCCTTGCTGAGATGAAGACTCTGACACAAGAGACCGGGCCAGGCCTGGCACTCTGCATTTCTAACAAGTGCTGGCTTATCACCCATGCTCTAGGCTGAGGCTCATACTTGGCCTAGCATGCTAGGCCTCCCTTGTCGGAGCTATGAGAGCAAGATGGGTCAATTTCTCACAGCTGAAAAATCAATCGCAGCAAGGGTGGCTTCCTTGCAAAGTAAAATGTACTGGCAGGGTCTCTGGAGGCCAAAGGAAATGCCTCAGAAAGTCCAAAGAATCATAATTTAGTGAAATTGTTCTGAGCTTTCCTTCTCAGGGAGTTGTCTTCACCATCTTATCCCCAACCTCCCACAGCATCTGTCTATGTGGTATCAGCTTGTCTGAGGTAAAGTGAAGCAAATGAGTTCCCGGCATGCCAGGCGTGGGTGTGACTCGCCAGCACAGAGCACCCTGAGTCATTCACTCTAGATGACTCCATGAGCTGTAAAAAAAAAAAAAAAAAAAAAAAAAAAAACCTTCTGAAAAACTCCAGAAAGGGTGAAAACAAACCAGCAGGCAGGCAAGGTATGGTGCAAGAGAGAAAATTCTACAAAGGTGGGGCCGTTTGCACCCATGAGAAGCCACACCCACAATCTCTCTCTTAATATACCCCCCTCAACCCACCCACACCCACACCCACACCCACCCTTGCCAGAAAGTCCAGTATGGAGATACACCACTGAAGTCCCAGTACTTGAGAGGAGGCGGAGTCAGGGAAGCAAGTTCAAGGTCATCCTCAACCACATACCAAGTGTAAGGGCAGTCTGGGCTATACGAGGCTCTTCATAGATTTAAAAATGATAATGCGGTTTCTCTATTGTTGCTGAGCAGGCTTGAATGGTCTGGTGTGATGTGCTTTGAACGTTGTTGCTGGGTGCTGTGAGGGTCAGCCGAGCTCCAAGGCTCAGGGTCACTGCCCCAAATGGGAAGGAACAGGCTGTGGAGCAGCAAGAGACTGTGTGGTGGGTCTTCCCTGCGGTTGAGCAGTAAACAGCAGCCAGATGTGGCCACAGAATACAGTGACCTATGGTGATGTGCATGTGAACTTTACTCAAGAAGAGTGGTCTTTGCTGGATCCTTTCCAGAAGAGTCTCTATAAAGATGTGATGATGCTGGAGACCTATATGAACCTCACTGTTATAGGCTACAATTGGGAAGACCATAATAATTGAAGAACATTTTCAGAGTTCTAGAAGAAATGGGAGTGGCATATGGCATCATCATGAAAGTGGCGGTGCAGCAAACGTCACACATGGCAGCTAAAGCAGGAAGCTCAGAGCTCACATCCTCAACCTGCAGCGTGAAGCAGAGAGTGGGAACTAGAGACGGTGTGTGGATGTAAACTCTCAAGCCCAGCCTAAGTGACATAATTCCTCCAGCAGGGCAGCATTTCCTAAATGTTCCCAAATGACACCACCAACAATGGAGGATTGATTTTTCTGACTTCAAGCTGACTGACATGCTTGCTTTCTGATACATGAACCAATTTATGATGAAGAAAGACTCTGTGGGTAATGCGTCAGGTGCCTCAACGCCTGAGAAACAGGAATGAATTGTTACACAAGAAAAGGGTTCATGACTAAACTATATTTGATAAACAATTTGTTTCATTTTAGCTATGTACTCACAGTGCTATCTATGTGTGCGTTTATGCACACGCATGCTGGGCCCCCAAAAAATAATAGATTCTTTGATCTTCTTGTAGTATGAATTACAGAAAATTGTCAAAAAAAAAAAAACTGACCCTGGTTCTGGGAATGAACTTGCCTTAACTCCTTGGCCAGGCCTTTAGCCTTGTAAATATTTTAAAGTCTTTATATATTGTCTTGATGTAAGGAAATAGGAAAGAACTCATACAAAGTAAAAACCCTATTCATGTAAATGATTTGAGAAAGACTTTAAAATCACTCTTCTCCAGTTTCAAAAAAAAAAATTCTTGTTTGATCTTTTATTATTTTTAACCATTCCCTTGAAGGAAGTAAATTATTTACCATATTCACTGGAGTGTAATGGAGATCAGCAACTGTGGTTGTGCTTTCTATTTAGAAATAATTGGAGCAGGTATTGATGTTTGCTGTGTGTGTGGTAAATCCATTTACAGAGGCTAATTAGGTCATTCATTCCTCTATCCCTTCTGTGGCTTCTTTTTATCTATTGTGTTTTCGCTTAGTGATAGGTATTTTTGTTTGTTTGGTTGGTTTTTGTTTTGTTTGTTTTTTTCTGCAATATATAGAACGGGATGCTCGTCATCTAAGCATTTCATTGTTTATTTAAATGTCAGGGAGTGTGTGGTCATACCTTTCGAGTAAGTGTGCCTGTGAAAGGGTGGTGGGTTGCTGTTCCTTGTTTTGTTTTTTTCATATTCTCACAAATTCCCTTCACATGTTGTTCATTATCCAGCCTGGCTTGGATGTGACTCATTAGTCAGGGCTGCATCTGAAGTCTTGATGCTCATGTGCCAGCCTCCTGACTACAAGTTCAAGCACAGATGTACCTGCTTTTTCAACACATTATAACAATGTTAGTACTAAAATGCCTAATAGAAGACAACAGAAGAAACATTAAAACCTCAGGTGTGTATCCAAAGCACCATTTTCATATATCTGTTAGAGATGCAATGCAGCAGGATAATCAACAGTCAACTGCATATCTCACAACATAGCTTAGTTGGTACAGATTTGTATATATTATTTGATGGTCCATGCTTTTTCATGTCCCCATTAGTTACCATTTGGCACTTCACCTTTGGTTATGCCTTCTAATGGAATTATCTAGAGATGCTGGATAATGTAACTGCAATGAGATTTATCTTTTAACATTTATTTATTGTATGTACATTTGTATTGTTGCACATATATACAGTGGACGACCTATAGCGGGAGGAACCATAACACAATCAAGAATTGTATGAAGGTTGCATTCTTGGTGTTTTGGCTGTTTATGTTGGACAATCTTAAAGAAAACATCTTTCCTATCTTGGTGTATCTAAAATTCTAAATGTAGGTCAATATCTATATCTTGTGATTGTCAACTTGAAACATCTATCTAGATCTAAAAACATCTTAACCCCTAAAAGAAACTAAGCTTAATTGTAAAACTAAGTGGTCTTTGGGTCTCTACCCCACAACACTGAAAGCTGGAAAGATAGCTCAGTGGTTAGGGGTGTGCTGCTCCTGCAGAAGACTCAAGTTCAGTTGCCAGGAGCCATGTCTGGAAGCTCACAGCCCCTGCAACTCCAGCTGCAGGGCATCTGACACGCTCTTCTGGCCTCCAAAGGCACTTGCTCTCACATGCACATACCCCCACACACATACATTTTTTTTAATAAAATGTCTTTTAAAAAATAGGTTTCCTCGGGCTGGGGAGATAGCTCAGAGGTTAAGAGCACCGCCTGCTCTTCCAGAGGTCCTGAGTTCAATTCCCAGTAACCACAGGGTGGCTCACAATCATCTGTAATGTGATCTGATGTCCTCTTCTGGCCTGCAGGTATACATGGAGGCAGAGCATTGTATGCATAATAAATAAATAAATAAATAAATAAATAAATAAATCTTTTAAAAAAATAGGTTTCCTATGTGGATGAACCTCAAATGCAATACACTGGAAACTCCTTGGGAGTTTCGAGAAAAAGTGGTCCCATACAGACAGAGAGTAACCAATAGTTGCCTGGGGCTGGGTGGGAATTAGGGCCAATGATAAACAGGCAAAAAGGACCTTTCTGGGGTGATGAAAATGTCCAAAACTGGATTGAGCTGATGGTGACACAACTCAATAAAATTATTAAAGATCATTGTCTTACACTGAAAATTCATGAAATTTATAGTAATAAGCATAAATTACTTTGTTTACAAAGGTCAAGATTTACAATAATGAAATACTTGCTGTCCCAGGATGCAACAGTTCCTGCCTTACTTCCCTAAACCAACAGGATGAGTTCCTGAGTTTGTTGGCATCAAGGAGAGAAGCTTCGGTTATGCACAGACCCAAGTGCAAGGGCACACCAATGTGACAACAGCAAAGCCTTGTCAAAATGGCCCAGCTCCACACTGTGTCATGGGCCAGGCTATAAGCTAAATTGCAGCATCCCAGGGCCAAGAACACAGCTCCACCTCCCTTTCAGCAACTCAATACCATGGCCTCTGTCTACTCTCAGTTCAAGGGCTGGAGCTGTAGTGCAGTAGTGAGCATTTGCCTAGCATGCATCAGGCCTTGGGTTCAGTTCGCAGTACTGGAGGGGGAAAGTGTGTGTGTGTGTGTGTGTGTGTGTGTGTGTGTGTGTGTGTGTGTCTGTCTGTCTGTCTGTCTGTCTGTGTGTTCATGTGTGTGTCTGTGTCTCTGTGTGTGTGCGTGTCTGTGTCTGTGTGTCTGTGTGTGTGTCTGTGTGTGTGTCTGTGTGTTCATGTCTATGTCTATGTCTGTGTCTGTGTGTCTCTGTGTGTGTTGTGTGTCTATGTGTCTGTGTATTCATGTCTGTGTCTGTGTGTGTCTCTGTGTTGTGTGTGTCTGTGTCTATGAGCATGTGTCTGTGTGTGTCTGTCTCTGTCTGTACATGTGTGTGCATGCATGTGTGTTCCTAAGTCAGACTCAATCCCAGATATAGGCCATTGGTCTCCTCAGTAGGATGCCAGATAAAATAGGGTTCCCAGTTAACTTTGAATTTCAGAGAACCAATTCTTAGTTTTTCTGTGTAAGCATATCCCATGCTTACATAGGACATATTTAAATTAAAAATGCATGCGCAGGTCAAAGGACAATCTTGTGGTGTTGGTTTTCTCCTGCCATCTTTACTAAGATCCATAGATCAAACCTAGTTAGTCAGGCTTGCACAGTCCTGCATTGTAAAATCTTGAAGGCTTTAGGAGATCCTGCAAAAAATGCTCCCTCCCTCACCACTCTGTCATGGTGTGTCCCCTTACCTCACAATGAAAGCCTAAAAGGACCTTCAAAGAAGAAAGAATGTCTATGTGGCATTTTTTCTTATTTTGCTAGAAAAATAATTATCTTTTTTTCCAATGCACCCCTTGTTCAAAAAGTACTCATTGGTAGTGTTATTCACAACATCTGAAGCATCTATGTGCTGGGCTTTTTGTGGCATTACATGTGGTTCCAACAACAGACTTAAAGGGGAGATTTAATCTCCCTGTTTGTCAAAGAAAAACAAGGCTCAGAAGGTCACATGAACCTCGAAGGACTGGGTGTGTGGTTCTTTGTCAAGCTCTCAGAACACTTGGGTGGATGTGTTCTAACCAGCTACTCTGATAGGATATATTACATATAGGGTGTTATGCATAGGATATATTATATATAGGACCTATTATACATGGGACATATTGTACACATACATATGCCATATGGCATGTGGGATTTATTATATAGGATATACACATAGGGCATATTACAGATAGGATATGTTATATATAGGATACATTGTGTATAGGACATAGTGCATTCTATATTATAAGGAAGCATTCACAATCCATACTGTAGGAAGGAATCTGTACATACACATTATGAGTAGCCCATCGCATGCACATTGCTAATGACTTTGTTCTGAGTTAACACCCCAGCACAGGTGGCACCTGGACAAACCTAGGACTGGTACCAGAAGATGCTAACCAAAGTCACCATCCCTGGGAGTATCTGACCCAGCTGTATGGAAAACAAGGATGAGGAAGATGCACAGGAAATGGCAAGGTGGGAGGAGCTGCAGGGATAAGGCTGGCCACCTAAGCAGAGGGGCGGGACTGAGCGCTGACTGACTGACCGCACTTGTCTCCCCCTCCTTGATAATGGCTGGCTGAAGATGAGACACAAAGGGGTCTTCTGTGGTATGAGCCTGTTGCCTTCCTAGACACTGGACTTATGAATAAAACACAGTTTAAAGGTTCAATTCTTGTCTCTGCTCATCGGAATTGGTGGCAACAGACGGCAGGGACCTTGGTGTTCTGAGAACAACACTATGGTGACAGCCTGTGATGACACTGACCATGGAAAGAAATTATACCTGCCGAGGCCTTAATGGGCATCAAGCATGACTCCACATCCTTTATGAACACTAACTTACTTTATTCTGTTCTTACTTAAATCTCTAACCCATGCTCAAAGGTAGAAAGTATCTATTGCGCCCTTTTACAGACAGAGAAACCGAGGCACCAACTGGCTAAGTATCCATGCCCAAAGCAGGCAATCAGTCAGTATGACACTCTTCTGGACCATGGGATCTAAATGTCCCCCATGGATTTACTGTAAACTGTACTGTTGTTTTCAATAGCTTTAGTTTAAAAGCTTGATTTTGAAATGGGGGTGGGGCGGCTGTTGTTTTTGTTTTGTTTTGCTTTGGTATTTCATTTCGAGTCATCTGTCCTCCAACTGAGGGACCTTGGCAAATCACTTCAGGTTCCTGAACCTCGGTTCCCTCCACTGTAAAATGAGGACAACTGTACCCTGTATCTACCTACACCTACCATCAGGTCCTTGTGAAAACAAAAAGAGATCAGTTCCCATCAAGAGCTTACCCCAGTGCCCAGCACATTGAAGATGCCCAATAAATGATATGATGATTAATAAAGAGGTGTTTGCTGGGCAGCAACCCCAACTGGCCAGGCAAGATGAGGTCATGGGTGCAATAGTGGCAAACCTGTTATGGGAGTAAAGTAACCGATGATTTTCTGATTGGATCTGAAGCCTGTTACACAGGTAGGCACCTCCATCTAGTACTATAAACCCAGTCAACAGCCTGCAGCTGAAGGTGTCACAGACCCTGGTGGAGAAGTTACTGATGCTATTTTCCTAAATAGATGCTATGTCCTTTAGAAAGGAATGAAGGGAGGAATGGGAAAAAGAAGGAGGGAAGGAGGAGGAGGAAAGAAAGAAGGAAGGAAGGAAGGTAGGAAGGAAGGAAGGAAGGAAGGAAGGAAGGAAGGAAAGAAGTCAACTCCTGGCTCTTGGCTTTATCTCTGTAACAACAGAACAAAACTGCATGCATTCTGCCATATAGCCCAAGAACTGGCCTTAAATTGAGAATAACAGGGCTCCATTTCAGTAAAACACAGGAAGTGCTTAGCCAAGGAGACTGAGTAAGTCAGAGCCTTCGGGGGGGGGGGGGGGGCTGTATTGCCACAAGACTGTGAGAGGGAAGAGAGACCCTTGTGTTCCCCAGGGTACTATCCTGTGAAATGGTACCTCAATGCACTGCCAAAACGTCATGTCTATCAGAACCTCCCGTGTTTGTCAGAGTCTTTGAAGATGTACTTATGCCAAGAAGGTCGAGAGAAACCCACTCCTTATAACAATTCACTCCTTGGTAGGACCCAGGGGAGCTCTCCCCATCAGGATCCCCCATTTCCTGCTCCTCATCCTCCTCCTGTTTCCACGCACAAAATAATTGTGAGAAAGTAGCAAGCCTACTCACCTACTGATTTCAGGCCTGAGATAGCAGATTGTTTGGAGCCAAATATTACCATTTGGTAATAACTTAATGCAGGTCCCCATGGAGGTGTGCATAGCTCGGCAAACGCATTAGGAGATGGCAACATCCATTCTGTGTGTTCTGTACAGTGGAGGTGTGGGATAAATGGGCTTCATCTTCGGGCAGCCTTGATGTACCTGAAATAGGGAGCAGAGCCATCACTTTTATGTAGAAACAGCCACATCCCCACAGTACACATGGGCTCTGGCCATGGCACCCAGGCCCTGTCCCTGAGACCAGAATCACCTTGGCTCTACCTTAGGTGGCTCGGTTAGTGATATGGTACCCCCAACCCACCCTTAAAAACTCATGTCTATCCAGAACATTCTGCATTTGTAAGAGTCTTTGAAGATGTAATTGTACTTAAGAACTCAAGAGGAATTCACTCCTTATAAGAAACCTTCTTAGAACACAGGGGAGACGGGGAGACGGAGTCCCTAAGAAAGAGGCCAGACGGAGAGAGAGCAAAAGCTGAAGGAGCGAAGTCACAAGCCAAGAGCTGATGACCACACCAGAGGCCAGAAGAAGGAGGATCCCCACCCTAGAGGTTTCCACAGGAGGGGTGTCCTGCTCAAACCCTGATTTCAGAATTCTGCCTCCTGAGCCCTGTTGCTTCAAGCAACCTGAATGTGGGGTTTTTTCCTCCAGAAAACCGATACAGATGACTTAGAAGGAGAATATGCACCATGACAAATGTGACTGGGAGACAGACAGGAAAAGCTGGCAGGGGTGGGGGGTGGGGGCCAAGGCAGGAAGTGGAAGTGAGGGGAAACACAAGGGTTGATATTGACTGTCAAAGTAACAAGCTATACAAGTCACCTGGAAGAAAAACATCTGGCCACACCTGCAGGGAACTTTCTAGATTGGGTTAATTGAGGTAGGAAGTTCATTTGACAGATGAGATTCTGGTCTGGATGAAGGGGAGAAAGTGAGCTTAGCACCTCTCTTCTCTCTCTCTCTCTCTCTCTCTCTCTCTCTCTCTCTCTCTCTCTCTCTCTCTCTCTCTCTCTGTGTGTGTGTGTGTGTGTGTGTGTGTGTGTATCTCATTACAGATACAGTGTCACCAGCTGCCTCATAACCCCTGCCACCATGACTTCCACATCAGGATGGACTGTTTTCCTTCCAAGGATGAGACAGACTAAGCCTTCCTTCCTTGTCTTGCTTTTGTCATGGCAATAAGAACGGTAACTAAGATAGTACCCAATCCAGAAGTTGACCAGCACCTCCTCCCACAGTGGCAGTGACCAGGGTCACTCACCAGAACTGTGTGTGTTGGAGGCACATCTGACGCTGTCAGGGAAGATTTGGATGGATCCTGCAGCTTTCTCTCTTTGTCTCTTTATTCTCCTCAACAATATGGAAGCCATTCTTGTTATATGGGGGCTGAGTCTGGGGCTCAGAAAGGCAGGGTTCTCCGGGCCGCCACACCAGGAGGAGGCAAAGCTGGGACACACAGAGTTGATCTGGAAGCCTGAGCTGTTTCCACCATGGCAGTAGGAAAAAAGGACCGTACCCTTTATCTTAGACAACAAACCCATAGCTGGGTATAGGAGTTCATGCCTGTAATCTCAACACTTGGAGGACTGAGGCAGGAGAATCACTGCCAGTTCAAGACTAGCCTGAGCTATGTAGAGAGCTCTAAGACAGCATGGACTAAAATTAAACCCTTTGGTGGCTAATATTGTCAAGGTGAAAGAGTCTACAATCACCAAGGAGATAGATCATCTTCAAGGGTTCATTCCCAGCACTCACATGGCAGCCATCCATAATTCCAGCTAACTAATAAAAAACAAATTGTCAGGCGTGGTGATCTGCACCTTTAATCTCAGCACACAGGAGGCAGAAGTGAGCCAATCTCTCTTGCCTGATACCCCAAATCTGATGAGACAGACACACCCCTTTAATGGGAAAGCCCAAACCTCCTGGTCTGTCCGCCTCAGCACTTCCATGATTTGATAATGACCTGACGTTCAGTACACCAAAAATTTTGATTTAATTTAATGGAACAAGAGCTGACATGTTGCTGCCTGGGAGAAAAGTATTTATAATTATATACTATCTAAAATGAAAGGTCAGCGTGTCCCAATCTGGGAGAACTGTCACATGAGCCATTAACCATTTAAATGGATAAATTCTGACTTCCATGTTTTGAGTGACTTCTAAAGCTTCTCTCAGCTGTTGCCTTCCATTCTGAGTTCTGAATTCTCTGCACAAAGAACAAGCACTTGATAGGTGCACACCTAGATGGGCAGTCCTGACATGCACTTAATAGGTGCACACCTAGATGGGCAGTCCTGACATGCACTTGATAGGTGCGTACCAGATGGACAGTTCTGTATTGCACTTGATAGATGCACACCTAGGTGGGCAGTCCTGACATGCACTTGATAGATGCACACCAGATGGATAGTCCTGACATGCACTTGATAGATGCACATCTAGGTGGGCAGTCCTGACATGCACTTGATAGATGCACACCTAGGTGGGCAGTCCTGACATGCACTTGATAGGTGCACACCTAGGTGGGCAGTCCTGACATGCACTTGATAGGTGCACACCTAGGTGGGCAGTCCTGACATGCACTTGATAGGTACACACCAGGTGGACAGTCCTGACATGCACTTGATAGGTGCACACCTAGATGGGCCATCCTGCCAGAACAGAACAGAGTCTGAGACATGCTGCCCTTAGTTGTTTACAATCCGAAGCTCTCATCGCCCTGTCAAATGCTCAGTGACACCCACCCACGCAAGTTACATTGAGCCTAGATAGTCAAGGCTTCTCCATGAGTCCTCTTGCATGGTATGGGAGGCAATTTGGGAATTTCTGGAGTCTCATTTTATACATTCACAGTTTGGGAGTTTATCCTGAAAGTCCTTCTGCCTTCCTTAGCAGCAACTAGACTAACCAGCATGCAGAAATGAGGCCTATAATGTACAGAGCAAAAAGCCAAGAGGCTGGTTCTCACCCCAGGACAAGGCAGCAAGCTGCTGTGTGACCTTGTTTACATTCATGACCTTCCCCAGGGCTGTCTCCTTTTCTGCAAAGTAAAACTTCATCTTCAGGTTTGGGAGACTTGGGGTTGTTTTTATATTTGTTTTGTTTTTGTGTTGAAACAGGCTGTACTCTGTAAGTCAGTCTAGCATCATTTGCAGCAATCCCCCTGCTTCAGCCTCTGGCATGCTGGGCTTACAGAGAATGGTGCACCATGCCTGGATTTCTTCAGCTTTGAAGATGAATTCTCTGCCTGCATGTGCTTGTGTGTCCAAATACACATCTGAATGGGTGTGCACATGTATGTGCTGGTGTACACACACATGAATGGGTATGCACATGTAGACAGAGGCCAGAAATCCACATCTAGTATTTTCCTCAATTGCTTCCCCCCCTTTTTTCTTTTTACTCTTCTCTCATATATTACATCCCGACCGGTTTCCCCTCCCTCCCCTCCCCCTCCCCCACTTTCCCTGATCCACCCCCCCACTCCCACCCCTCACCCCTACCCCCTACCTCGCCTCAGAATCTGTAACCAGGCAAGACCTCAAGTGGAGCAATTGGGACACCAACCCAGCCACAAAAACTTCAACCTACCCTTTGTCCTACCTGCAGAGTGTTCTGGGACAGGAGCCTAGAACTCACTAAAGAGACCAGAGAGACTCCATCCAGCAATGGAAGGGAGCAGATGCAGAGTCCATTTTGTTTGAGACAAGATTTTTCTCTCATTGTACCTGCTCTACCGATACCGGCTTGTCAGCAATCTCAGCCTCTCTCTCTCTCTCTCTCTCTCTCTCTCTCTCTCTCTCTCTCTCTCTCTCTCTCTCGGATTACCTGTGCTTGTTTTTATATGGGTTCTGGGGTAGCCTACTGGAGTCTTCATGTTTATATGGCAGATGCTTTTCTAATTGAGTCTAGAACTGAGATCTGAGGTACTGTAGGACACAAAGGTAAAACCGTGTAAGGGCCCCATCTGTTTCTGTATTTCATCTTCTATCCTGAGAACACACCCTATGCCAGGTGTAGTGGCACACGCCTTTAATCCAGCACTCAGGAGGCAGAGGCAGGCGGATCGCTGTGAATTCAAGGCCAGCCTGGTCTACAAAGCAAGTCCAGGACAGCCAAGACTACACGGCAAAACCCTGTCTTAAAAAAAAGAAAGAAAGAAAGAAAGAAAGAAAGAAAGAAAGGAAAGGAAAGGAAAGGAAAGGAAAGAAAGCACACCTTTCTTCTGTCTGACACTGACATGTCAGGCCTTGCCCCAGGTTGCCTCTATTATCAACTAATAAGAAATATTAAATGTGACTCTTTTCTATCAAATACCGCACTTGTGTTTAGAACAAGGAATTCAGAGCTCTGTCTCCCCCACCTTTGAAGACTTCTATGCAAATGTTTACCCCACCACCAACCTGGTAAAACCTTTGTTTATAAAAAGGCCTGCTGCTGCATCCCAGAATTTGATGCCTGGGTCTGTGAACCTTTTCTCCTTGGAGCAGTGGCTCCTGCCCAGCCCCCAGCCCCCAGCCCCCTTTCCTAAGACACAGTCCACTTGCATTAGAGTAAAACTCTGATGCACTTCTGTCTCTGTTTGTTCCTCTCCCATGCACTCCTTCTTGGTCAAGAGTAAAGTTTGCCTTTTCCAGATACTTCAGTTGAAAGCGTGGTCTCTTTCTTTGGTTGTGATCCCCCAAACTTAATTCTAACAAACTATGACTGGCTGTATGTGACATAAGAGTTCACTGAGCCAGTAAAGGGGGTGGGGGCACAGGAATCAAGGCATGGATGCTAAACTTTGGTTCTCACACACTGCCCCTGCCTCTCCTGACACTCCAGGCTTCGTCTAAAGGAAAAGTTGGTGTCTGATTTTGAAAACCTTTAACAATTAAATGAAGCACCATGCATTATTTCCCAACTGCAGACCGGTCCAGACTGAAAATATGGAGGCTATCCAATGTGGAAGGAAGGATGGTAAGCTCCCTCTGATCCTGTAAGTGTGGATGAATAAATTCTCCTTAGAGGAGAGCTTGGCTCTTTGTTATGTTTTCAACATGATGTGACCATCACATATCTGCCGTAGAGAATGTGAGACAAACATATAGGGAAAAAAAATGTGTTCTAGTAATGCCCAGGATTGAGAATGTGGAAACAAATATGAGTCAGTGGAATAATCCGAAGATAGAAATGTCCTGAAATGCCCCACGGTCACAGGTACAAATGCAGCTGAGCAGGGGAAGACTTCCAAGTTCAAAGGAAAAATTAGGCTGTAGAATCAGGTCTGCGGTATAATTACACTTATGTTAGAACACATGTAGACAACAAAAAGTAAGCATTTCCATATGTTTTATAATACAAAAATTAGAAGACAGACATCTCAAATGATAAACAATACACTAATTACTGCAATGACCTCCTGCTGTGGGCAAAGGGGACTGTTATTTTTTTATTAGATTTTCTTGCTATTATTACTTATGTGGTCATTACAATTGTGATTAAAATGAAATACTAAGCCAGGCAATTAACGATGAAGTAGGACACAGAATTCAACAAAAAGAGAGTTGAACACAACAATCGGGAATGGAGTCTCCAGGGTGACAGGCAGACAGAGGAACTAAAGACTTGCCGCCAAGATGACGGGGGTTGGGGGTTGGGGGGGGTAGAGGGGAGGGGTGGGGGCGGGGGCGGCACCTTACAAAATGCAAGTCTTTATGGGGGGAGATCCTCATTGTTGGCTCTTTCCTGTCACAAGCATGTGCAATCTGCCTCATAGCATGTGACTCGCTTACATGTCCTATCTGGAAAGGTCAGCCCCTACCCCTCCTGGGAGAACTGACCCCACCCCACCCCCAGACTTTGCACCACACTCCAGACAATGAGATGTAAACAAATACAATATTTCTCTATCCAAGTAAGAAGCTTAAACGGTTTTTTTTTCCCCTTGGATTCCTGTCTTAGAATTTCCCAGGCAGAGGTTACTTCTTCAGCCTGGGTCCGAGGGAGAGGACAGACACACACACACACACACACACACACACACACACACACACACACACACTCACACACGAAGTGAGGTTGCCTACGCCATAGGCAAGAAACAAACACACGCTTTAACAAGCCACTGAGGTGTAGGGGTTGTTCAATGCAAAGCAAAGGATGGCTGCTACATAGGCTGTCTAATGTGCCTGACCTCTTTGTGCACCCATCTCATCACTTGAATTCAGTCCCTGGAATCCACGTTAAGTGGAAGGGGGGAACCAATCCCCAAAGCTCCCCTCTAACCTCCACATACGTGTCATGGTAGGCACGACTGTCGTCCCCCCGCCCACACACACACACACACAAACAAATAATAAAATAAACTTTAAAATTTTTAAGAGAGGGCTGAAGAGATGGCTCAGAGGTTAAGAGCATTGGCTGCTCTTCTAGAAATCCCGAGTTCAACTCCAAGCAACCACACGGTGGCTCACAACCATCTAGAATGTGATCTGACGCCCTCTTCTGGTGTGCAGGAAGACAGTGTTCTCATATACATAAAATAAATAAATAAATCCTTTTTGAAAAAAGTTTTAAGAGAGAGGGAGAAAGGAGAGGTTGGGGGTTTAGTTCAGCATAGAACACTGGCCTAGCAAGCACAATGTCCTGGGTTCGGTTCTCAGCTGCGGGGGAAGGTAGAGTTTGGAAAAAAAAAAGGACTAAGGGGAGGTACTTGCACTTGAGACTACTGTACCACTGCAGTGAAGGAGCTCACTCCAGGCAACATGTTTCTGAAGATGTTTGTTCCTTATATACGTGGAAAGATTTACCAAAAACTTGCTTTATATTCTACTTTTTATAATCTCCAAGAAGTGGGAGCCTGGCATATGTAATAGCTAGGAAAATAAGAAAGACTTCGCATATGGACAACACCCAGTTACAACAAGCCAGGCCAAGGGAATAACAACAAAAGTGATAATGTTGGGAGACAACGTTGCTTTCATCTCTCAAGTCCTTTCCCCAGGAACTAAAACCCCACTGGGTGACACCCTTGGAGCCAATCTGAAGCATGACATAGAGTTGGTTAGCGTTTGTGGGAACTGTGAGAGCATGACATCATCTCTTCCATGGAGACGCAGAACTGTTCTGCCAAGGATGGAGGAAAGGCACCATGGACACAGGCAAGTCACAGCCTCTGGTCACACGTCAAGTCCACAGCAGGGACAAGCCCTGGGAGAGAGAAAAGCCTGAGAAACGAAGTTTAATGATACACTTCGATGACTCAAGAAGGGGACCTCTCTCTACCTGAGCAAGCGGCCCTGTGAGAGGAGAGTTGAAAAGCTTATGGCCAAGGCTTACACATCGTTAGGCAGCATGGAATCCATGCAGAAGAGATGCCTTATCAATGTATTCATGCTGAGAAGCACTTTCTAGTAAAAATTCATACCACACTATATGGCAGAAAATTTATACCGAGGGAAATGCTTATGGATATGATGAACACGGGGAAATCTTTTTTTTTTCTTCTAATAGTTGCTTTATTTTCTTTTTTATTTAATTAATTTATTCAGATCAATTGTTATCCCATCCCTTGTATCCTCCTATTTCTCCCTCCCTCCCACTTTTACCCTATTCCCCTGCCCTATGTCTGTGGGACCTCCTCCCCCACTAAATGGTCAGAGGCTATCAAGTATCATCTTGGTAGCCTGGTTATTTTTTCTCTGAGTGCCACCAGGCATCCCCACCCTGGAAAAGTGGTCAAATATGGGGCACCACAGTTCACGTCCAAGTCAGTCCTTCCTCTCCACTCAACTGTGGATAATGTCTTGTCCATTGGCTACATCTGAGAACGGGTTCGATGTTTACTGCAAGTATTGTCCTTGCTTGGTGCAGTAGTTTGAGCAGAACTCCTGGGCCCAGATCTGCCTGTCATGGTATTCTTCTTGTAGGTTTCTAGGACTCTCTGGATCCTTCTGTTTCCCCATTCTTCCATACATCTCTTACCTAGAGTCCCAATAGGATGTCCTCACAACTATCCCAATCTCCTGTAAGTGAAGACTATCATGTGACATGCTACTTTGGCAAGTGTCCTATTATAAGTGAGTATATACCATGTGAGTCTTTTTGCTTCTGAGTTAACTCACTCAGTATGATCATTTCTAGTTCCATCCATTTGTCCACAAACTTCGGGATTTCTTTGTTTTTTATAGCTGAGTAGTATTCCATAGTGTTAATGTACCACAGTTTCTTTATCCATTCTTCCACTGAGGGATATTTAGGTTGTTTCCAGGTTCTGGCTATTATGAATAAGGCTGCTATAAACATGGTTAAGCATATGTCCTTGTGCGGTGGAGCATCTTCTGGGTATATTCTAAAGAGTGAAATAGCTGAGTCTTGAGGAAGCCCTAGTCTCAGTTTTCAGAGATAGCGCCAGATAGATTTCCAAAGTGGTTGTACCAGTTTGCATTCCCGCCAGCAATGAAGGAGTATTCCCCTTTCTCCACATCCTCTCTAGCATGTGCTATCACTTGAGTTTTTTATCTTAGCCATTCTGATGGGTGTAAGATGGAATCTCAGTTATTTTGATTTGCATTTCCCTGATGACTAAGGACGTTGAGCATTTCTTTAAGTGTTTCTCAGACATTCAATATTCCTCTGTTGAGAATTCTGTTTCATTCTGAGCCCGTTTCTTAATTGGGTTATTGGATTTGGTGGTGTTTAATTTCTTGAGTTCTTTATATATTTTGGAAATTAGACCTTTGTCAGATGTAGGGTTGGTGAAGATCTTTTCCCAGAGTGTGGGCTGTCGCTTTGTTCTGTTGAGTGTCTTCTGCCTTACAGAAACTTCTCAGCCTCATGAGGTCCAATTTATTGATTGTTGTTGTTAAGGCCTGGGCTGTTGGTGTTCTGTTCAGGAAGTTGTCTCCTGTGCCAAAGTGTTCCAGGCTTTTCCCCACTTTTTCCTCTAACCGATTTAGTGTCTCTGGTTTTATGCTGAGGTCTTTAATACATCTGGACTTGAGTTTTGTGCATAGTGATAAATATGGATCTAATCACATGTTTCTACATATGGACATCCAGTTAGACCAGCACCATTTGCTGAAGATGCTATCCATTTTCCATTGAATAGATTTGGCTTCTTTGTCAAAAATTAATTGTCCATATGTGTGTGGATTCATTTTTGGGTCTTTGATTTGATTCTATTGATCAACTGGCCTATTGCTGTGCCAGTACCATGCTGTTTTAATTACTGTTGCTCTATAGTACAGCTTGAGATCAGGTATGGAGAATCCTCTGGAGGATCCTTTGTTGTACAGGATTGTTTTAGCTATTCTGGGTTTTTTGGTTTTCCATACGAAGTTGAGAATTGATCTTTCATTGTCTTTTTAAAAATTGTGTAGGTATTTTGATACGGATCGCATCGAATTTGTAAATTGCTTTTGGTAAGATGGCCATTTTCACTATGTTAATTCTCCCGATCCATGAACAAGGGAGATCGTTCCATCTTCTGATGCCAGCTTCATTCTCTTTCTTCAGAGATTTGAATTTTTTTCAAACAAGTCCTTTATATTGCTTGTGGCTATCATTTCCCTAATTTCCTCTGCACGATTGTCTTTTGTATATAGGAAGGCTACTGATTTTTTTGAGTTAATTTTGTATCCAGCCATTTTGCTGAAGGTGTTTATCAGCTGTAGGAGTTCTCTGGTGGAATTTTGGGGGTCACTTATGTACACTATCATATCATCTGCAGCTAGGGATGTTGGCTCCGTTTCTTAACAATTAAACTTTATTATACAACCCAACTGTCCTATACAAGAGGGGAAAAGGCTTAAAGGGAAACAAGAATAAGCCTTCCGGTGTCTGCTCCACAGGACAGGTGCCTACGTGTCTCTGGCCTGCGCGCTGCTCCGGCCTGTACGCTGGTCGTCTCCCCGATCCACATGCGCTCCTTCTTGGTTCAAACCTGCAGCCTCTTCTTGTCCTCTGTCCTCTCCATCTGGTCTGCATATGCCTGCATCTGTCTCCTCTCAGGATCCCTCCTCCCGTCGATGTTTGATTAGAAGCACAATTGCCTGGCTGGAGTCTCCGGTCCATTTCCTGAATTATGGACCCAGGATGGTTCCTCCCAGTCTTCAGTAACGTCCATCTCAGTGTGGGATCGGTGGTGTTTCCAAGCCGCTGTGGAGCTTGAGGTAAGCCCCGCCTAGACTGCCTTCACCTGGGATATTCTCTACAGTCCTTCCATATACAGCTAATTTGACTTCCTCCTTTCCCATTTAGATCCCGTTGATCTCCTTGTGTTGTCTTATTGCTCTGGCTAGAAATTCAAGTATGTCTCCATTTAATTTGATTTTGGCTATTGGCTTGCTGTATATATAGCCTTTGTTATGTTTAGGTATGTGCCTTGTATCCTTGATCTCTCCAAGACTTTAAACATGAATGTGTGTTAGATTTTATCAAATGCTTTTTCTGCATCTAAGGAGATGATCATGTGGGGTTTTTTTTCCTTTCAGTTTGTTTATATGGTGGATTACATTGATGGATTTTCATATATTTAACCATCCCAGCATGCCTGGAATGAAGTCTACCTGGCTAAGGTGAATGATATCTTTGATGTGTTGTTGTATTCATTTTGCAAGTATTTTATTGAGTAATTTTGCATCAATGTTCATAAGAGAAATTGGTCTGAAATTCTCTTTCTTTGTTGGGTCTTTGTGAGGTTAAGGTATCAAAGTGACTGTGGCCTCATAAAATGAATTTGGTAATGTTCCATCCATTTCTATCCATTGGAGTAGCTTGAAGAGTATCGGTATTAGCTCTTCCTTGAAGGTCTGGTAGAATTCTGCACTGAGTCCATGTGCCCCTGGGCTTTTTTTGGTAGGGAGACTATCAATGGTTGCTTCTATTTCTGTTTCTGCCTCCTGTCTCCTTCTCTCCTTCCTCCTACTCCTAGCTCCTGCCTCCTATCTCAGGCCTCTTGTTGTCAGCCCACTGTCTCCTGTCTCCTGCCTCCTTTTACTGGCTACTGCATCCATCATGCACCATGTCTTCTATCTCCTGTCTCCAGTCTCCTGCTTCCTGTCTCCTTTCCCCTTTCTCCTGTTTCCTGTCTACTGCCTCCTGCTTCCTGTCACCTGTCTCTTGTCCCTGTGTCTTGCCTCCTTCCTCCTGCCTCCTGCCTCCTTTTACTGGTTACTGTGTCATGCATCATGTCTCCTATCTCCTGTTTCCTGCCTCTTGTCTCCTGCCCCTGCCTCCTCTCTCCTGTATTCTGCCTCCTGTCTCCTGTGTCTTTTCTTTGCCCCCTGTCTCGTGCCCCTGCCTCCTACCTCCTACCTTATGACTCAGGCCTCCTGCCTCCTACCTTCAGTCTCCTGCCTCTGGCTGCCTGTCTCCTCCCTTCTGCCTTCTGCCTTCAGTCTCTTGCCTCCTGCCCTTGCCTCCTGCCTACAGTCCTCTGCGTCCTGCATCTTTCCTCCTAAACCCTGCCTCCTTGCTCTGGCCTCTTGCCTCCTTTTTCCAGCCTCCTGTCTCCTATGTCCTGTCCCTACCTCCTGCATCCTGTCACCTGCCACTGCCTCCTGTCTCCTGTGTTCTCCCTCCTCCCTCCTGTCTTTATCCCCTGCCTCCTGCGTCCTGCTTCCTTCCATTGTCTCCTGCTGCTGCCACCTGTCTCCTGTCTCCTGTCTTCTGCCTGCTGTTTCATCCTCTTGCCTCCAGTTTCCTGTCTCCTGTCTCCTCCCTCCTGTATCCTACCCCTTCCTCATGCCTACTGTACCCTGTCTCCTACCTCATGCCTCCTTTCTCCTTCCCCTGCCTTCTGCCTCTTCCATTGTCTCCTGCTGCTGCCTCCTGCCTCCTATTTCCTCCCTCCTGCACCCTGCGTCTAGCTCCTGCCTCTTGCTTCCTGTCTCCTGCTTCCTGCCTCCTGCTCTCTACCACTTGCCTCCTCTCTCCTCCCTCTGCCTCCTCTCTCCTACCTCCTGCCACTGTCTCCTGCCTCCTGCCTTCTGGCATTGTTTCCTATCTCCTGCCTTCTCTCTCCTGCCTTCTGCCTCTGCCTCCTTCCATCTACATACTGTCTCCTGTCTCCTTTCTCATGTCCCCTGCCCCAGCCTCCTGCCTACTGCCTACTCTGTCCTGTCTCCTGTGTCTTTTCACTGCCTCCTGTCTCCTCCCTACTTCCTCCTGTCTCCTGCCTCCTGTTCCTGTCTCCTGCTTGCTGTGTCTTGTGCCTGCATCCTGCCACCTGCCACCTGTCTCCTATCCCAGCCTACAGCCTCCTTCCTCCTGCCTCTTGTCTCTGGCCTCCTACCTTCTGCCTTCTGACTCCTTCCTCCTGCCTCCTGTGTCCTACATCCTAATTCCTAAATTCTGCCTCCTGCCTCCTTCTTCCTGCCTCCTGTCCCTTTCCCCTGCCTCTTCCCTCCTTCATCCTGTCTCCTGTCTCCTACCTACTGCCTCCTGTCTCTTGCCCCTGCCTATTGCCTCCTGTCGCCTGTCTCCTCCATCCTGTCTCCTACTCCTTCCTACAGTATGGAGTGTGAATGCTCAGCCATTGAAGTGTTTGCCTTGAGGACAAGGACCTGAGTTCCAGCCCCTGGCCCAATGGGAAAGGCCAGGTCCAGGGCCACTGAGATGGTTCGGTGGGAAAAGCACTCGCCAGGTGACTTCATGCCAACTTACAAGAGAAAGGGTTGATGTTAGCTATGGTTCCACAGGAATGCGAGTCCATAAGCATGGCAGCAGCAGAGATGGCAGCCAGAGCAGCAAGCTGAGACTTCTCATCCTCACCTATAACCACGATGCAGAGAGAGCAAACTGGAAACAGTGGAGGCTTTATCTCAAGGCCCGCCTCCATTGACACACTTCCTCTAGCAAGGCTGCCCCAGCCAACCCTCCCAAGCAGCACCCCTCCTCTGCCACTGGGGACCAAAGGTTCAAATCCATGAACCTATGGGGGACATCCTCATTCAAACCAGCGCATCACCCAAGCCTCACAGCCTGAGCTCAGTCTCCAGGGCCCATGCGATAGAAGAATGTTGCCTAACCTCCCCGTGCTGTAGCACACACACACACACACACACATGCACACCCTCACACATATACACACATGCACATCACACATACAGTCACACACATACATTCAACACATACGCACACACACTCATGCGCGCGCACACATACATATACACACATACATACATATGTACACATACACAGAAATATACAAACACACACATACACACACATGGACAAATACACATACACACATTATGCACACACACACTTGCACATACACACAGACTCACTATAGTAAATACAATTTTTTAAAAAAAACTGTAACACACTCTAATTCCAGGTGAGGTAGGAACGGGAGATCATGACGCTTACCGTAGCCAGCCTACCCTATTTGGTATGTCCAGACTGGTGAGAAATTTTGTCTCAAAAGCTAACAACAACAACAACAACAAAATATGTGGACGACACCTAAGAGTGACACCCCAATTGTCCTCTGACCTTAGCACACATGTGCATGTACCTACACCACGGCTGTGCACCTGCATACAAAGAACACATACATATACACAAAAATAAGCAAATAGTTTAAGTCTTTGTGAAGCAATTTTGAAGTGATATCTTCAGTGTTCATTATCTTTGTTTTCCATATAATTTACTTAGTGGTGATTTTATAGAATTTTTAAGAATTGTGACTGTTTCACAAACACCTTGCAACATTTTGGGAAATATAAGTATTGACTGTTGAAACAGAAAACAGCCTCCTGAAGGTCTTGGAATGAAGGTTCCAGAAGAGCCTTTGACAGGTGACATTTCGGGTTAGACCAGAGAGAGAGGAAGGAAAGAGGGAGGGAAGGAGAAAGAGAGGGAGAGAGGAGGGGAGGGAGGGAGGGAAGGAGGGAGGGAGGGAGGGAAGCAACCATGGAGTAGCCTTGGGGTATAAGTGGTCTCAGGACGGGTTCAGAGGTGACCCCAAAGGAAACAGAGGCAAAGAGCCACACGGCTGAGTGCATATCAGGAAGGGATTTTGGTGACATCCGAAAAACACTGGGAAAGCTTGAAAGGGTCCAGAGCTCCAAGAGAAATGGATGACATGGAGAACAAGAGAAAAAGAGGGTCCCCACCCTAAGGTGGCCTTACCCAGTCTCTCCCTAGATGACTGTCTCTGGTGCATGAGCTATGGGGAGCCTGAGTCCTTGTGCTATCTTTATGTTTCAATTGTTGTTTGTGCACGTGTAGCATGGAAGGGCATGCATTCCCCATCACACTTGGGGAGGTCAGAGGGCGTCTTTGTGGGGTCAGTTCTCTCCCTCTGCCTTTACATGGTTTGGGGGGATAGAACCCAGATTGTCAGCCTGCATCAATCACCTTTACCTGCTAAGCCTCTTCGCTGACCCTGATTCTGCAAAAGATATATTTTACAGGCCCGTGTGGTGTTTTAATTGAATGAGCATCCCAAATTGGGTTACAAAGAGCAAGACAGGACTCTTGTGTTAAAAGCAAGAAAGCTGAGCCCAAGGGACATTTAAAGGGCTTCTCCAACATAGCCACACCATGTGACAATAGCCATGGTGAGACCCCTATCCTTGAGCTAAAATGGCCCCTTTTCCTGGAGTCATCTCAGGATGCCTCTTCCACCAGTATGATATATATGGTGGTGTTCTCACTCTGAGAAGTCCCATTATGAGAAATGAAGCCAGACTGGGATGCACTGGACTAGGAGATGTGGGCATGGACTCTAAACATCCTCACTGAGGAAAACGACTCTTCAGAGATGTGGCTGATTTCAGGGCTGGGGAAGGGAAGAATGAGATGAGCCTGGCTCATATTAGGCCGCACTTAGAGCAGCATGCGGAAGGAGCACGTCACACTGGCTAAATCTGGGACCAGCTGATCAGTCAGCTGATTAAGGGTGGGAGAGTATATGGAATATGGAGCATTGGGGAAGATGAGAATCCAAGTCTGTGCTCCTGAGCAAAGAGAGGTGAATAAGTAAATACAACAAAAGAAAAACGCCATGAGAAGGATGAGTGTTAACTGGCAACTGGTGAAAATGGAGGGAGAGGCGGGGTCCGTGTTTGTGCTTCCATTGTCTTTTGTCGGCCCTCAAAGGGAGTTCAGGCAAAAAAATCACCAAAGACCTGAGTCCAGGCAGAGATTTTGATGAGGAGCAAGGATATCTGTGACCTATCAAAGGATGAAGTTATCAAAACTTAAACATCTTTATTAAATCTACATGTGACTCAAGCCTTGGGCAACATTTTATTCCACAAGAATAGAATCAGGTTTTTCAGTGAACCAAAGATAGTTTGATTTTATTGGCTGAAGAAAACAGAAAGTAGGACTACAGAGATGACTCAATGGTGACAAGCACTGGCTGCCCTGCCAGACGACCTGGGTTTGACTCCCAGTGCCCACAAGGCAGTTCACAACGGTCTGAAACTCTAGTTTCAAGAGGTCCAGTGTCCTCTTTTGGCTCCACCAGCACTGCACATACACAATGCACAGACATACATGCAGCAAAACACCCTTGCAAAAATATTATTATTATTATTATTATTATTATTATTATTATTATTATTATTATTAAGCAGAAACAAAGAACAAAAAAATAGATTAATCATTTCAAAGTTATTTTCACTGTATGTATAGGAATGGAGGCAGAACAAATAGGAAAATAATGGTCAGCATGAATTACTTCAGGTTGACATTTTTGTGTAAGGATTAAGCCAGAGAGAAAATGAGTTTAGTTTCAGCTTGGTGAAGGGAAGTTCAGTGTGAGTGACTTAACCATGAGTTAAGCCTGATCCAATGGGGCCCAGAGCGGTAACTTCACGTTTGTTTTTAGCCCATCTTGAAATGTCGCCACATGAATTATCTTTTTAAGTATGAGGGGAAAGTTAATTCCAATAAAGTGTAGGAATCAGACAACTCCTCAACTTGTGATTTAAAAAAAAAAAAAGGCAAATCTTTAGTGATGGATAGACAGACATTATCTACAGATGAGATAACCCAAAAAGGACCCAATATCATCATGTGACATCCTGACTACAGAAGCCAAGCCTGAACTGATTCTGAGGAAAGACCAGACTGTGGTAATTTGAATAGCAATGGCCCGTATAGGCTCAAAGATTGAAATGCTTGGTCATTTAGGGAGTGGCACCACTTGGCAGGGTTAGGAAATCTGGTCTTGTTGAAGAAGTGTCACTGCAATGGGCGCTCTCGCTCTCTCTCTCTCTCTCTCTCTCTCTCTCTCTCTCTCTCTCTCTCTCTCTCTCATGCCTGCTGACCCAAATGTAGAACTCTCAGCTCCTTCTCCAGCACCATGTCTGCCTGTGTGCTGCCACACTTCCCATCGTGACAATGGACTAAACTTCTACACTGTGAGCCAGCCCAGCCTCGAGTAAGTGTTTCCCTTTCAAAGAGTTGCCATGGTCATAGTGCCTTTTCACAGCAATAGAAACCCTAAGACAGAAGTTGGTCCCAGGGATCTTCTGGGTATTACTGTGACAGGCCTGGCTATGCTTTTTTTTTTTTTTTTTTTTTTTTTTTTTTTTTTTTTTTGAGGGATGTGGACTTTGGGACTTTGGATTAGGAAAGTAGTGGGATGCTTTAAGCCCTTAATGGGCCATCTTAGTAGGAGCATGGAAGACAGTGGTGCTCAGGGTGATTTGAACTGTGGGGGCCTGGCTCAAGAGGTTCCAGAGAAGAACATCAGTATTGGCCTAGAGACTGTTCTTGTGATACTTTGGTAAAGAAGGTGGCTACTTTCCTTGTCAAAAAAGAAAAGAAAAGAAAGAAAGAAAAGAAAACAAATCTGCCTAAGGCTAAACTGAAGTGTTATAGATTAACAACTTTGAAAGAGGAGACTTCCAGACAGCCTAATCTTGATTGTATTGTTTGTTTATTAGTGGCCACACTTATGTAGATCATGAAAAGGAGGAAGCAGAAGAAAAAATACAAAACGTACAGTTTGAGGAGAAAGGGAGCACCAGGAAGTGTAGTGGAACCAAGTCCAGTGCTCAAGGAGATAAAAGTTTAGAGAAAATCCTGATGCTAAATGGAATAAAGGGAGTGGTGGCCTCAGGGCAAGCTAAACTTCCAACTTGTATTGGGGTGCACTGTGTGAAGGTGTGTAAACATTTGTTCATTCATCACCTACACAGCCCCGTGGTTGGGCAGAAGAGGAAGGAAGGGGTTTGCCAGCATGACACAGGAAGGAACAGATGGACCAGGGCTGAGAGAAAGGTTAAGAACTAGCCATGCAGCAGGATGTGGGATAGAATAGTCAGGTCAGACAGACAGACAGATAGATGGTAGCCAGGTAGACACACACATATACAAGCTAGCTAAGAGTCTGCCCAGCAAAGGCCTGAGCTTTTATAAAAGTTAATAAGTTTCTGTGTCATTATTTAACCACTGGTGGGTCCAAGGAAGTCCTGTTATGTTTGGTATCCAACATGGAAGCACATAATTCAAGTTTAGGCACTAAATTCAAGCATTAGGACCTAGGCACAGAAGCAGTTGTTGGCCCACCCCTGCCACCACACAGACTGGGCCCTTCCCTGAACTGCCATGCAATCTCTAAATCAGGTTTGTGAGCATCCTGGTGCACAGAAGTGCGGCCCTACGGCTGGATGTGGTGGTCAGAGCTGGGTAGAGGACAGAGCTGTGTGACTGAGAAAGGGAGGGCTGTGCACCAGAAGCTGAGACCCAGAAGTCCCAAGCCTCTGAGCTAGAAATGTATGCTAAAATGTGCACATCCCAGACACAGAGTTTACAGAAACTTAGGCACAAAAATAAATATTAAAAAATGTTCTGCAAATGTACTTAGGTGCTGAAGAAAGAAACTGAATATGAAGAGTCATAGAAAGAAATACTGAATTTAAAAGTAATGAAGGAGAGAGAATGGGAAATGGATAAATATATACACAGACAATGAGGTACCAGGTTTGAATAATAAGTAAAGCCTCCAAAGGAAGGAGAGCAAGTCTGAGCTCTGCAGAGTAGATTGGGAAGATGGAGACATCAGAAGAGCCCAGCACAAGGTCAAAGGCAACCAGCTGTGGGGTTTGTAGGCTTGTGAACTTGGAGGAGTTATCTATCCTTTAAACCCAAAACTCTTGAACTGTAAATGTGACCAACATTTTCCTGCTCATAGGTTTATCATACGACTCACTTGCCTTCTGTAATACACACAGAGGGTCCAACAGGGTGGCTGGGAGGGTAAAGGCACCTGTTGCTAAAGCCGAGCTCCATCTCTGCAATCTACACAGTGGAAGGAGAGAGCCATGTGTACTCTGTGGCATATGTGTACTCATGCACATGTACACGCACCTACACACACAGACAGACGATAGCTAAGTAGACATGCACATATACAGGACGTTTGGATGGCTTGTTTGACATCTCTAAGCCTAAATGTCCATGCTGAGCATGTACTACTACAGGGAAGACATGACTGCGACTCACTAAATGAACTAAGATGTACGGGGTCAGATGGAAAGTCTCCGAAGAATATACCAACAGTTACCATGGTTACCAGTGTGCCGAGAGTGGTGGGAGGGAAGAGGCAGAAAACGTGTAGCTTTGCCTCACACACTCATATTGTCTTGGAGTATTTTGACAAGTGCATTCTATGAATTGCCTTTTGATTCCAAAAATAAAGGGGTAAAGATGAAGGAGACCGATTAGCATCCATCACTGGGCTTTGGGGCAGAGGTGGGCATTCACCTGCCTTAATTGAGTTCCCTGAAAGGCCTTGCCCATCACTCCCTGAAACGCAAGGCTTTAACCAAATTCTGAGTAGAAGCATGACAGTGAGTCATGGTTACGGGAAAGGTTCATAAGTATTATGTAAAAATCACCCAGGGCAGCTGCCAAACTCAGGCAAGTGGGCCTGACTCACTGGGAACATTGATGAGAGGCAGAGCCTAGGCCAGCCATGCTGTTTGCTATCGACCCACATGGTCCCCATACTCAGGACCTCGGGATACGTGCATCCTCACCTTCCCATCACAGGAGTCCAGGAAGTCCCCACAGTTAGTCACAACAGCCGGGCACAGAGGACCCTTGCTGCACCCTGCCATAGGGGAGGCCGTCATTGTTGAAGAATGATGCTTGTCCCTACACTCAAGTGTTTGTAAATTAACTCCATTGTGCATGGTTCTAAAGGAATAATGGAAAAGCCAAATGAATGGCTGCCCGGAGGCTTCAAACAAGGAGTCATGTTTAGATCTGTGACCATCCATCTTGGTGTTTTCAATAAAACTTCATTCCTTCAGACCTTCCCCCTGCAGCTCTGACCATTTCTTAGACGTTGGACCAGACTGAGCCGTGTGTTCCTCTAATGTTGTTAATTCCCACGGCCACCCAAAAGTGCTGTTTCCACCTACCTTCAGCAAAACAGCAAAACCAAGCTGGAGACAGCTCTCAGCTTCCTACGGCCTTCCTCGCTTGGCTTCTGACTCTCTCTGCGATGAGACTTTAAACCTTCCTCTGTGGCGACTATTGCATCAGCGCACGACCTGCCCTAAACTTTACGTTTGATAGTTCGGTGTGTGGTAACAGGTCCTGCTGCAGCCGGCACAGCCATGGGCATCACAGGGACCTGGAAAGGGAGGGCAGTGGTAGACATAGACACAGGTTCACTCCAAGAATGAACATTATTTTTCCTACTGTTTAGCTAGATACTAAAAAGAGCTCTGTGATCAAACCCTGAGTTCTCTCTTCTGCCCTTGTGGCCATGTTTTGCCGCAGAGGACATTCCTCTTAGGCTTTTTCTCATACCTGCTGGTTTCCACAGTCATAGGGCCACATCTGAGTCAGGGTTTGTGCCCCAGAAAGGAAATGCAGACTTCTGGAGCCCAACAGCATCTCTGAACTTGGGAGGCAGGGACAGGAGGTCATGAATTCAAGGGAAGGTTGAGCTGCATAAAACCCTGACCCAAAACAACAGCAACAACAACAAGCAGCTATATCTATTTGGATTTAGATGTAAATCAGTATTTTTTCAATGAATTGGTTGTGTTGGGAGCCTGGGGATTGCATAAACTTTTCCTGGGATGATATAAACAAATACCATTCATGCTAGATAAGACACCAACAACAGACCAAAGGAACAATCCACCCAGATCCATCACTGCAGCAGACCAATGACTCTATTGAACATACAGAAGCACAGGTGGGGGTTCGTTTACAGAAGTGTGAAACACACACACACACACACACACACATACACACACACACACACCCTGCAAAAACAGCCACAGCACTGAAAATTCTCACCCCAGCATGGAGGATTTCCACATAGCTGCACTGATGGAGCCTCTCCTCAGTTAGCCTTCCTACTCTGTGTATTGCAGCCCCTCCCAAGACCATATGCAGCTAGGCAGGATTAAGCACAGCTTTTGGATGAGGTTGCTAGAAGCCAGGACCTCTGTTGAATGCCTGATGACTTCCCACTGCTCTTCCTGTGAGAAAACAGGAATAGGCCCCATCTTGAAATCACAGTTGCTCTGATTAAGATGATGTTTTAGTTAGGGTCACTAGTGCTAAAATGACACACACCATGGCCAGAAACAACTTGGGGAGGGAAGGGTTAATTTGGCTTGCACTTCCACAGCACCATTCAATGTGGGTGGAAGTCAGGGCAGGAACTAAACAGGGTAGGAACCTGGAGGCAGGAGCTGATACAAGGCCATGGAAGGTGCTGCTTACTGACTTGCTCAGCCTGCTTTCTTATAGAAGCCTGGACCACCAGCCCAGAGATGGCCCCACCCACAATAGGCTGGACCTTCCTCACCATCACTAATTAAGAAAATGCCCTACAGGCTTGCCTACAGCCTGATTGTACAGAGGCATTTTCTTAACTAAGAGTCTCTCCTCTCAGATGATTCTAGCCTGTGCCAAATTGACCTAAAATTAGCCAGCACAGATGGAGATGGTGATGGCAGACTGAAAAGATGGCTCCCTTGGGAGTTTACAGCACTGGCTGCTTTCCCAGAAGACCTGGTTCAAGTTCGCAGCACCCACGTGGCAGCTGGCACCTGTCTGTACTCCAGTTCTAGGTATCTGATGCCCTCTGCTGGCCTTCAGAAGCACTACACAAATATGATGCACAGGTTTACATGCAGGCAAAATGCCCATGCACATAAAATAAGTAAGTCCTTTTTAAAATAGCGGCTATGGTCAGATAACAGCGTTCCCACAACACTAAGTCAGGAGGATTTCCATGAGTTCAAGTCCAACTTTTGATTCATACTGGATACTAAGGCCAGCGAGGGTTATAAAGCAAGACCCTTTTTGTTTGTATTTGTTTTGTTTTCAAAGCTAGATGCATTTATTTGTTTGTTTGGTTGGTTGGTTGGTTGGTAGGTTTTCTTTAAGACATGGCTTCTCTGTGTATCTTTAGCTATCCTGGACTCGTAGACCAGGCTGGCCTAGAACTCACAGAGATCTGCCTTCTTCTGCCTCCCTGGGTGCCAGGATTATAGGTGTGCCCCACTGCACCCAGCTGATTTTTTTAAATAGGCATACACTTCTTAAAATAAAAACATAGAGTCACTTCCTCTGTTAGTGTATGTTGGCTTATCCTACAGAAGAGAGTCTAAATCCCCATTCCGTCCTATGATAATCCAGTTCCATCGCAGTCCAGGCCAGTTTCACCACCACCACCAGTCTCTTCCTGGGGACTTAGAATCCCAGTCTTCACCCACCTGATGCCTCTTGCTCAGGCTTATCCTACAGAAGAGAGTCTAAATCCCCATTCTGTCCTATGATAATCCAGTTCCATCGCAGTCCAGGCCAGTTTCACCACCACCACCAGTCTCTTCCTGGGGACTCAGAATCCCAGTCTTCACCCACCTGATGCCTCTTGCTCAGGACATGATGTGACTGTGGTTGCTAATGAGAGACTTTATCACCAGAGATCAAATGTCTCTGTCTCCACCTGGAAATCAGGACTGCCACTCATGACCCATTAGCCAAAAATAAAATAAAATAAAATAAAAGTCATGTGACCTGCGTACCTTGCAGAGCAAAGAGCACTATAATCCTCTTGTGTATGGAGTCGGAGGCGGACCAGATATTGATGAGCAAAACTGCCTGTCCTCACACATCATAAGAAGACTGTAAATCCAAAACTAAATATCATTAGAGCCAGCAGCATTATTAAACTCTAGCTAGATACTGTTGGATGTCAAAGGAAAACAAGCCAGAGGTAAGAAGAGCTAATGAAAGACGAAGGGACTTGCTCCTATGTGCCATGAGGGGCGGTAGCTCCAAAGGTTAATGCAGTGAAAGGCAACCAATGTAGTTTATAAAGGCAAAATTTGGTCAAGTATTGAAAGTGTTTGTCCATGCTGAGGCTGGGGGGAGAAATCCATTAATTTGATAGTATTATCATTAACAAAAACTCAGAGAAGCATAACAGCAAACACCTACCGAACAGCCAACAGTTACCAAATAAAGACCATGATGAAACTTTGGAAATGTCATCTATGGGACCTGCATGATGGCCCAGCCAGTGAAAGCGTTGCCACTAAGCCCTGAGCTTCGATCCCTGAAACCTATATACAGATGGACTTCCAAGGATGTGTACACACACACACACACACACACACACACACACACACACACACACACGAGTCTAATTATAAAAAAGAAAGAAAATGCCACATGTTGAACATACAGACTATAAAAGTGTAAGGATGAAGTAGAGACATAATAAAATGTATGATGGGACGGGTGTGATGTCACATGCCTTTAATCCCAGAAAGGGTGGTAAAAGCAGACAGATCTCCATGGATTTAAGGACAGCCTGGTCTACATAGCAAGAACCAGGCCAGCCAGGGCTACATAGTAAGACCCTATCTCAAAAAATAAAAATAAAAATGAAAGGAAGAAAGGGAGGAAGGAAAGAAGGGAAGGGAGAGAGAGAGAGAGAGAGAGAGAGAGAGAGAGAGAGAGAGAGAGAGAGAGAAGAAAGAAAGAAAGAAAGAAAGAAAGAAAGAAAGAAAGAAAAAAGTATTGTTATGGCTGTGATCTGAATCTGAAATTCCCCACAAGCTCACGTGTTTGAACACTTGCTCCCAGCTGCTAGTGCTGTGTGGGGAGGCCATGGAATCTTCTGGATGCAGAGTTGAGCTGGCAGATGTAGGGAAAGAGTTTGATGTTTGTAGCCAGGCACTTCTTCCTGTCTAAATCTGAGTCTAGGTCAGCCAAGACCTGAGGAGTCCCCAACACACATGAGCTCCACCAAGAATGCACCTTCCTCCCCTGCACGTCACAGACCACAAGTCAAGTAAGTCCCTTCCTCCTTCAAGCTGCTTCTCGTCGGGTGTTTGGCCACAGCACATGAGAAAACAACTCAGCGTGTACATATGACGACAGACAGGAAGGAAACGGCCCTATGCTGTTGGTCTCTGTACACCACACTTCCTCAATACACCATACTTCTGGCTTCACTCTTATTAGTTAACCCACAAAATTACCACAAACCAAGTAAGGGTTCAAATCCTGTTTATTTTTTTTTTCTCTCAAGGGATTAAATAAATATCTTAGAGATTAAGAACAATTGTTGCTCTTGAAGAAACCTAAATGTAGTTTCTAGCTCTCACGTAGCACAGCTCACAACTGCCTGTAACTCCTGTTCCCCAGGGTGGAGATGGAGGGGGGGGGTTACCTGCCACCCTCTGTTGATTTCTGTGGGCACTGTACTTATATATGCACACACACATAGACTCACATATGCACATAATTTAAAAATAAATCTGAAAAAAATATGCTGTACTGGATCTTTAAAAAAAAAAATCACTGACACTTCCAGGCACAAAATTTCATAAATCCACCATCAGCTGGCCAATGTATGACCACCCACTGGTGTCCTTCAGCTGGTAAAGGAGAATTTAAGGGAAAATCCACTGTACCTGTTCCTCAGCTTTAAGTCAGTAATATGCATGGACCCTAAACAGGATTCCGTAACTCACTATATAACTTAATTATAATGAAAAATGGAACCAGTCAAAAAAAAAAATCCACTAAACACTCCCCATCGTGAGCATCACGGAGCCCATAAAAAGCAGCCTCCGCTGCCCCTGGGCCACGCTCTCCAGTGAGCTAGTCCGTGTTGTGCCACCACATCTAGACCTTTGTTTCCCAAGTACTTCCTCTTCCAAGTAAAGTGTTTGCCAGCTAGCTATCTGTAGTGGTGTGAATAGGTACGGCC
Organism: Acomys minous; assembly: GCF_964271855.1. Lineage (NCBI taxonomy): Eukaryota > Metazoa > Chordata > Mammalia > Rodentia > Muridae > Acomys > Acomys minous. Next base: position 62,790,848 of record NC_140485.1, on the reverse strand, counting down.
CCCACAGACTCGGGTGTTTGAATGCTTGGACCATGGGAAGTGGCGCTATTGATAGGTGTGGCCTCGCTGGGCGTGGTGGTGCACACCTTTAATCCCAGCACGCGGGAGGCAGAGGCAGGAGGATCGCTGTGAGTTCAAGGCCAGCCTGGTCTACAAAGCGAGTCCAGGACAGCCAAGGCTACACAGAGAAACCCTGTCTTGAAAAGCAAAAAAAAAAAAAAAAAAGATGTCGTCTTGTGGGGTAGGCGTGGCCTTGTTGGAGGAAGTGTGTCACCATGGGGAGGGCTTTGAGGTCTCATATATACTCAAGCTGTGCCTAGTGTTGTGCCCAGTCTCCTTCCACTGCCTGTGGATCAAGATGTAGAACTCTCCGCTCCTTCTCCAGCACCGTGTCTGCCTGCACACTGTCATGTTTCTTGCCATGATGATAATGGATTGAAACTCTGAAACTGTAAGCCAGCCCCCAATTAAATGTTGTCCTTTATAAGAGTTGCCTTGGTCACGGTGTCTCTTCACAGCGATGAAACCCTAAGTCACTATCTGATCTGTCTGCAAGTTCTTTCATGGATAAGAAGACCTGGACTGAAGAGACGCAGGGCCCAGTGTGAAGCAAACACACGAGAGGCTTTGTTCACAATATAGGGGGGCGGGGGAGGCTGCTGGGTTGGTCGCCAAGGACAAAAGCATTTCCTTGTTTTTCCCTAGTGTTCTCAACATGCACTCTGGTGACCTATCTGCTGCATCATGTCTTTCTAAAGAAAAAGCACAGCTTTAAGTTATTTTCATGAATTTTACCTCCTTATATTTTTTATTTTTTTTAAATTGTGTGCATGTGAGTGCAGCGTCCTTGGAGGCCAGAGGTGTCACATCCCTACAACTGGAGTTAGAGACAGTTGTGAGCAGCCCAGTGTGCATTCTGGGAACTGTGTGGGAGGGAGCACAGTAAACATGGCCACCCCATTAGTGGCTGGGGTACTGTAGATAAGAGAGACTAACCAGAGGCATCTGAAGAGTCTGCCATGGCTACCTGGCAGGGACACAGGGAGAAGCAGAGCGAAAAAGTGGTGAGACAGGAAGACTGGCAATTGCCAGGACTATAGGAGCAGAGAAAACAGGCAAAATGGTGGGGGAGTCCTGCCAGTTATCAGGGTTGAGCTTCGGCAGGAGGAGGACGGGGGAGAGCAAGGGGAGGGCAGGAGGAGGGCAGGGGGAGGGAAGGAGGAGGGCAGAAGGAAGAGAGGGGGAGGGAAGGAGGAGGGCAGGAAGAGGGAAGGAGGAAGGCAGGGGGTAGGAGGAGGGAAGGAGGGTGACAGGAGGAGGGCAGGGGGAGGGCAGGTCAGCTGGAGCAACATGGATGTATCAGGGGGTTCTGATTGGTTGGAAGCTTGCTTGTGTTAAGAGAGAACAAGACACCCTCTCTAGAGACTGGAAGGTGTAGAAGATGAAAATATAATGGCTTCCCAGCTCAGGTCACTACTTGATCCATGTTCTACCAACACTGGGCATATTCAGCCTTCAGTGAGTAAGAGGTGAGGAAAGGAATGTAGCCCTACTTTTCTTACCCTTCTGTGTCATTATTTTAAGAATAACTGATTGGCTGATATCAGGAAGGGGGGTTGATAGCCTGGCCTGTCAATCCTGCATATGGGGCGGGGGTGGGGTATGGGGTCCTACCCCTATCTGGAGAACTACTGGCCATTAATGGATGCTGAAGGAGTTGTCTTCAACTTCTATATGCTGGCGAGCCCACCAGGCACCAGGCTCCACACCCATTGGTAATGTAGGGACCCTGGTTAGACTCAGTAGATCAAAAAACAAAACAAAAAGACATGAATGTGGGGAAGGGCTTGGAAAGAAGACTCGGCAGGGGTGGGAGGCAGATAAAAGAAGGTGAGGACAAGAGGGGACAAAATGCATTATGTATGTGTGTGTATGCACGTATGTTTGCATGTATGTATGTATGTATGAATTAAATCACCAAAGAATAAATTTAACTAATAAAAGAGTGAGTCTCTTGGTCATTTAGGCTTTCTGCTTTTTAAACAACTTACAGTTGAGTGGGAGAACTGTCTGCTCAAAGGGGTCCTGCCTCTGCTATTGGTAGATTTCAGGTGCTTGATTTGTTGTCTCTGAGTCTCATATAGTGTGGTGGCTCACAGAACTCTGGGTCCATGGCCATCCTGAAATTGCATAAGACCATGAGGAGCTGGACACTGTCATATGCATGTCCTTTGGACATTGCAGCACCATGCTGTCATCTACAAAGTTCACACAGGAGAACTGTACAATTGAATTACAAAAAAAAATGAATGAATGAATGAATGAATAAGTCATAAGAAATCTTATATTTTACACAAGTGTTCAATTTCATATCTGGCTACATTCTAAGCTATCTTCCACTGCCTGTGATCTACAAGCCACAGGCCAGACACGCCCATCAGCCTTGCAGGCACTTTACCTGCTCCTCACACTTGGGCATCCCACCAGACATCACAAGAAACAAGTTCAAAGACAAAACCACTGTGTACTTCGAGATGGCCACTGCAGCACTCTAAGCCTTGCGAACAATCTGAACATGGACCACTCACCCCATGTGTTCACAAAGACCTTTTCTGTTATCCTCTGGGTACTTCAGTCTCATTGCTACAGGCCAAAATAGACCCAGAAAGCTCTACGGAAGCTGAGGCTGAAGAGAGTGGTGTTGCCTGTCTGGCAAATTGCACGTTCTGTTCCATAATGGTCCTTTCATTGCCATCATCATCGCATCAGTACGGATTGAGCCGTGCTGTGTTTGTTTTCCCCCTGTGGATGTCCAGAAACACACCAAGCCACCTCATGTACCTTCGCTAGAGAAATATGCTAAGAGAGGCTCAGGCCACAGATCAAGGCCTGGAGATCTGTGGGCCAGCCTTGCCTCCCTCTTCCTCATGTGGAGAGATTAGGCTCACTCCATCATGCCTGGGCTGCATGATGACAGGGATGTAACTCAGGACTTTGAACCTGAGCTCTCTAGAAACTGAGCCATATTGCCAACCCCCTCTATCTGCCTTTTGTACAAATCCCTATTGGTTACATCGCCAACATGGGAGCCCTGCTCCCATAAGGACAAAGGCTGACCCATGCTCCACAGAAGAAAAAGTCCAGCGAAGACACTTAGAACACAGATTATTTGGACCTGTTTTTTTGTTTTTTGTCTGTTTTTTGTTCTGTGTGTAGGTGCACACCTGAGTTTATGTGGGTCATATGTGTACAGTAGCCTGTGGAGTCAGAAGAAAGTTTGAATCCCCTGGAACTGGAGTGACAGATGGTTGTGAGCCGCCATGTGGGTGCTGGGAACTGAATCAAGGGCCTCTGGAAGAGCAGCAAGTGCTCTTAACCGTTGTCCAGTTTCTCCAGATCCCAGTTTCTATACGTTTATAAGGAGCATAGGTGTCTTCACGCATGGACAGCAACTGTCCTGATGACTAGACAAATCTCTATCATAATCCCTAGACCAGCCATTAAAGCAAGAAACTATTATGGGTTCCCACTGTGTAGATGGGTAGAGTGAGAAATGAAGAGAGTGAACACCTGGCCATGTAGCCAACAGGGATTTGTACAAAAGGCAGATAGAGGGGGTTGGGGTTACAATCCAGTTATTAGAGAGCTCACTTAGTGGGTTCAAAGCCCTGAGTTGCATCCCTGATGTCACGCAGCCCAGGCATGATTGAGTGAGCCTATAATCTCAGTATAAGGAAGGGGGAGGCAAAGCCATCTTCAGCTATGTAGTGACTTCCAGACCAGCCTGGGTTACATGAGAGCCTATCTCTGACTAATTAAATCAAATAAAAAGGGGATGTCTCACCCGCCACAGGCTGATGTGATCTTCTGCTCTGCCCTCAGTGTCCAGACTCCAATGAAGACCCCAGTACACATTCCACAATGGTTCTTCTCGCCTTTTCTGCCCTAGCCTGGAAACTTCCACCCACACATTACCCAGCTTCCTGGCTCCATTGACAACACACTGACTTCGCCTTTCTGCTTCCTTCCTCGCAGTCTGACCTACAACCTTGAAGGACTCTGGCCTCCCCTCAGGCTGATGGAGACAGTCAGGGAAGGTGACCTGATAGAGTGGCCAGTAGGAAGACATGTACATCCCTGGAAGACAGTCTGGGGAACCTATGAACAGAGAATCCGTCCCAGAATTCTGGAGCCCCAAAGGTGGGGTTGAAGAAGAAAAGGTGGGCTAGCACCTTGGACTATATGAGCCTTTGCTCCATCTAGTCAAAAGAGAATGAGAGCATCCTCCCTGCCTCAAGTGGCAAGGACCACTCATGCCAGGCTCTAAGGACTATGCCAACCTGGAGCTCTGCTGCCTTCCCTCCTCTCTGTTAGGTCTCAAGAGGGCCTGAGGATGAAAACATCATTATATCCCCATTTTGCAGATGAGAGCCAAAGTTGGCAAACACAAAGAACTCCCCAAGACTCTATGCCCTGAAGGGGAGATGTGTGGACTAAAACCTGATGTTCATATACTCCTCCTTCTTCCTGCTGTCCAAACTGGACTCCTTCTAGAGGGCCCCCAAATGTCCAGCTACATCAACACACTTTCCCCCATCCCTAGCCTCCACCATGGTCTACCCAGCTCTGATCTCATCCTGTCTCCAGTGACAAGGCTTCACAGCAGGGTCTATAGGTCATGGAGATGCTATGCTAGGGTCAGTCTTTGAAGATGATGTTGAAGGAAGAACTGCCAGGTGATCAGACTCCCAACTCTAACAGCACCTGAGGGTGCTCCTGTCCTTGGGTGCTCAGAGCATCCTACCCATTCCTCCTGCCTCCCCCCTGTGTATGAGAAGTGCTACCTCCCAGCACCCTGCATGGTGGTGAGGGTTCCCAAGTCCCCCAACTGCAAAGGCTCTGACAAAGAGGTTCATTTCAAACCCTGGGGTCAATGTGGAGGAGATGAAGGAGGCTCAAGTCTGGGGGACAGACCCAGTACCTCCCATTCTTTTGTTCCTGCAATGTGGCACCCAGACCCAACTGAGCCTTCATCTCACAGATGATTAAAAATCAACTGTGTGATGGACCTCATTTGCTTTCTGCCGTCTTATTCAGAACAAGCTTAGGCAATGGGATGGCAACACTGTTGCAGAGCCCCTTTCTTTCCATCAGTTTATTCATGTGTGAATAAGGCTTCTTGGCATTTACATTGCCAAAAGAACGAAGAGTAAGGAGAGAATCAGCCCTACACCCTATCATTAGATCCGTCATCTTTTCCTTTTGAGCCTGGCTTTTAGTGCCCTAGCCATCTTATTAAGACACAGTCCAAAGACCCTTCCTTGCCTTTGTGCTCAGTAATCATGTCCTCCTATTTCATAATGAATTTGTATTATGTAGTTCAATTATATTAGTAGTAATTGGATTTCAATTTGATCTAGGCTTTTTAAAGAATCCTTGTGATACCAAGCAGCAATATTTTTATTCAATGTATACAAGTTTGCTTGCAGACAACCAGAATGAACCATAAAACCTTTGAAGAAAAAAAAACCATACATATTATTAGCAGTTATGTATATAGAAATGCAAAAATCAAAACAAAACAAAACAAAAAACCTGTGTCTTCAAGGAGAAAAGAGAACAAACTGAAAATTTAATCAGCTTTTTCATGCATCTTTAAATGACTTATGGTAAGTTTGGATTCCATGTGACATTTTTACTTTAAGATGCTAATATTTATGATATGCAAAATTAATATTTTTGCAATTAAAATGTATAAATAAAAGTTTGAAGGTCAAGTTCAAGATGTATAAAAGTCATTCATATGTTAAAGACTGAGTATTTGTGTTTCTTAAATGTGTATGTTGAAATCTTATCCCTGGTTGTGATAGCAGTTGGCAGTAGGGGTCCTGGGGGATAATTAGGCCTGGAGTTGGAGGCCCTATCAATGGGATGGTCCCCTAATGAAAGGAACCCTGCAAGCTCTATGAGACATAGCACAAAGATGCCAGTTTGCAAGCTCTATGAGACATAGCACAAAGATGCCAGTTTGCAGCCTAAAGAAAACTCTCTCTCTCTCACCAGACCTCAATCATCCTTGCAACCTTATCTCAGACTTCCAGCCTCTAGCCTGGGAGAAACCAATTCCTGATATTTAGACACCACTGTCTGTGGTCTCAATAAGCCACAGTTTTTCTAAATAGTTTTATGGTGGCATGCTGGCAAGAAGCTGTGTCACGGGCTGGCGAGATGGCGAGTGGGTAAAGAACAGTCACCAAGCCTGGCAGTCTGAGTTCGAGTATGGAATCCACATGGTGCAAGGGGCAAACCAACTCCTACAAGTTGTCCTCTCACTGCCACATGCACTTCAGAAGTTCATCCCTCCACCCCACCACACACACACACACACACACACACACACACACACACACACACACACGTCATTAAAAATCATTTTTTTTTAAAGAAGCTGCCATTCACTCAGTTGTCACTTCCCAACTTGGGACAGGCTCTGACTTTAATATTTGTTTATCTATTTCTGTGTTTCAGTTGTCCCCACCCCACCCGCACTTTATCTCTCTCTAGACTTGAAGCAAAGAGTGGCAGGCATTTTTGTGTCCCTTCCTCCAAGGCGAGAACTAAGCTGAGCAGTGACTCCATCATCTCTCGGAGACTCACTTAGAGCCAGGTACAAAGACACAGTTAAAACCCCACACACCCAGTAAACATGTGCAAACCACACCACTTGGTACACCCCTCTGGGTGTTAACTTTCTCATCTTTGAAAGAGAAGTCAAAGCCATACATCCACTGTCTTTACGTCATGGGTTGGTATGAAGCTTGTACCCCAGTGAAAAGAAATCACTGGAAGCAGTGCATCAACTCCTGAGACGGACCATCTCAGATCATCTCCGTGCGATGGATGTGTAACCAACCCCAGCTGTGATGAATGTGTAACCCTGGCTTACTGAGGCTCCTTCTCTAACCTAAACTACTAAACTAGTTTAGCTTACCTAAACTAAACATATTCTGCACTCTTATTATGGAAGTAAACAGAAATGGCTTCTCTTCCAGATGCTCTGAGATGACGGCGCACTTGTGGGCCAGCTGAGGGGAGACTCACTCCGAAAGGAACTGAAGATGAAGCAAGCAGAGAGGAGACTCAAGTGTGGTGGCGCGTGATGCCAGGAGAGGTCATCTACAGAGGAGCACGGTGACGAGAGTACGAGACCACAAAGGTTGCTTACGGTTAACATTACCAGCTTTCTGTGTGCTCTTCTTTACAGATGGACAAATTAAGTCCCAAGGGACAGAGGTGTATCCTAGGTAACGGGGCACGGGCTCCTTTCTAGGATGGCCATCTCCTCTTCCATCTGAGCTTAACCTTCAGACTCCTGAACTAAAGAAGGAGTACAGATGAAGCTGGCTGCTGCTCCGTACCCCCCACAAGGCAACACCCACTGGGAGAGCTCAGCTGTACGTCAGGGAGACCTAGGTCTGACCCTTCCTCTCCCATCCCTTCCCATCTTTGAGATGGGCAGCGAGCCCCTCAACGTCTCTGAAGTGTTGTCTTCCCTGCCTGTGACATGGAGGATTTCACCAGGCCTTCAACCTGTCAGTTGAGATGAATGGCTATAAGGGGCTTTGCACAGTGTGGGTTATACAGGGTGTCAACTGGACAATTGCGGCTTTGACCAGGTGGACAGATGACCAAGTCTAAGTTATTGAAAGTAGCAGCACTCACCGGTCCCCCTGAGAGCTCTGTTAGTCATTTCAGATATATGAAAAGTGCAGAGGAGTAGTTCACCAGTGATGCCCAGATTCAGGGCCGAAATAAGATATCCTTTTTTTCTAATTAAGTGGCTGCCAGAGAGATATTTCATCTGAAAGCTATTGTTTGATCAAACAGTGCATGTCTTCTGAGAAGGGCAGTTTCACAGAAAAAGTAATTAAAACATGGAAATGCTACACATGAAACTCAGCCCCACTTGCGAATTTTACAAGGGTCTTTTCAAGATGCGTCATGGACTCTGAAAAGGAGGCTCTTGTGTCATCATAATATGAGGCATGCTCAGGCTGAGTCCATGACTGATTAAAGGCCCATGTGTGAAGGCTAAGAAAAGCACAGGACAAGGCAATGCCCCAGCTCCAGGAGGCATGTACCATGGCTGTCACCTAAAGAGCAAAGGGACAGCTAGTAAAACCTGGAAGGGCAGCTTCAGGCAGAGAAGGCACACGCCATCTGCCTGCATCACAGTCACCAGTCCTCCAGGAAAGTAGGCAAAGGAGGGACCATTCTGGGTGAGTTGTGTAGCAATGTCCTTCAAGATAAAACCTAAACCATACATATTAGAGGGAAGCTCTTTAGACACAGGATGTTCCGGGAACATTTCATTCCACAGAGCAGTTCAGGAAGCAAACAACTCAAAGGTTTCAGGAAGTCCCTGAAACTGACCAGATTTACTAATCTTCTCCTTCCCCGAGCATATATAAACAGCAAGGACCACTAGGAGACAACCTCAGGCAGGGTAAGTTGCCTGAAAGAGCAGGGACCTGTCCAACTGGTAGAAGAATCTCAGACCAACTAAGGCATCTGGAAAGGACACTTTTCTGCCTGTTGAAGTGTTAGCAGGCTGTGCAATGTGCTCCGAGTTCCCAGCTTTGTGAGCTGTCATCCATGCTGGGGTGGACTTCGTTGCTGTGACCATCCTTGGGTCATTTCCGCTCCTGTAAGGGACCCCTCTCCCATCCCCTATAAGTAACATCAATACAGCTTATTGGTTCTCTAAGTTGAATTTTGGTGGCATCTGTATACTTTGGTCTGATGTTTTGGTCCCTATCTTATGTTTGTTTACATCTCCCCCAGAAATGGTGTTACACATCAGAGTAACTGTGTTGTAACTGAGGTGGTCATCCCATCTTACAAAGCAACACGTTTGACCTGAGTTACTCCACCTTGGATCTAAGCAACAAGGCAGAATGGCTCTGTGTCTTACTGTGCCTGCAAAAACAAAATACCCCTGCCCCCAACAGCAGGAGGCACAAACTGATGAATAATTTATCACTGACACCAGATGCATGAGCCCGTCATTCACACCAGAGGGAGCCCCTTACCTGGACTTAAAAAAAGGAGAAGAGAGCCAGGAAACAGTGGGCAAATGTGCTTGCTCCCAAGCCAGGTGACCTGAGTTCAACACACAGGACCCACATGATGGAAGGAGAGACTCAACTCCCGAAGGTTATTCTGTGAACTCCACTCTCACTATCAAATATGATATATAATTTAAACTTTTATTTATTTGTATTTTGTTTTTAGAGACAGCATCTCTAAAACCGTGGCTGTCCTGAAACTCACTACATACATCAGGCTGGGTTCAAATTCAGAGATGTGCCTGCCTCTGCCTCCTGAGCGCTGGAATTAAAAGCATGTGCCACCATATCTGGGTTAAAATTTTATTTATAAAATCACCTTATTTTATGTGTATGAATGTTTGCCTACATGTACATGTGTGCTTTGTGTGCATGCAGTGCCTGCACAGGCCTGTAAAGGATATTGGATTCCCTTGATTTAGAATTACAGATGGTTGTGAACTACCATTCTGGGTGTTGGGAGTTGAATCCTGGTCCTCTGGAAAAGTGGTTGGTGTTCTTAACTGCTGAGCTATCTCTCCAGCTTCTATAGTCATTCATATATGTGTGTGTTTGTGTGTGTGTATGTGTATACATAATCAAGTGTGTGTGCTTAACACTGTGATGTGATTGGCCTGCTGACCCAGCCACCTGATCATTTCATTACAAGACTTGTCTAAGAATATTGCCACAGTGAAGGACCTTAACCTCTGCCCAAGTGATGCATGGTGTCCTCACACTGACACTAGGACCTGCTTTTAACAACACTACATTTCAAATGGTCCTGCACCTGCAGTTTGTAAAACTTCATCTCTGGTCCCCACAGAGACTTTCCATTGCATCTGTCTCAACAGTCTGCCTGTGCCTTTGGGACAACTTCTCTGAACCAGGAAGGCTCCTTAACCCTCCTTTAGCTATTCTAACACACACACACACACACACACACACACAGTATGAGATGTAATATGTGTGATCTGAGAGTTAGTATTATGAAAGATGTCATCTCATAAGAATTTCTCCCCTAGTCAGCATTGTTCTAAGATGAAAGTATGTACTCCAGGTTGTATCCGACCATCAAACGCTGTACTTTGCTATCAGTTGCACTGTCTTGGATAAGGCACATGCATAAGAGAGTGATGCCAAGTACCTACCACCCAGAGAGAAGCACAGGACCCTTTGTATTAGGAATAAAAACACATCAGGACCGCTGCTGGGTGTGCTTGCCTACTTGGTTTGGCATGGCTACACACCCTTCAGCAGAAAGTAAACTTTTGACTTGCTGACTGTGTGGCCTTTTGTCTTGGGATCCCAGGCCCATTTCTACTACTGTTCAAACCCACCCAATTCCCTCCTCCTGAAGTCTCTCTCTTCCACCTGGGTTTCCTGGTTCCTGTGGCCCTGGAAGGACATGTGGACAGTGGAGGAAGCAGAGACAGCTGATAAAGAAAGGATCATGAACTCAGGCTCTCTTAAAAACCAGGCAGCACTAGGAGAGCTGGAGATCCCAGCAAACCTTGCTAGCTGCCAACTGACCAGGCCCAGCCACAACCCAGAAGAGACTGGCCTAAGCCTGCTGTTTCCTGCAGCTTCTGTAGCTTGAGCACCTGTGTGAACTGCCCTGTCTTCATGACCACCAGAGGATGGCCTCCAGGTCCCCTGACCATGGAAAGGAAGTTGCTAGCTCCGTTCACACTCACGGATTTTGTGGTGGCCATCAGGATATTTTTCATCAGTATAAAGGCCCTGGCATTATTTAACTGGTCAGCGGTGTCGATAGTAGTTTTGCAAATGCACACTTAGTCAAGAGAAGGGGAGTCAGCTCAAGCAGACAGGGACAGGACTGTAGATCTTAGCCCGCGCTGTCTCTGTCCAGCGCTGTCACTCAGGCAGATGCCATCCAGCTGTCATAAGCAGGGCAGCAGCGAGGCCACATAGATGCTGTTAAACATATGCTCTTCTTCTTCTCCTCTTTTAAGAGAACGCTCCCTAGGATGGAAGAGGACCAGAAACCTTGGAAAGGTTAGAAGCTCAAAATGCCATTGAGTCAGAGGAATCACAGTTTTTATAACATACTTACACAGCACCCACCTTCTCCCAAATTTAGGAACACTGCCCCATGTAGTGATAGGTTGGGCACGGAAGGGGCAAAAGTCATTGTTTATGTTGGTCATTGGTTTCTTTCATTTGTTAATCTTCTCATATTCATTTTCTCTCCCCCCCCATATCTCTCTCTCTCTCTCTCTCTCTCTCTCTCTCTCTCTCTCTCTCTCTCTCTCTCTCTCTCTCACACACACACACACACACACACACACACACACACACACACACACCATACAGCTGCATGACACCTCTGCAGAAATCCAGCACTAATTCTGGAGGCTTGCCACTCCCTTCTTGATTAAGCAAACAGAAAACCATGTCCTTGAAAATACCAGTCTACTGAAAGTTTCTTTGGCCAACATTTTCCTGCTACAAATTTCCTGGTTTTCTGCTGGAACATCTCCAGCTCATTTTCCCAACATTCCTGCAAGTGCTGGGCCTAGGTAGAGATCCAGAGTCTAGGATCAGACTGAGTTTATCCAACAGTCATTAAGCTCAAATGCAAATGTCAAGCCAGACCCCCCCAGAGGAGTTGCAAGGAGGTCTCTGCAGTTGAATGGGGAGCAGCTTTTATGAAATGATGCATCCAGTGTGCCTTTTATTATAAGAATTATGTTCATTACCCTAGTCAATTAATTTCAACAATCTTTGGCTCCAAAGTAATTTTGCTGCTTTGTGTAAAATGGACCAAGCAGTTGAACCTCTGGAAGGGCATTCTTTGAGCTTATGAACCTCAGACATGCTGTGGGTCACAGAAGGTCTTGCCTGGGCTCTTGGCCCTGCGTCACCTCTGCATTCTTCAGTCCTCCTGAGCGACTCCCTCCCTCAGTACACAAGTACAATGTCCCCCACAGTGGAAGTCTGACTGTATCTCTGAATCCCCAGAGATTTTCTTCCTGCTCATGAAGAAAACTCAGCTTTCCACATTAGCCCTTACAGAACAAAGGCAATTGGGCTCGTGGGTGGTGAGACAATTACAGAGCCTTTAGGCAAGCAGGCTTCCTGAATAAGTATGTGGATGGCTCAGCCAGGCCACCTCATCCACAGTGGGAGCAGGTCCTCCAAGACCAGAGTGAGGTTCTGAGGAGCACCACCCTTGTGCCTACTGTGTGCCAAGTACAGCGGGGGTTGTGAGGAGACACATGGCCCTCAAAGGGCTTAGCTAAGCTCCACACCAAAACCCACAGCTCACAGCGGGCTCCAGGTATTAGCAAGGGCTGTGCCATTTTATAAAGTTCCTCCATTTTGGTTAACTGGTGACAGTCATTTGGTTTTCAGAAGCAAAATAGTTCATCTAGATTTTTCCCTCCCAGCCCTATCGACTCGTGAGTAATGGGAGATGATTATTGATCACCTGACATTCTTCAGCGGACTCCTCACTGGTTACCCCTAGCAACGGCAAACTGAAGGCCAAATAGGAAAGTTTTCAACCTCCATCCCACCCTCACCCCTCTGCCCTTTAGCTGTCCTAGCCTAGACACTTTGATTCTTAAAGAGACACGCCAGGTTCTCTGCAGGATTTTGGGTCCTCCTTCCCCCAGAATAAAAGTCCGCACTGTCAGCGTCACTTGTCCCATTGTCTCTTTTTCCTTCTACCAATCTTATTCAAGTTCTGTCTGAGTGCAGGAACTGTGCAAGGCAACACAATAATGCTGGAAAGAGGACCAAAAGTTTTCAGGGAAAAATGGAAGGCCAGTTCTCAGCCTACTATCGCTGGCCCTTGAAACACATTCTAGTCTCTCTCTGCCTCAGTTCCCCCAACTGGAAAAAATGGGGGTAGTAACAGTGTCAGCTGTGGAGCTGTCATAACCAATGAGTTAAAGTTTGGAAACAACAGGAGCAGAAAAGAGCTTATGTACAAGCTTTTGCGATCTGCTTTACGACTTGGGGATAAACTGAGCCTGGTGCTGGTCTGCCCATGGTGACTACGTCCACAGGAATTAGAGGGATAAAGAGATGAACTGCAGATGGCCCGGGAGAAAACCTCAGAGGAATCAGCTAAAACACCAGATAGCTTTGCAAACTGACATTTGCAAGGAAATGCTTCACCGATGTCTGCAGCACAGTTTAGAAATAAATATTTGTCACGTTACTGATAGCTGGCCTTGAAATTCAGTGTAAATATTAAATGCCACCATTTCCCTAGTCTCCAAGGGAAAGTTCTTCACAAATAAGGTAGCCTCTGCTTCTAGGTGGTCTCAGATCACAGTTTATATCAAATTATAGGACAAATATCAGATGTGGACGATCATTTAGCAAAGGCAGCCACTGGGGTAAAACACTTCCTAGGCTCACAGCCCTTTCCCATAGTTATTGGTACAATATTTGTCACCTAGATACTTAGGGTGGAGGGCTAGCTAGTATTATCATCTTTCATGTCGGTGGACTAGCTTCCATGAGGGCAGTGTCTGTCTCTTTAAGTTTCCCATTTTTTGGCTTACCAGTGCTTGGCACACACTGGGTAATTTCTTGGGTGGAAGGATGGACTGGTGATGGGTTGATGCATACGTAAATGAGAAGATGATGGATAAGTGGACAGAGAGATGAGTGGACAGATGGAGGGAGAAAAGTAAAGACATCCTGGGACAGATATACTGCGATTTTGCATTCTAAATGGGGACATTCTGGCGGGTAGTAAGGTCTTACAGCTCTTAGTGTTTAGTGTGGGCACACTGCTTTGTCATGGTCATCTGTGAGACAGACCATCAGTAACAGCCCCTAACTTCCTCACTCATAGTTTTCCCAAATTACACCGATTTAAAAGGGCTCCTTTTAAGAACATTGCCCCTCTCACAATGTTTAAAATCCTGCTTCAAAACAGACATGGAGATGCACACCTGTAGCCCAGCACCTAGGAAACAGAGAAGAGGATTGCCACAAGTTCAAGGCTAGCCTGGGCTACAGAGTAAAATCTAGTCTCTAAACAAACAAAAGTAAGAGCTTCTTCAAGAGGGCCAGGGGCCAGGTATGAGGATCACAGCACTCCAGACAAGGTAAGAGCTCAAGTTTGATTTCGATACCAGTTTCAGATGCAAAATGAGACCCCTCTTCAAGAGATTATTTATGTGTGTGTGTGTCTGTGTACATATATGTATATATATGAATGATGGTATATGGGTTAATTTCTTTTCTGTCACTGAAATAAAATAAGCAAAGAAGAGCAACTTGGTGGAGAAAGGGCTTATTTTGGGTCATCAGTTTCAGAAGGACAGAGACCATCATAGTGGAGATGCATGATTAGCAGGCAGGGAAGGCAAGCGAGGAAGCTGGCTGGTCATACTGTATGCGTACAGGAAGCAGAGAGAGAGAGAACAAGAAGTGGGACAGGTTACAAACCCCCAAATCTCCCTCAGTGAAATACTTCCTCCAGCAAGTCTGCACTTCCTAAAGGTTCTATGGCACCCCCAAACAGCACTGCCAGCTGGAAACCATGTGCCTATGGGGGAATATTTTCTCACTCAAATCACAAGCTGATTTAAGAACTAGGATGAACTATAAAACAAGCCTCCTAGTTTTTGTCATATAGCTGAGTATTGGTGCACATCTCCATATTTCCTAATCTCCCAGCAGTGAGTTAGAGCCATGTAACTAATCCCAGCCAATAGGCTGTGGGCAGGAAGGATGCCTCTTACTGCAAAGCCAGCATGTGTGACAGCTGGCATACGACCTTCCAGACAGCATAGCTATGGAACAGTAGGGCCTCTCTCAGCTCTAACAGTTAAGGACTACAAAAAGCCCAGGCCCCTGCCAGGCCATGCTGGATGTGTGAAACCGAAGACAAACCCTTACAGCGCTGTGGACAGTGGTGTGGTATACATTCCTCTGCCAACGGTCTTAGGTTTTAGGAAAGGTTTCCCTGAAAACATTTTGTAACCATTAAATATATTTTTGCCTGCAGAAAAAAACTATAGTAGATATTATTGTACTATGCTGATTGTCTGTCAACTTCACATAAGCTATAGTCATCCAAGAGGAGGGAGCTTCAATTGAGAAAACGCTTCTAGAAAATCAGGCTGAAGACAAACTATAGAACATTTTCTTAATTAGTGAGTGATGGGGGCAAGCCTGGCCTATTGTGGGTAGGGACACTTCTGCTCTGATGGTCCTGGGTTCTACAAAAAAAGCAGACTGAGAAAGCCATGAGTAACAAGCTAGTAAGCAGCACCCCTCAACGGCCTCTGCATCAGCTCCTGCCTCTAGGTTCCTGCCCTATTGGAGTTCCTGCTTCAAGGGACTGTGACTGGGAATAAACCCTTTCCTTCACAAGTGCCTTTAGTCAGGGTGTTTCATCACAGCCACAGTAATCCTAAGACATATACCAACCACATGAAAATAATGAATTGAACATTTTGCCATTTTTATTAATAAAAGACTATAATTATGGCTGAGGTAAATAGCCATTCCTCAGAACCCACGGAGGATTGGTCCCAGGACCCCTGTGGATATCAAATCCAAGATGAGCTGGGCATTGTGCCATATGCCTGTCATCCCATCACTTGGAAGGTATGAGCTGGTGGATCAGGGGTTCAAGACATCTTCACAAACATAGTGGGTTCAAGGATTGCCTGAACTGTACGAGACTCTGTCTCACAAAAACAAACAAACAAACAAACAAACAAACAGGGCTGACAAGAGGGTTCAGTGGGTAAAGATGCAGTCTTATGGCCCGGTTTTCCTTCCCAGAATTCACACAGTAGGGAGAACTGACTCTCACAAGTTATCTTCTTGCCTACACATACACAGAGAGAAGGGAAGAGAAAGAAATTACTTTAAAATCATATGTTCATTTTTCTAAAAAAAAAAAACAAAACAAACACACACACACACACACACACACACCACACACACACAAAAGATGAGTAAGTTCTTGATACAAAATGGTAAATGGCAAACTATTTGCATATAACCTATGCACATCCTCCCACAGGCTTTAAGCTGTCTCTTAGTTAAGAATAATGGCTAATATGTAAATATTAGTATGTATGTACTATGTAGTAAATTTACTACTACGTAGTAAATATGTAAGTACGTATCACAGTTTATTGTTCGGGAACCACGACTCCTAGTCAATGTACATGCAAATTCTTTTTCAATTATTTCAAACTGTGGTTGGCTGATTAGAAGCCACAGACAGAAAGGGCTAACCCTGTATGGTTACAGCTATAGGCCAAGCCTTCTCACATCACCTTTCTTCCTCAATAATAATAGGATTTGGGGGCATTACCCCTTTCCCCTCTTTCTCATGGTTTGTGTATTTTAAGACAAAGATGGAGCTAGGGAGATGGTTCGTGAGTAAAGTGTCACCACATAAAATTGAGCACTTGAGTTTTGACCCAGAATTCAGAGGCTACATGTGACCTGTAACCCCAGTGCTGTGAGGGAGACAGCTAGAGCTAACTGACAGCTGGATTCACTGGCAGTCAGGCTAGCTAATGATGAGCCCAGGTTCAGCGAGAGATCCTGACTCAAAGTAAGGTAGGGAATTATAGAGGAAGACCCTTCTTGACATCAATCTCTAGGCCCCCCCCATACACACAGTGGTCCACACACACACTCACATGCATGCACACACATGCATATATACGCACACATGTACATTGCCAATACATGCAGCTGCACACACATGCACACAGGAGCGTGCACACACAAGAAGAGGTAAAGAAGCTAAACTGTAGCCCCTTAAGTAAAGGGTATTTCATTTAAGTTAATTTTTAAAATCTTTTAATATTATGACGGACAGGTCTGGGCCCCGGGGTCCTGTTCAAACTATGGCACCAGCCAAGGACAATACGTGCAGTGAACTTCTAACCCCTACTCAGATCTAGTCAATGGACAGGACATTCTCCACAGTTGAGTGGAGAGTGGGGACTGATTTTCACATGAACTCTGGTGCCCCATATTTGACCATGTCCCCTGGATGGGGAGGCCTGGTGGCACTCAGAGGGACAATAGCAAGCTACCAAGAAGAGACTTGATACCCTATGAGCATATACAGGGGGAGGAGGTCCCCCTCAGTCACAGTCATAGGTGAGGGGAGTAGGGGGAAAGCGGGAGGGAGGGAGGAATGGGAGGATACAAGGGATGCAATAATAACTGAGATGTAATACAAATAAGTTAATAAAATATACTTTAAAAATCTTCCAGGAGGCACAATCATTTTCTGGCTGTAGTTCAGTTTTAAATTCCAGAGACTCTGCTCTCTATGATCTGAATTTTCTGGACGTTGGTGATTTCAGCTGCTGCACTTCTCTCGGCAGGCAGCCATGAGACAAACAACACTCAGAAAACTTACTGAAGAGGACTGTGCAAGAATCAACTGACAAAGGTGTGGGCACTACTAAAGGGAACAGAGAGGAACGGGGAAGTGGTCCAGACCCCACCAAGGACCAGGAGGACAAGTGGAAGCAGCAGGTTCTAGAAACTGGGTTGACCTGAGCCGGAGGAGAGGGTACTGGATATGTGCTGCTTCCTGGCATAAGCCGGAGGAGAGGGCACTGGACAGGTGCTGCTTCCTGGCATGAGGAGGTAGGTGCCATCTTCTAACATGGCTCCAATGCAATAACCCAATGGCTCCCACAGGACCAGCAGAAGATCACAGAGTTAACAGACAGGGAAGCACAGGCCCTGAAATCTCCAAGGTCCAAAAAAACTCAGGTCCTAGAGAGCAGAGTCTCTGGAATCTAGAACTGAACTAGAACCAGAAAATGACTGTGCTCTCCTGGAAGACTTTTAAAATTAATTTAAATGAAATTCCCTTCACTTAAGGGACTACAATTTAGCTTCTTTGCCTCTTCTTCTGTGTGCATGCACCTGTGTGCACGTGTGTGCAGCTGCATGTATTGGCATATGTACATGTGTGCATATATGCATGTGTGTGCACGTGTGTGCACCACTGTGTGTGAGAGTGTGTGTCTGGAATAGGCTAGAGGTTGATGTCAAAACAGATGGACAGAACCCACAGAGATGTTGACAGGCACCCAGAGAGGCCCAGGGTGTCACAGCTGCAGCACTAGGCTGACAACAATACCTTTGACAGTCAACTGTTCTGACAAATGACGCTTATGTGTGTGAGAATGTACACACACACATTACAGTCTGTGCTAACATACATGCTAAAGAATGGTTATTGTTATCCAGAGAAACACCATTCTGTAACCATTGGTTGAACTGTGATAACTCCCCCAAACTACAGTCATTTGTTTTTCTAGATTCTCACCTTCTCTATCCTCATAGCTGCTTCAGAGACATCCTGACTCATGGGCTTAGCTCATGGGCTACTAAGCAACCACATGGCATAGGACCCCCCCCCCCAACTTCCTCCGAAACCCATAGGAAGGGACCCCTCCTACACTATGCCACATGGCCCTTAGACTCCCCTCAGAGACCCTGCCATCTGCTATCTATCGTCTGTCTGTCCATTCCATGAACAGCTCTCCTAATACATCTCTTACCCAAAGGACGATCCATCTTAGTCTTTGCCTGGCTGGTTTGATGTCAACTTGACACAAGCTAAAGTCATCTGAGAGAAGAGACCCTCATGTGAGAAAATGTCTCCATAACATTGGGCAGGCAACCCTGTAGGGCATTTCTTAATACTACTTGATGGGGAGGGCCCAGCTCATCACTGGTGGACACCTCTGGGCTGGCAGACCTGGGTTTTAGCTATAAGAAGGCAGGCTGAGCAAGTCAGGAAGAGCAAGCCAGTAAGCAGCACCCCTCCATGGTTTCTGCATCAGCTCTCACATCCAGGTCCCTGCCCTGTTTGAGTTCCTGCCCTGACTTCTTCCTTCAGTGATGAACAGTGATATGAAAGTGTAAGCCAAATAAATCTTTTTCCCCCTCAAATTGCTTTTGGTCATGGTGTTTCATCACAGCTGCAGAACCGGGACAAATACTGAAGCAGTTTAAATCATTTCCATCTTGCCCAGGCTGGCTTTCCCCCTACCAGCCATGGATAATGTAGCAACAGCACAGACCTCAGAAATATGGAGATCTTTTTTTTTTAAGTGGGTGTGGTGAGAAGACCCATCTCTGAAAGCCTCGTTTAGCAAACGTTCTACCACAGAAGGCAATCAAGCAATCAAAACAATCCCCCTTAGAGTCCTGTCTCAGTTTTCTTTCTGGTACTGTAATACAACATTCTAACCACAAGCAACTTGGAGGGGAGAGGGTTTATTTCAGCTTACCCACTCCAGCCAATCCCAGATGGAAATCAAGGCGGGCACTCAGGGCAGGAACTGAAGCCAAGACCACGGAGGGCTGCTGCTTGCTGGCTTGCTCAGTAAACTTTCTCATACACTCCAGGACCGCCTTCGCAGGGACATCACCCACAGTGAGCCAGGCCCCCCTACACCCATTAACAACCAGTGTTGGACCCTAGCCCAAAATGTTGGGCCCTGGGAGTCCAATTCGGTAAGGGGGTCACCACAAGAAACCATCCAAGTCACACCAGCTGAGAGGTATAGGTAAAATTTATTACTGACACATCAGAAGTCCCAATTGTTGATGTGTCATGGTCTGTCAGCACGAGGGAGGCAAAAGGCCCCAAGTAGCTGTTACAGACTGCTTATAAAGGCTAAAACCACAAGCCAGGGGGAGGACCTGACCTTTAAACTGATTGGTTGGGCTGCTGTATCTAAGGTATGTGAGCAGGATGATTGGCTCGGGCCGGGTTAACGGGAGGGGGGGGGTCAGAGAGCAGGCCGTGTGGGGGATTTCCCCACGGGGTGTTTTCCTAAAGCTCCAGGTGGTGTTTTGTTTTGCTGGTTTCTTGGAACTAGGGCAGGGGTCAAACGGCCCCGAGCTTGGCCTTGTTTTTCAGGCTTTTCACCAGCAAGCTGCCCCCACAGACATGTATGTTCATGGGCCAATCCGATAGGCACAATTCCTCAGCGGAGAGTTCCTCTTCCCAGGTGTGTCAAGTTGATAATCAAGTCAGTTAACAGACTCCAGACCCCAACACTCGCAGCCAGCTTGTTAATAGATTATGTATTAAGCCCTGCAGTCAAATCGCTCCTCAAGGACAAGCAGCAATGGCACCCTCAAAGTCTGAAGTAGTTAACCCCGTCCGAGGACCCATCTTACTCAGGCCTTAGGGATTTTCACTTATGTATCCACTTACTACCTTGACTGTTTGATTTCTTACTTGTGGTGAGGAATTTGCTAAATGACTTTGTTACAGAAACTGGGCATCACATGCCTGTGTCATGGTCTGACATAAGAAAATGTAGGCTCATTTACTGTATTAGAAATGTATTACAATATTAAGGATTTGCATGGAAAAACCCTCTCTCTCTCTCTCTCTCTCTCTCTCTCTCTCTCTCTCTCTCTCTCTCTCTCTCTCACACACACACACACACACACACACACACACACACACATATTCAGGCATGTGTACACATACACATGCGCACACACATACAAAAGTTGAGCTTGAGAGACCAAAATACTCTGACTGTCCAGCAGAGGAGATGGCTCAGTAGATTAAGCACTTGCCGCACATGCATGAGGACGTGGGCTTGGTTCATAGAACCCACAGAAAGTGAAGCTTGGTCGTAGTGTCCACAGCCCAGCACTGAGAAGGCAGGGTCAGGTGGATCCAGAGTGCTCAATAGCCAGTCAGCCTAGCTGGAGCAGCTAGAGTCCAGCTCAATAAAAGGTCTCGTCAAAAGACAAACAAACAAAGACAAGCAAACAAACAGAAACAGTGGAGAAATGATTAAGGAAGATGTCTAACAACCTGTAGCCTCCACACATGCTGACATAGTAAGGACACGTGCGCATATACATGAATAGCACACACAAGATCATCAAATTGCGGAATGTAACATTCCTATCAGGAAACTTCATGTCTCATGGTCAGTGATTTTTGTGGCAAATGGATACGGAAAATAATTTCCGGCTGCCTGTGGCAACCCCAGTGACACAGCTTGAAGATCTTGCAAAATAAAGCCCTCATTTGGGCATCTTTTTTTACTTTGTTGCCCTAGACTAAGCCTCCTGGATTCTGGTACTCCAGCCTCCGAACAGAAAAGCTTACTTCATATGGTAAGTCTGACAGTTGTTAACTAAATGACCTTGAGAAAATTCTTTACTTACCCTGGACCTATGTCCCCTCATCTATAAAATGGGAATAATGAAAGCATGTGTGGGACTGAAGAGATGCAGAGGACCCTAGTCCAGTTCCTGGCACCCATGTGAGGCAGCTCACAACTATCTGTAGCTCCAGCTCCGTGACTTTAAAAGAAGAAAGCATCACTCATTAGGCCCCACTTTCTTCCTGGGGGAGACAGACTATAACATTAAGAAGTAGGCAAACTTCCAGAGCACATTAGAAGGTGGTGAACCTTTTGTGTGTGGGGGGGGAGGTCCATGAGGTCCATGTTATTGAAGGGTGATGGGGATGACACTTTTAGCAAGAGGACAAAGAAATGGCAGACCTACAAAGCGAAGAGGAAGACCATGTGGAGGATATTAGGAAAACAGAACCACAGCCAGCACAAGTGTCCCCAGGCAGGACAGTCTCCTACATATGCAAAGAAAAGCCAGAGGGGTAGACATGGCCAATTGTCATATACTCTGAAAGTCAAATCAGTGGGGTTTGGGGATGTGGGATGTGCAGGGATGAGAGGAAGAGGAGTTGGGGTCATTCCAGGGCTCTGGTCTTTGATAAGAAGAAGGATGTAATAATCCCCACCCCCACCCCCACTCCTGGGTCAATAGGGCAGCTGGCCTATCCTTCTAAACTACTTTACAGAGAAATTTTCCAGGGCTTGCCCTGGCACCTCCTAAAAATGACAGAACAGCATGCCCTGTCCTCTCTACCATGTTGCCACTCATCATTTGACTGCCCTCCCAGGACCCAAGTCTCAGCCACTAACTTCCTCCACAGCATGCATCAAGGACACTCCCACAAATATAAGTGTACTCAGTGTCAATGTTTGAGCTAAGCTGGCAAAATCAGAGCTAGGGCAATTGGAGTGGCCAGGGCTGCAGAGATGGCTGAGAAGATAAGAGCCCTTGCTGCTGTCCCAGGAGACCCATGTGGATTCCCAGTACCCACATATGGCAGCTCACAACTGCCAGTGGCTCCAGTTCCAGCTTCGGTCCCATCTTCTGATCCCCAAGGGCACCTGCATGCACCAATCCACATAAAATAAAATAAATATAATCTCTTATAAAAATGTAAAACATGAGGCAGCATAATCCCCACGTGTGGGAGGCAGAGACAGGAAGACTGCTCTGTGTTCAAGGCCAGCCTGAGCTCACAGAGGGAGTTTCAGGTTAGCCTGGCCTACTGAGTAACATCCTGTCTCAAACCAGCACAAGGAAGGAAAACTGAGATGGAAGAGAATAAAGGGGAGTTGGGTGTTCCAGACGCTCTGTGTGTGTGTGTGCATGCGTGTGTGTGTGTGTGTGTGTGTGTGTGCATGCGTGTGTGTGTGTGTGTGTGTGCATGCGTGTGTGTGTGTGTGTGTGCATGCGTGTGTGTGTGTGTGTGTGTGTGTGCATGCGTGTGTGTGTGTGTGTGTGTGTGTGTGTGTGTGTGTGTGCAGATGGCAGCATACCAAACTCCTCATTCCACCCCCCAGCTTTCCCCCTCACCACACTGTCCTGGAGGTCATGGCTTAATGAGCTGGCTTGTACTTCCTGATTCCCCCATTCCTCTGCACTTACAAGCTTGGCTCCTATTAGTGGATACTTAGGGATCTTTAAATTATGCCATGGAGAACAAACTGTAACGAATAACCTTGAGCAATACTGTTCTGTCCCCAGCAGCAGCTCCCGGAAGTAGAGTTGCAGGCTCCAAGGCCAAATGCCTTTTACATTTAATAGATTTTCCAAATTGCCCTCAAAGGGGATTTACCAGTTTAATTTTCCTTCAATAAAACCGCCAGATATTTTAATAACACCACTGTGTTATTCCTGGAATTGGAACTATTAATTTTTTCTCTCTTATTAAAAACATAAACCCATAATCATGAGGCGATTCCTGGCTCAAGTAGCTCAAGTTCGAGCCACAAATCTTGTTACAGATACAAATGAATGACTTGATCCATACACTCACACTCAGCCCAGAGTCCAAAGGCAGGCACACAGGGCCGGAGGCCTTCAGAAGGCCCCTCCATTAACAGGGAATCCTGCCTTGGTTTTGACCACTCCGCTCACTCATTATTCATTAGCAAGTTATCAGAATTGAAGTTCCCTTCAATCCCAGAACAACCTCACATGAACAGCCCAGAACAAACACAAATTTCAGAGATCAAAATTCCCAGGGAAACAGAAAATGTCACGACCAGAACCCGCTCAAATTTCAGTTACTTTCAGGGGAAGAAATACAAAACTCCGAGTTTCCAATTTGCTGCAGCAATGGCTCATTAAGGCAAATTGAGATGAGGCCCTGACTGCCTCTTTCCCTTCACTCTGAGTAGAACGCCCCATGCTTTCCAAATAGGACACACGGTACCAGGCACATCTCAGAAGCAACAAGCACCTGTATGGAAGCACGGGGCAGAGGGGAAGAAATGGGACCTGGATGCAGCAGGACTGATGCTGAGGGACTGAAAATTCAACTAAGCTGGCTTTGGAGGAAAATGTTCTTTTCGGAGAAAGATCGTTTCATCAGGCAGTCTGCTTCCAGTGCTACATGATCACCGTTCCAAAATGTCGACTGGGTGAGTCTAAATCCAGCCAAATGGATGGTGAGTAAGCACCATAGTGTGACCGAGTCCAACCCTAATGACACATTCTGGGGGGCATGAAAGGATTTTTAGCTGGAACAAGGAAATAAACCACCAATGTGCTCTGCTTGCCGTCCTGTCCTATATAAAATTGACAAACTCTTTTTCCGGAGAAATACAGAGGAAAAGGAACGAGGGCCCAGCAGGTCTCCACAAGGCAATTCTGGCTTCAGCCTACCATGGAGCTGGGGGAAGGCCCTGGAATCCAAGACGAGGAAACTACAAGGTGCAATGTCCCAAGAGGACGTCTTGGTAGCACGTGCGTTCCATCTAAGATGAAGTCCCACTGACAAAGAGTGCAAAAATAATACCAGCCTCCAGCAACTGGGGTGTTCAACATTTGAAATGAAAGTACTCGGGAACACAGGGAGAAACCGAAGCTATGAGCCACTGAAGGGCTTGCTTTCTCCATCACCAACCGTGCTCCATCGGGCCAGGTGACTCACTCCTGTAACCCCAGCGCTTGGAAGGTTGAGGCAGGAAAACTGTTGAGAGTTTGAACAGGCTGGACTACATAGTGCGTTCCAAGCCAGTTTGAACTAGAGAGACCCTTCCTCAACCAAGCACACTGTGTTCCACTGAAAAAACATGGGGACCAACCAGGCTGCAGAGATGCTCAGTGGTTAAAAGCTCTTCCAGGGGGCCTGGATTGGATTCCCAGCATCCATATCATGGCTCACAACCATCTGTAACAGGACATCGGATGCCCTATCCAGGCCTCAGCAGAGGCAGCAGGCACACGAGTGGTGCACAGCATACTTGCAGACAAAGCATCCCTACATACATGAGGTTTAAAGATTTTTTTTTTTTTTGAGACAGGACTTCTCTGTGTAGCCTTGGCTATCCGAACATCTCTCCCTTTCCTTCTCAACCCACAAGCACACCTGTGCATGCGTACGTGCGTACGCATGCGTATGCGTGCGTGCGTCCGTATGCGTGTGTATGCGTGCATGCGTGCGTATGCGTGTGTATGCGTGCGTATGCGTGCATGCTTGCGTGCATGTATTGGACTCAAGCCCTGCAGAGAGCACGTATACTTCAGAGTTTTCTGAATGTCCCTGTGAAACTGCTTTAAACCCACAACTTCATTCTCCCTGAGAGTTTCTTCTCTGAGTTTTCTCTTTAAATTGCCTTGTTAGTAGACCTGAATCCCACTGCCTAACAAGCTACCAGGAGCCGCACAGACTCAGCTAGAGTCCGGAGTCCAACACAGCACGTCACACCTGCCCTTCTGCCCGTCTCAAGCAAGGCAAGAATGGAGGATGTCACAAAGGGAAATGTCAGGCTCCCTCCGTGGGGTCGCTCTCTCTGCTGCTGGGCAGAACATCCGTGGAAAGACCAACTGCACGCACCAGGTCGGGGTTCCTGGAGCCTTCCGCTTGAACACGACCTATTATTTATAGGCCAGGAAGCATGAAGGGTTTAGGGTGCTCTTGGGGATAATTTTTTTTAATGTTTGCAATGTGTGGGACATTTTCTTCTGATAAAATGTCAAAGAGAAATTCAATAAAAGGATGTTATGAACAGAGGCCTTGGCAGAGAAATGGAAGCTTTGAGAAGCCACCCTAGCTAATGCCCAGCCCAAGGTTGCTCCAACAAGCCACCTCACATGATGACTAAGATCATGGTGCTCTGGGTAATTGGGCTCTGGGCGCGAGTGGACTCTCTGTGGACTTCCACATGGTCTCGAAGCGTCTGGAGCTAACTGTTCCATTCGTGTCCCCTGCACTCAACATCTCCCTCGATCTCTTCCTGTTGCTTAGGTGCAGAATTTCCTGACCAAAAAAAAAAAAAAAAAAAAAAAAAAAACCAGCTTCTCCTAAACACCGCAGGAACCTCTTTCTTGTGTCAGATGGCATGTTGATGGGTGGGGAGACCCAGAGGTGGCTATCTCATGGGATCCGGATAAAGCTTGGTTGTGCCTGTCCATAAAGGTTGGCGGCACCCATGCACATACAAACTTGCTGAAGATGTAGAATATAACCCAAAATTGGGGAGGGGGAGGGGCAGAAGCCAGCTTTCCCCACGCTGCTGTTGTGGCTTGGGATGAACTCTGAAGAGTACAAGAACTGGACATTATCTACTTTTCTTGTCGTTATGACTTTAAGAGGAAAGATTGATTCTGGCTCGTGGCTTGAGAGGGTGCTGTCCGTCATGGTCAGGAGGCGTGGCAGCTGCATTGGCTTAGTCTGGAGCCGCAGAAGGCAGCTTGGTAGATGGTACCAAGCAAGAAGTAAAGCGAATTCAGGTCAGAAAGCAGGCAGCCTACAAACCTCAGGGCCCCCCCCCCAAGGCCTCCAACTCCCAGTGTCCCTCCCACTTCCAGCTATGTTCCACCCCTTAAAAGTTCAGCTGCCCCCCCCCCCAAATTGTACCGCCGCAGGCTGGGGACCACATGTTCAAGTACAGAGCCTCCCACATTTGAACCATAGTGAACTCTAAATTCAAAACTCTTAGGTCATCATAGAAGCGTGTTTGCCGGCTTGCTGTGTAACATGGAAACGTTTAGGTATACAGAACATGGAGGCCAGTTTGTGTTCCAGAGAAATACCCACAGCAGTGTCAGAGGTGGGTGTAATATTGATACAGTCTCTGGCAGGAGGCTTCAGGGGAGGGCTGGTTGCTATGGCATCGAGGTCCCCTAGCCTCTTATGGTACTACATGTATGGTGGCTCAGAGTGACACACAAGACAGTGAGCCTCAAGGCATGGGCGGTGCAATGGTTAGTTTTGGTTATCAACTTGCTAGGATCTAAGATCACCTGAGGAGTCTCAGTGAGGACTTGTCTAGATTAGGTTGGCCTGCCCATGTGCCCATGAGGAATTTTCTCGGTTGGTTTAACTGAAGTGGGAAGACCCGCCCTGAAGGCGGGCAGCACCTTTTCATGGGCAGGATGCTGAAATGATAGAGACAGAGTCCGCTGAGCACTGCCAGTCATGCACACAGTCGTGCTGCCCCTGCTGTTGACTGTGGGTGTGACCAGCTGCTTCAAGGCGCCATCCCTTGTTGGCTATGCCGGGCTGTAACCTGGAATCAGGGGCTAAAATTAACCCTTCTCCCCCAAGGTGATTTTTCCAGAGTGTTTCCTCGTGATAACAGGAACTGAACTGAGATTGGTGGCATTAGATGAGACGTAAAGGGACCTGGGAGAGAGACATGAGGGGCTACAGAACAGGATCCTGTGTGCTTCAGGAGCTGTGGACCAGAACAGAGACTAACGGGAGTCTCTGAGGATAGCACCCAGAGAATATAGCACCCAGAGGCAAAGAGCATGGAGGCTTGGTGTCCCCACACCACACAAGCCCTCCAAAAGCAGGCAACACAGAGAAGGAGCTGACCCCGAGTCACAGCCGGAAACCCAGGGTCAACTGGCAACGCACAAAAGGCAGACAAACTCAAGGTCTCTCACTGGCACGCCTGAGGGATGCATACAGAGCTTAGTCTCATGGTGGCCTTGTGCCCAGCCTGGAAGTGAAGTCTAGCAGAAGACAAGCCATAATGATGTTTGAGTCTTGACTGCCGAGCCCACCTTCTCCTGAGTCAGTATACACGAGATCTGGAGCTAGTGTTGAGAAATGTGACCCTTGGCATGTGTGCATCAAGTTCAAGCCTTCCCTGAAGAACATTCAGGGTTTTTTTTTTCCGACCTGGGATAGAATCTAGTTTGTTGGTTGCCTGGGAGACAAAACGCACTGTTTTGTACCACTTCAACGTTAAGAGGGTTTCAATGTTGTTCTGCAAAGAATCTATTTGCCCTGCACCAAATTCTACAGACCTCTCAGTAGTACAGGCTAGGGTATTCCCTTTCATTACAAACTTCTTGAGAAATGAAGAAGATAGGGTTCATCTCTGTCAGCTCTCGCTTTATACAAAATCCCATGGTAGTTCCAGCCCAAGGTTGAACACATCAGATCCGCAAGGTCATTGTGACTTTGTACTTTGTATGAGGCCTGATCACCAGCAGCTAAGTACCGGGCTTGTGCAACCCGTGCTTTAGTGGTTGTCTCCAGTCCACTCGAGCCCCCAAGATGGAAAGCACACAGGAAGACAGAACATTAGCCCTGTGCTCTGCTGCAGCAGGCAGCCCCATATACACCCTCTAGCCGTGTGAGGTTGCATCCGTGGACTGGCCTCGGGCTTCTGACCTTGATGGTTCCCACATGGGCTGTGTGCAAGCTTCAAGCCCGACCTCTCCCTGCATCTGCAGAGAAAATGTTTCACATGGGAATCTAGATGTCACTTAGGGTAGCAGGAAAAAACTGGCGTGGGTCTTCCTTTGTGTGTGTGTGTGTGTGTGTGTGTGTGTGTGTGTGTGTGTGTGTGTGCGCGCGCGCACGAGCGTGTGTGCACATGTTGCGCACTTCAGAACATGCAGAAGTCAGAGAACAGCCTAAGATTTTGGACCTTTCATTCTGTGTTGTTAGAGACAGTCTACTGTTTGCTATTGCTTAGACTAGCCAGCCCTTAAGCTTCTGGATACTCTCCCATTGCAACCTCCCTCCTCCCATTAGGAGCGCTGGGATTACAGACACTAATGCTAAGTGGCTGGCTGTTTTTACTCGTGTCCTAAGGATTCAAACATGGGTCCTCAGGCTTGCACAGCAAGTGCCTTTACCCACTGAGCCATCTTCCGGGTCCATAAGTGGATCTTTTATTTGCCTGATATGATTGAAGCTTGCCTCCTCTGCCTAAGCATAACATTTCTCCATAGCTCATCCCTTTTCTCCACTGAGACCAGGTGACTCAAAGTGGCACCAAGTTGGATTTTAAAACTAGACCACCGTGGGGTCCAGTTCCTCCATGCCCTGGCCAACATGTGTCACTGTTCTTTTTTATGACAGTCATCCTAGTTGGTGAGTCTCAGTTTTGACTAAAAAATTCTGCATTAAACAGACACTCTGTGCGCACATGGAGCTGTCCATGGCCATAGTGCTGAAACCAGTATGGAAACTCAATACGGTGTGTCATAGCCTCCACTAATTGTGGGCAGCACCATTCCTTGGTTTAAGGTCCTGAATTGTACTAGAGAGGGACAGCCAGCTGAGAGAAAGATAAGAATCAAGTGGGGACTCGTGCATTCCCCTCTGCTCTTGACAGTGGATGTGATCTGACTGGCCACTTGAGTTCTTGCCTCGACTTCCCTTCGGTGATGGACCCTGTAACCTGCAACTGTAAGCCGCATAAAGCCTTTCTTCCCTTGCAGTGCTTTTGGCCAGAGTGTCCTATGGCAACATCCAATGTTCCTCTCATCCTTGCCACTTGAAGTCCCTCTTGTCTTCTCCTTACTTTCCATAGCTTATATCACTATCAGCCACCCTGTGTGTTTCAATATTCGCTTGTTCTACTGTCTGAGAGATACTCACCTAGCTTAGCCTTGGACTAAGCCTCTGCTCTGAGGATGTTGATCAAGGTGTCACCCATCTTTTTGATAAACTTAGCTCCATCACAGCGGTGTCCCCCTAAACCTAAAACACTCACTGATGGAACCCATTTTGTTAGGTGGGTGGAGGGAGTAAAAGAGAGATGATAAGAAAAAAGAGGCATGTTAAAGCCAGTTTTCAACATCTTCTAAAAAATGGGACCACATTTTGTACAGCCTAGCCAGGTACTGCCACATATTTTTAATGGTATTTGGATTCATCTACACTCTTCCCCCACCTCAGGTACCACAGAGACCTCTAAGAAGCCATTGTTCTGAAATAAAATTAAAAGAGAAAATGAGTCACTTAATATTAAAGTATGCATGCATCTGTATAATTAACTATAAAAATAAAAGGCCTGGAAAGATATTATTTTGTAACCAGTACCCATTTTAACTTTTGAGTTTTACATAGATAGATGATAGATTATTGATTGATAGAGATAGACACATAGATAGATACAGACAAAGATGGATGGAGAGAGGGGGGGGAGGGAGGGAGAGGAAGAGGGAGAGAGAGAGAGAGCGCGCGCAAGGATGAGGTGCTCACCCTACCCAGCAGAAACTCATTGAGGAAGTTGTGGCTGTCAGCTGGAGTTCGACTGAGCATTCTCACCATGGCTGGACATTTCATGCCTGAACTTCTTCCCAACATGGCTGGGTGGGTTAAAAGTTAAAATGGGTGGGTGCTGTGATGGTCTGAGCTTCGGGATGGAGCTGGTACCTGGGGCACTGATGGGGGTAGCTGATGTGCCACTCTTCCAAAAGTCTTACACTATTCCTACACACACACACACACACACACACACACACACACACACACACACACTGCATGAAAAAGAAAAGGCAGTAGCATCTGTGTTGTGCCTGTGTTCCATGGCACATGACAGACAGGGATTGTCTTACTTCCTGTGTCCAGAGGGGACACTCTGTAGCTTTCCTTCTGGACTTCTCTGGGTCATGTGCCCTCTGACCTGGGCCCCAGGCATTCAGGAAATAGTTCCTTAGAAGTCAGAACCCAGCACCTCCACACCTGAGCTGGAACACGGAGGGAGAAGTACATGACTTTTGATAGAGTTGCTGTCTGATTCGGTTCCTCATCATCATGCCTCAGTACTTCTGGGACTATTCTAAAACGTCACGATGTTTTTCTTGCTGTTGTAGTTATTTTATCTTGTTTGTTTCTTTGGTTTGTTTTTGAGACAGTCTCATTATATAGCCCAAGCTGCCCTCACATCAACTGTGTAGCTCAGGCTGGCCTCTAACTGAGGATGCTCCTATCTCAGCCCCTGCCATGCTTATATCACAGTTGTGCCCCACCATGCTCAGCTCAGCATCCCCTTTTTCCACAGCACCAGCTGGCCTCAACTTCTGTCAACTGCCTGTTAATGCCTGCTCCCCTTTCTCTGTTTCCCCTCCCTCCTACACACTTCACAACTTGTCAAAAACCCCTCAGCTTTTGTGCTACTTAACAGTTTTCATAATCCCTTCTGAACTCATGGTCTAAGTCTTTCACGCTTGCCCTGCGGCTTGCCTCTAAGTGTTTAAAACTGATAAATGGCTTCTGTGTTCTTGTAAGCTTGTGGGAAAGTGGTGGGGGTAGTATTGCTTTTAGAGCCTGGGAAAGTATGCAATGTTATTAGTTACCAGTATTTTTATGGTGAAATGAACACCAGCCATGTGTTAGCTAGCCTCCAAAGAGGTCCTCCTGGACTCCACACCTTTATGTGGCCCCAGCACTGAACAGTAGTGTTTACCCAGTGGTGGGTGGCTTTCAAGGTGATGTTATAAAGAGCATCTTGGCCTCTGCTGTGTGTTTTTAGGATTACCAAGAGCTCTGTGTGGTCTGGAGGATGACCTGTAGTAGCCACACTTTTGGTTTGGAATAAATGAGTTTAGTAAGTGTATAGCAAACAACAGTAAAAAGTATAAATAGCAAGTGATAGGTAGATGTGTGATAGATAGATAATAGATGATAAATAGATAGATGATAGATAGATGGATAGATAGATAATAGATGCATACATAGATGATACATTTTGATTGATATAGATACATAGACAGATAGATGATACATACATTCATTTATATATTATACATAGGTGATGGATTATTGGTTGATAGATACAGAGAGAGGGGGAGGAGGTCAAGTCAGGCGTTCACCATATCCAGCAGAAACCCACTGAGGATCCTGAGGCTATCAGCTAGAGTTCTCAGCTGAGCTTTCTTGTCATGGCTGACCATCTCATGTCTGACCTTCCTTACTGACATGGCTGGCATTCCATGGCTGAGTGCCCTCTTCTCTTTTGTTTCCCGTTACAGGCACTTTTGTTGTGGAACAGGCAGTAGTAACTTCTGTCAGAAATGCCTTCTTTTTGAGCCGTTCTCGTGGCGCAATATTTTTTATTCTTGGACTGTTTTACTATTGTCTTCCTCTCCCCTGTGACAGAGTTAGAGGGACCAGCCCATTCCTAGACATGGGGCCTTAGAGGACGCTTTGAGACAAACAGGACTGGGTCTGAGGGAGGAGGCAACCCCATTTCAAAAGCCAGCTTCTCAGTGAGCTCCATGCAGCTGGCCCATGTGCTGATGCAGCCTCATGAGCATCCTTAAGTTTTCCCGCTGCTATGACAAAATAGCTGGCAGAAGCAACTGACTAGAAGAAAGATTTGATTGGGCCCATGATTTAAAAAGGAATATTCTCCACTGTGATGGGGAAACGCGGTGAGGGCAGAGTCTGTAGTCACAAAGCAGAAAGAGATGGCTCTGGCTGCTTAACTGGCTCTCTCCCTCCCATTCCATCCAGGATCCCAGGCCATGAGAGAGAACAGTCCACCCTCAGGGTGAACCCTCCTCCTCCATCAAATCTCTCTGGGCATGTCCTCACAGTCTCTGCCTAAGCTATGTCTCCTAGGTGATTCTAAATTCAGTCATAGCAACAGTGAAGATTAACTGTCACATAGGCCCACCAAGTACACCTCTTTCTGAGGGACTGGGGAGCTGGTTCCATGGTTAATAAAATTTGCTGCTCAACTCGAAGTTTAGAGCATCATATAAGGCTTCCATGACAACCTCTATACCCACCTTACCTCCTCCCAATAGTAACAGCCTAGACAGCAAGCCATCAAAGAGAACCTTTAAAAATTGTGATAAGGGCTGGGCACACCTCAACTCCAGCACTCAGGGAGGCAGAAGAAGGTGGAGCTCTGTGAATCCAAGGCCAGCCTGGTCTACAAAGCATGTCCAGGACAGCTGAGGATACACAGAGAAACCTTGTCTCGAAAAACAAAATCTGTGATAAGGATGCTGAGGAACAGCTCTCCACAACTGACAGCTTCTGCAGGGGAGTGGGTGGGGAAAGACTCAGTTTCTTTAAGGGGCAGGCCACTGGGAGTTTGACCATGCTCCAGTGACTATAAGAACAACACAATCAGACTTGTGGGGGTCTTCTCCTCCTCCTCCTCCTTTTCTTTTTCTCCTTCTCCTCTTCCTCCTCTTTCTTCTTCTTTTCTTCTTTGGAGGGGGTATCACAGGATGGGGAGGTAGACCTGGGAGAACTGGGAAGTGAGTGTGATCAGGATGCACTATATGAAACTCTGAGCTGTGCGCAGAGGCATGAGTTTGTGATCTCAGTGTTAATGAGGTGGAGATATGTGGGTGGGGAGAGACTCAGTTTACTAGAGAGCCAGTCATGTTTTAATAACACAAAGTTTATTCCAAATGGAAGCATACTAAATCAGATAGAGAGATCTGTCTCAGTCAGAGGCAGCCCTTCCCATCTGTGCTAAGACTGTTTTTCATTATCTTCACAACTCTCTCCTGAGAGTTGAGAGTATAACTCAATGGTAAAGCATCTGCTGACCATGCATACGGCCTGGTTATACACACACACACATACTCACACACATGCACGCACATGAACATACATGTGCACACACATATACACACGTGAACACGTATACATATGCACACACATAGACAAACATGAACACACACAAACATGAATACATAGACATAAACATACAAATGCACACACACATACACACGAACACGAACACATACACATGAACACATACACACATGAACACACACGCACATGCACACACATACACCTGCATACACATACATGAACACACACACAATTCTGGCAACCAAATCAAATCCAGTTCTCCACACTCTCTGGGTCACAGCTCAGCATCTCACTGAGACCTTTAAGATTCTATACCTAAGAATGGTGAAGCCTCCCAACAACTCACCTCTGAGCCACACTGCGTGCCCATGCACTCTGAACAGCTGCCTAATATCTAGGTTACATCTTTTCGCAAGACTCTGAATCGCTTGGACCCAGGAATGTGTAGTTAAAAGAAGTCCTTCTGCCCTTGCCCAGGTGATGCTGGGCAGGTGGTCCCCTGTGCCAGGTGATGCTGGGCAGGTGGTCCCTTGTCCACACCTGATGAGAAAATGCTCTAAACACTGGTGCTGTTCTCATTCTAGCCCCTGCCCTGCCAAATCATTTGCCCAGGCAATTGCAGCACACAAAATGGGAATGACATTGAATGTATTTACTTGCACAAACGAGCTAGCTCGTGAGATAGGAATGACATTGAAAGCTTTTATGACAAGCACAAAGGAGGGCCTTCTCCAAGTCCGAAGCTGGCAGAGAGCAAGCTGTGCTCCACTATGGGTGACAGTACACAGTCCGTCTTTCTCTGCCTCTCATAAGACAGTCCAGCAAATTACTCTAAGGTCACCTGCAAGAAGCAGAGGCCACTCCCATCTTCAAACTTTCTGTATTCTTTTCTACTTTGGCAATTCTACGAGAATTACATCTATTTCATAATGGTTGGTGTTTATGACCAAGATTGTATTTAAGAGCTTCTTAACATCTCCAAAACCAGTGTAAAGGCTGGGAAATTGGCTTGGCTGCTGATTTAGGACATGTG
This sequence comes from Acomys minous, assembly GCF_964271855.1. NCBI lineage: Eukaryota > Metazoa > Chordata > Mammalia > Rodentia > Muridae > Acomys > Acomys minous. Next base: position 62,756,539 of record NC_140485.1, on the reverse strand, counting down.
TGCCATGAAACTAGAAAGGAGACAGTGAGAGGAGACAAAGAGGTGCCTTAAGAGGGGGACAGGGGCGTTTAAGTGAGGCTGGGAGAATACATGTGATGTAAAAACCGAAGGGGGCACTGTGGGAAGGAGAGAACCCACCAAGAACGGGGCACGAGGACAGGGGAGGAAGTGGGGAAGGGACCATAAAAACAAACTGTGCACTGCTTTTACACATTTCTGACTTAATACCTCATCCTTTCCAATTCATGACCCACCTTCTTGAATCTTGCATGTCACTTGCACTATTTCAGGAGTCCAGCTTGCTAGGTAGGCTCCCTCCTTGAGAAATCCTCTGACTTTTAATCCTAAGTGTTGTTGCTTGCTGCTCAGAAAAAGAAGTTGTTCCAAATTGCTCGAGTAAATTAAATAATTTAAAAATAACTGCAGGGACCCGTAGAATCTTTAAATTCAGCATCAACACTTAAATATACTCCCTGGCTGCAGAGAGAGCTTAGTCTCTAAAGCTCTTGCTGGGGCAAGCATGAGGACCTGAGTTCAGATCCTCAACACTAAGGGGGGGGGCAGGGCGGGTTGAGCTGTGCACAGAGGCATAAGTTTGTGATCTCAGTGTTAATGAGGTGGAGACATGTGGAAACATGTGGATCCCTGGGACTCCTTGCCAACCAGCTTAGCCCTCTTAGCAAACTTCTAGGCCAAGGGAGTCTCTCAGAATGAATGAATGAATGAATGAATGAATGAGAAGGTGAACTGCCCCTGCATAGGGACACCTAGGTTGACCTCTGGCTTCCACAGGCACACACATTCAAACACACACACACACACACACACACACACACACACACACACACACACACAGAGGGGGGGAGGGAAATATGCAAGAGATTTTTCTGTCCTCCAGATTCTGTGTGACAAACCACCAGCTCATGATCTGCAGCCTGAGATGGCTTCCGCTCACCAGATATCAGCTACCCAGGAGCACACGGCTGGGGCCTGAGCCTCTAGCAGGCTAACATGGGTTGTACATGAGGTGGTCACAGTTCTAGAAACAACGGCAGAAACACTGAAACCTTTTGAGGACTGAGATCACGACCCACAGTTCAGGGCTTCTGCTTAATTCTATTGTTCAAAGGTCACATGCCAAGCCAGAGCCAGGGGACAGAGAACAGACTCCAGCCCTGAGTGGGAGGAGGCGTGCCTGTCCGTTTTGATAGACTCCTTCCTGACAATTCTCTATGGACGGGCCACTTCCTGCGTGCAAGCCAGGAAGGACTGCAAGGCTAAAGGGCCTTAGCTGATAACCTATAACCCGTGCTATGAATAGGCGCAGCTCTGGATCGGGATTTACATGTGTCTTGTTTCCATGGCCTGCCACTCACTAGGGGTCTCTCAGGCCCAGTGCCCTCAACTGCAGATCCGTGCGTGCTGTTTCCATATTCCTCTTTGAAGCTATGTTCATTGATTTGTACATTTTGTACAAGCACAGGTTCATTTTCAATATGCTGACAATGTTGACTAAAGAAAGAAAACAACAATGCTTCGTTTCTTTACATTTAGCCCGGTGGTGTACCCCACCGTGATGGTGGAATGACAGCTTCTCACAAGAAGCAATTGGTGACTCACACAGAAGCGGTGTTTTTGTTGTTGTTGTTGTTGTTGTTGTTGTTGTTGTTGTTTTGGGGTTTTTTTTTGTTTTTGTTTTTGTTTTTGAAAGGTGGAAAGACTCCATAAATCAGGCAAGCCGTCTTAAGTACTTACATTTGCAAATTACAGCTCTCCAAAAATCATGTGCTGTATGTATCTCTGCCTCTGTGATCACGGCCGTGGAAGAGCCTGCAGCGCCACCTTCTGGGTATGGATGTCTGCTACAAGTACCCTGTGCTGAGAGTTGCTTTCCAGGTCGCTGACCAAGGAACCCAGGACCTCATAACCTGCCTCCCCACCCCAGCCCACCCGCTCCTCTCCCTCTTGCCTCTTGCCTGGTGTGGCCTCTGCAGTCCCCAGCAATCTCAGACCAAGTGCCTCCTAACAGAGCGAGCTCAGCGGGAGCAGCTCTCCTCCAACAAGCATGCCTGAAATTACAGAAACAGGAGGAGGGCTCCCTCCTGGGAGCTGGCCAGGGACATGGGTAACATCCCCATTCTCCCTTGTCTTTTTAAGGCCTCATTTCTCTCATCTGCATTTTATATGAGGCCACACTCCTGGGGTAGTTGTGCCCAGAAGCAAGAACAGCTTGTAATACTGAGCCTGAATTTCCTCTAATCAATGCTGCAGAAATGGCCGTAATCAGTAGCAGCACGTCTTATAGTGGGATTAAACACCTGACAGGCTCTGAGAACATTTGTAAACCTCGGCATTCCACAGAAGCAGGGGTGTTCCAACCCCATTTATTGATTGGGGGAAAAATTGATCAAATGTTCTATTCAGTGTTAACCAGAGCCCTTTGGAATGCTCTGTTTTCCTCTGGAGTTCTGATGGTTTTAGTATAAACCATAAATAGACCATAGGCTAACAGGAGAGACAGCACACACAGGTCTATTATTGTACAGAAGCACAGCAGCTAAACACAAGGTATGGGACTCAAAAGAGAAGGGCAGATGGCTGAGGTTAAAGTATCTCTTCATAACAAGGGGGAATGAAGGTGCTGGTGATTTTAGAAAGATGATGATTGTTTTAAGGTTGGGAGACTCAAAAGAGTCAAAGACCTGCCCAGTAGTGGTGGCACACGCCTTTAATTCCAGCACTCAGGAGGCAGAGGCAGGTGGATTGCTGTGAGTTTGAGGCCAGCCTGGTCTACAAAGCGAGTCTAAGACAGCCAAGGCTACACAGAGAAAGCCTGTCTCAAAACAACAACAGCAACAAGAAGAAGAAGAAGAAGAAGAAGAAGAAGAAGAAGAAGAAGAAGAAGAAGAAGAAGAAGAAGAAGAAGAAGAAGAAGAAGTCGTCAAAGACCTGGGACCAAATTCTTATAAATGCTGGAGTCTGAGGCTCCCTTCTTACAACTTGATATAGTTTTCTCTATTTTATTTGAGGTTCTTATACCTCTACCTCCCTTCCAATCCAATCCAACACTACCCAGGAGAGAAACAAGGCTAGTGAGGAGAAGGGCGGAGGACTCTTAGTTACTGCTGATTAGGGTCATCGGGTTCCTTGGGGCACTTCCAATCTTCATTTCAGGACATCTCCAACTTCTTGTCAAACTGCATCAACAGCAACCAGGAGCAGCATGGGGGAGCAGCAGCCTCCTTCCTCCTCAGATTCCTTTTCCTCTCAGTGCTCTGGCATGTATACCCTCTCAGAGTCCTCGGAATGAAAGTATCTGCAGTTGGCAAAGATCCTGCCCCTCTCTGAGCCTGCATGAGACCATCATAGTTAACAGTTGTGGACAAACTAAGGCAGCCACATATCCCACACTTGAAATTAAAACAAAAACATATTTACCTAACATAACTGAGTTTTTAAAGAAACCAAAATTTCCACCAAATGTCGTCATCCCCTTCCCTCACTTTTTTTTTCTTTTTTGATTTGGAGTTAATTGGGGGGGGGTGTGCGTGTGTGTGTGTGTGTGTGTGTGTGTGTGTGTGTGTGTGTGTGTGTGTGTGTGTTCAAGACAGGGTTTCTCCGTGTAGCTTTGGCTGCCCTGAACTCACTCTATAAACCAGGCTGGCCTCAAACTCACAGAGGTCCACCTACCTCTGCCTCCCTGAGTGCATGTCCCCCTTTTAGTTAAAAAAAAAAAAAAAAGACAGCCAGGCATGGTAGCGCATGCTTGTAATTCCAGCACTCAAGAGGCAGAGGTAGGTGGATCTTCATGAGTTCGAGGCCAGCCTGGTCTACAAAGTGAGCCCAGGACAGCCAGGGCTACATAGAGAAACCCTGTTTCGAAAAACAAACGACAACAAAGGCCTTTTCTCTAGCATGAATAACTATATACAATAAGAACCATTATGCGAACCGTCAGGTAAGAATTAAATTCATAATGTCCAGTCCATTTGTATTTGGCACCCTTGGAAAAAGTATCCCACTATCTATCCTATCCTAGTGAGCCCAAAGCTCTGTACCTAAACTACTTTCTTATAGCTTGCATTCTCACCCTAAAAACATCTTTTAGACTTAAAACACTGTCTTAGTTCTTAAACTACTAAGCTTAATTGTAGTGAGACTATGCTATCTAGTCTTCAACCCCATCAGAGACTTTAGAAGGAAATACTATTACCTAAGTATCTAGGAAGTGTAGAGCAAGCAGCTTCCAGTACCATAGAAATGACAGAGACAGATGACTGCCTGGACAGTCACCAGAGGTTTCTCTGTGTTGTTGGGGCATCCAATCTTCAGCCAACTGTCCCAGAATAGCTAATAGATTTATCTGTGAAGCAGGAATTTTGAAGGACTGGCCTACTTAATCTCTGCAAGGCTGGACAGTCAATTTCCCAGTGTCCTGCTTGTCAATAGTTTGGACAACCCATTGTCAGCAGTTGAAGTAAGGGTAGTTTTTATCCTGTGGCTCCCTTGCCACATTTGTTTCTTTGATTCCCATCATCTTCCTTGAAGTAGATTAGGGGTGCTGCCAAGAGCAAGTGTGTCTGCCAGAAAAGCCAGTTATTGTTAAAAACATATTTAAATGCCATATACTGTAGATATCTGAAGTGTCAAAAGACCACCTATCTATCTCAGTATATCTAAATAGACAAACATTACTTATTTCCAGCTATGTAGTATCTGCTTAACCTTGAAAGCACATATAAGAGAGTAAATAAAGCTTATTTCTGTAATTAACTAAACTAGTATCTACAACTAAGATTATAGGTGACTAACTACTAACTTGCTTTTCTGATTATTCTGAACAGTTTGCAATAGTAGCCTTCATAAGACTAGAGCTTTACATCACATTTTTAGATGAATCGCAAGTTGAACAAAATAATTTTAAATTTCTATCAATATTCAATAATCCATACCAATGTAAAATATTTGAAACTAAATGGATTCAATAATTTACCTTTTATCCTATAATCTTATCTCCCCCTCCCCACCTATTTTTACACTTTTAACATTCATCTTTTGTGGGTAAGGTAAGAGGTTTATCTGTGGCCAGATCCAAAGTGACACTGCCCTCAGTAGCATGTGTGAGATCAGCAATATTTAATTTTGGTTTCCTTGCCTGCTTGTTACCTCCCAGGTGCCCAAAGGAAAATGGCTGGTATTTTTTTGCTATGGGGCCTCAAGTTGAAAGACCCCTTAGTTCATTTCCCAGTGGCAATAGGTCACCTTGTATGTCTCTCCTGGATCTGCACTCATTACTCCAATGCTTTCCTCTTTCACAATGCCTACAAACTCTGGGAAACCTGGGCATTCCATTGTTGGCATAACTGCTTGTTCGGTCTATAAGCGAAAAGCACCATATTCCCCAGAGTTATCACACATGCCATTTTGACCTCTGAGGCTTTTAACCTGAAATTTTCTTTGTAAATGGCCAAATTCACTGCAATTAAAGCATAGGGTATTTTGATATCTGAGCTCTCTAGCTATGGCTGGTCCTATGATAGTGGCATGACACTCATGAAAGCCAATATCAGTTGTGTCTCTTATCCATCGGTCTATTGGTGTTGCTCATGCCTTTAATGGTCTGATTACTCTCTTACATTCAGTATTTGCATTCTCAAATGACAAGGTCTCTATCAACACCTGTCTAGCATCAGGGTTTGATATGGCCTTGTTTACAGCTGAAACCAATTTCTATAAGAAGTCTGTAAAGGCTTTTGCAGAGCCTTGTATCATCTTAGTAAGTGATGTGGACCATTTTCTGGGCTCCTCAACCATATCCCAGACTCTTAAAGCTGCCAGGAGACATTGTTCTATAATGACATCATCAGATTGAATCTGCTCTTGTAGGTTGCTATAATGCCCTTCACCAAGCAATTGATCTTTAACAGCATTTATCCCCCTTGCTATATTTCACTGATCTATTTCCGTAACTTCCTCCCTCCACCATGATAACCATTGTAACTACTGACCAGCTTCTAGCACAGCTTGCATCAATCCTTTACAATCTTGGGGAATAATTCTACTTGGGATAGCCCAGTTACTTAATATTTGTTTAACAAAGGGAGAATGCATATCGTGGGAAACAACAGACTCTTTAAAATGCTTCAGATCTGACATTTCTATTGGATGCCATGTTACTTCATCATATTCATGACCAGCATCATTAGCAGGCATGTGCTGCACAATTACTGGGAAAAATGATGGTGACTTTGTAATCCCAGAAAACCTCTCTGATGATGCAGTTGGCTCAAGATAAACTCTTTTGCCCCGTACAGCCTCCTGCTCTTCCTGGTCTCTTTACTCAGACAGGTGCTGTGGGGACAGCAAAAGTGTGTGGAGCAGGGCAGGGTAGCAGCTTGCCTTCCAGCCTAGTCTGCTTCCCTCTTTCGTCCTGCAAGAACTTCTCAATCTCAGACACCAGGCCAGAACCCTTTTTTCCTCCCTTTTTAAAAAAGGAAAATTAAGTAATACTTGTGATTTTTCAGCTATTCTCTGAACCTTTTTTAAAAAACAGAATGCAGGAAAAAGAAAAAGATAATAGAAAATCCTCTCTGGGAGCAAAGTGGGAGAGAAATCAGCATGAGAAGCCACTGTGAACTTTTTGCTGACATCCTGAAAAGTATATTCATTCCTTCATACCCTGCCAGCTCCTTCACAACATTAAAAACCAAGTTTCCCGTTATACCTAGCCATGTCTGGGTGCCACTTGTAAGCATACTTTTTATCTACTTTATTGGGGTTTCTTATGCCTCTACCCCCCAACACTAGTTAAGAGAGGAGGAATGTTAGAAGGGAAAGAAGAATCTGGGCTCAGTGGTGTACACCTATAATCCCAGCACCTAGAGGGGGGCAGAGGCAGGTGGATCTCTGTGAGTTTGAGGCCATCCAGGTCTACAAAGTGAGTCCAGGACTTCCAAAGCTACTCGGAAAAACCCTGTCTTGAAACATCCCCCTCAAAATGGAAAGGGTATGTAGACATCTTTAGACTTAGTTCCCTGGGGCAATTCCAGTCTTCACACTCAGTATACCCAGCAGTCCAGCTAACCAACAAACCAGCTAACCAGCAAACCAGCTAACCAGCTAACCAGCTAACCAGCAAAACAGCAAAACAGCAAAACAGCTAACCAGCTAACCAGCAAACCAGCTAACCAGCAAACCAGCTAACCAGCTAACCAGCTAACCAGCAAACCAGCTAACCAGCAAACCAGCTAACCAGCTAACCAGCTAACCAGCAAACCAGCAAACCAGCTAACCAGCTAACCAGTAAACCAGCTAACCAGCTAACCAGCAAACCAGCTAACCAGCTAACCAGTAAACCAGCTAACCAGCTAACCAGCAAACCAGCTAACCAGCAAATCAGCTAACCAGCAAACCAGCTAACCAGCTAACCAGCAAACCAGCTAACCAGCTAACCAGCAAACCAGCTAACTAGCAAACCAGCAAACCAGCAAACCAGCAGAGAGTAAACACAGAAGCAGGACAAACCAGCAGCAGTCTTCTTCCTCCTTGGATTCCTTTTCCTCTCAATGATCTGGGATTTATACCCTCTCAGGGTCCTTAAAATTAAACTATCTGCAGCTGGAAAAGATTACGCCCTTCTCCAAGCCTGCATGAAGCAATCATATTTAACAACTGTGGACAAACTAAAGCAGCCCCCTTAGGATTTAATCCGACTCTTGGGATTTAAAAAAAAACACATTTACATAACATAACTGAGTTTTTAAAGACATCAAAACTTCCACTTCACAGGCTAAATTCAGTCTACCATTATTCTGTGTAGTAGGTTGAATGATTATGCCTCCCACAGATACATCTGTTTCAGTGTTTGATCCTCAACTGCTGAAATGTTTGAGAAGGATTAGGAGGTGTGGCCTTTTGAAAGGAGATATGTTACTGGGGATGACCTTTTCAAAAGTCCACACTACTTCCCAGCTAACCAGCGCTCTCTCGCTCTCTCTCTCTCTCTCTCCCTCTCTCCCTCCCTCTCTCTCTCTCCCCGGCCCCCACATCACGCTGGTAGATTGAGATGCAAGCTCTCAGATACTGCTCCAGCTCCAAGCTTGCCTACCTTCTGTCATGCTCACCTCCGTGATGGACATGGATTTGAACTATCCCTCTGAAACTGTAAGCCTTGAATAAACTCTTTCTTCTATAAATTGCCATGATCATAATGTCTCTTCACAGTAATAGAAAAGTAAGTAAGGCTGAAGTTGGTACCAGGAGTAGGGTATTGCTGTGATGGGCCTGGAAGGCTGTTTTTAGTGAAATGTGGAAGACTTTGTGATTTTAGACTGAAAAACAGTTGGATGGTGTAAAAATTAAATACTGTGGCTTAGCAGGTCATCCCAGAATGGCCTTGGAAGGAAATAGTGCTGAGAGCAATGTGGACTATGGAGGCCAAGATCAACAGTTTTCAGGGGCACCATTATTAACAACTGGACTAGAGACAGTTCTTGGGATGTATTCTTGGCAAAGAATGTGGCTGGTTTTTGTCCTTGATGTGGAGCAAGGGGAACACTTTTCCATTGCTGGTAGGAGAGCACACTCGTACAGCCACTATGGAAATCAGTATGGTGGTTCCTCAGAAAGATGGGAATCCAGCTATACCACTATTGGGCATATATCCAAAGAATGCTACATCCTATCACACGGACTCTTGATCAGCTATGTTCACTGCTGCTCTATTCATAGTAGCCAGAAACTGGAAACAGCTTAGATGTCCCTCAATAAAATGGATTTTTAAAAATATGGTACATTTACACAATGGAGTGTTACTCAGCAGTTAAAAATGGCATCATGAAGTTCATAAGCAAATGGATATAAATAGAAAAAAATCATTCTGAACAAGATAACACAGACTCAGAAAGCTAAATATGAAATACATTTGCTTATATGTGAGTTTAGCTGTTTAATAAAGGATAACCAAACTACAACCCATAGGTACAGAGAAAGAAGATATAGAGCAGTGGTTCTAAACTGTCCTAATGCTGTGATCCTTTAGCATAGTTCCTCATGTTGTGGTGCCTCTTAACTGTAAAATTATTTTTGTTGCCACTTCATAACTGTAGTTTTGATACTGTTGTGCATCAGAACGTAAATATTTTGGGAGACGGAGGCTTGCCAAAGGGGTCATGACCCACAGTTTGAGAACCACTGGTACAGAGGAAGGAACTGGCGGGAGATACATGGATCTCCCTGGAAGGGGAGGAATAGAATAGGGGTTATGGGTAGACTGAAGCATTGAGGGGACAGGAACAGGAGGGTCAGAGGTGAGGAGGAGAGGAGATGGAGTTGAGGGAGTGAATGCACAGAGAGACAGCTGGAATTGGGGAAAAAAAAGAATCTTCTTGCTCATAAAGTGAAAAGTTTGGAACTAATTTCATTGGCAGAGGAGATTTCAAAACAGACTAGCATTAACTGTTGCATGCTCATTAATAATCATTTTATTGCATGTCTATAGTGAAAAAGAGCAAGCATGGCAAGAAGAAACATACAGTACAGGAAGAAAATGTACAGTAGGAAATTTAATGTTGGTGCCAAGGATTGTGCTGAAAGAGATAGAGACCTGATGAGAAACAGAATAAAGGGACTGGTGGTCCTGGGAAAGACCCCACTCACATCCTGCAACTGGCCAAAGAAAAAGGCCTAAGAATTTTTCCATTCCTAAAAAGCAACAACAAACCAAAGCTTATACAAATATAATTCAAGGAGAGGGCCAGGCTTCACTCCAAACAGGCTGCTGAAGTTGGCAGCTTTGGCCATGTGCTTCTGGCTTTAGAGTCATGAGGGACACAACAGTAAAGGGTGGTAGAATCTTCTTCCTCTGTGGAAAGATGCTGAGTGCAGGCTGTGTCAGGCATCCCTCATGGAAGTCCCGGGAGGTGACTGCCTACAGCTGTGGAAATGAAGCCTGGGTTGCATTGGAGATGCTAGGATGCTGGAAGTACCAATCCCCTGAGCTACCTGCCAGGAAGAGAGAGCTTTACACAGAAATTGGAACCAACTTAAAAGAGAGAGAAAAATGATGCCTGAAGCAAAGCCAGAGGGTAGAGGCATCTTAGTGCTCGGGCAGCAAACAGGAGTTCCAGACTTGGAGTTCGGGTCTCGCTTTGGCCCAGCATCTCCTCAGTATGCCCCCAACCCTACCTTTTAGGATGAACTGAGAAGGTTTCAAGACACAGTCGCGGAACAAATAAATTAACTCACTCCCAGTCATAAGGAAAATGCTTTCTGCCTACTTTCAAAAGGTCTCATGATTGTGCCTATGAAATAAGCAGACAATGGATACATCAGCTAAAGAAACACACATAAGACTCACACAAACTGGGAACTCAGAGTCGAGCCAGATGGCTGAAGCTCATACGACACTCTACGCTGAGAACAGAAAGGGGTGGGTGCCTGGGGGCTCGGGTAGGAAGAGGTCATCAGCAAGTCACTGAAGTGAACACATGGTGCCCAGACCCAGCTGGGCTTTGTCTCCGGGGACAGACCTTGTCACTGTAGCCTGTCCCTGCTGCTGCCGTCCTAATATGTTTCTTTCACTTTTGCAGAAGGTCACCTTTTTAGAGCTGTCCCCGTGAGTGTAGTGTCTCTGAATAGCCAGCTCAAAATAGGTCAAAGAAGTGAGTGGCACATTCTCATCACTCTGGAGGATGGCAGAACAGGGGGTGTCCTGAGTTCTATTAAGTTGGGTTTGAAGTTTATTTTTTGCAATGAGTGAGTTAGAGTTATAATTTTTTTTAGTTACTTTTCAGGTCTTCTACAATTGCAACAGAACAGGCTCTGGCTGGCTTTGTAGTTATTGATTTGAGTGTCTGTCGTACCTACGCTTCTCGGACGTGATTCAGAGCTCCCCTCGTCATCATTAGTAATGACTTCCCACATCGCCATCAGTGACCATTTCATACAAAATGCCCTTCAGACCTCACCGGCCCGTTCTTCTGGATCCTTCCCGAGTTCTGGGAAATGATGGGCTCTTTCTGAAAAGCAGTGCGATTCTCGGAATGCCCCGCAATTCTGTCCTCCAGTCAGCTGCTTTCCTCCCACTGGCAGGCTTATAATCAGTGTCTCTTCCCAAACAGCAAAATATTCCATCACCTGAGATGCTGTGTCCTGAGCCGCCCACCCTCCAGCTTTGACCGTCCCACACCTATCAGCTTCTTCTCAAAATGGATGAGAGAAGCCACAGTGGGTCCAGTATGTGCTGAATGGCCTTGGGGTGATGGCATCCTGGCCAATGTTGTACCCATACTCTGGGTGAGCTCTCTCTCCCTCCCCCTCCCACTCCCCCTCTCCCTCTCCCTCTCCCTCCCTCTCCCCCACCCTCCCCCTCCCCCTCTCTTTGTCCTCATCTCTCTCCCTCCCTCCCTCTCTCCCTCCATCCCTCCTCACAGCAGCCCCCTGCAGCAGGAAGCTGAAACTCAGAGGTGTGGACACACTTATCTACTCACATAGTAAGTGCGAGTTAGAAGGACACACACCTTAAGCAATCAGATCCTCAAGCCTGAAGCCATTGAAAGCCCTTTACCTCAATGCGTTGGGCCCATCTTCTGCCTGATTGTAGAAATGGAAAGAGAAAGCCCATAGGGAAGAAACTGAGAGAAAAGACCTTAGCACGCTTAATAGCCCACAAGGTCTATGTTCTTATGCCGTGTTCCACACTGGCTGAACATATTAGAGACACCATCCAAAAATGGCCTCCCGAGGCATTCACTTTCAGCAGAGAGGAGCAGGCTTATATTCAGCGCCACACTAGAATAGGGCAAGTCAAAATCCAGCCAGACAGTTGGAAACTCAGTCCATATCCAGGACTGGAAAGGTGGCTCCGTGGAAGTGCTTAGGTGTAAGTATCGCCAGAGCTCAAGTAAATTCCAGGTGGACATGATGTCCCCACCTGTCATGCCAGCCTCATGAAGCAGAGGCCAGAGATCTCCAGAGGAGGCTGGCTAACCTGAGTAACTGTATCAGTGAGCTCTGGGTTGGATTGAGAACCCCTGTCTCACTAAATAAGGTGGAAATGTAATGGGGGCTGATTTTTGACATCAACCTTGGGCCTCCATACGCATGCACACACATCTGAACACATGTCTACAAGTATGCCAACATATATGCACTCATGCATACAGACACATGGACAATGCGCACGCGAGCGCACACACACACACACACACACACACACACACACACACACACACACACGGGTCAGTCTTGACTCACACAGAGAAAACTCTTTCATGGGACCAGCTACACAAGAACAGTCTTATTCTGAGAACAGGTAGACAGTCATCACATCAGCTTACAGGTGGGGAAGCCCTGAGCCCAGGGCATTGGGTTTGAATGTGAAGTGTCCCCCACAGGCTCATGTACTTGAACATGTGGTACTGTTTGGGGAGGTCATGAAACCTTTAGGAGGTGGATCCTGGCTGCAGGAAGTGGCTCTCTCTGACATAAAGGCCCTGGCCTGCTTCCTGCCCCATCATCTCTGCTCCCTGATGGATGCACCCAGATGTGAGCAAGCTCCTGCTACTAACAGCTGGGACCTCTCCTTCTGCCATGCTCCCCACCATGATGGACTGGCTGTACCCCTTCAACCATGAGCCAAATAAGCCTTTCCTCTTGAAGTTGCTTTAGCCTCATATTTTGTCACAGCAGTAAGAAAAACCACAGGCAGTTATTGAGCCCGCAACGTGAAGAAAACCCTGGCATACCCATGCACAGTAGGGCTGCTTTCCAGAGGCCACAGAGGTGTGTGTGTGTGTGTGTGTGTGTGTGTGTGTGTGTGTGTGTCCCCTCATTGCCATGTCACAACAAGAGAGCTGGGGTTCAAGGGTTTTTATGAGTTAGTGATTTAATTTGGAGGTATTTATGTGAGTGAGAATGCCCAGGAAAGCAGGAGGATGTTGGGTCCTCTAAGGCTCAAGTTATGAGTGGCCATGAGCCACCTGATAGGGGTTTGGGGAACCAAACTCAGGTCTTCTGCGAGAGCAACGAGCTCTCTTCACCTCTGAGACATCTCTCCAGTCCTTCCAAGTTTTCTCCAGATCTTAGGGCCACATGGCCAGTAGTCACAAGCTCCAGGGTTTAATTCTAGATTGTTTGCATCCAGAGATCGTGTCACATGACCATCTGAGGATATTGTCTCGCTAGAGAGAAGAGTGGGGGGGTGGGGGGGTCCATGATGGCTACAGGTGCTGAATGAACAGTGGACAAGGGTATCTCAAAGATGGAATTGCTACCAGGACCTGAGGGTGGAGGACATCATGAATAATGGGGACCGGGAAAAGACCAGTGGATTCAATTATCAAAGTCAGGCAGTGACAACAATTCTGGAAGAGGAAATCACCCACGTATCCGTTTCCAAGAGATGGTCTCAGTCGCGGCACTAGTGGTGGGTTCAGTGAGAATGTCCCCCATAGGCTCATATATCTGAATACTTGGTCATCAGGGAGTGGCACTATTTCAAAGGATTAGGGGTGTGGCCTTATTGGAGGACATGTGTCACTGGGAGTGGGCTTTCCAAAAAGGTGAGTTCCAAAAACCCTATTCCAACTGCAGAGTCTCTCTCTTTCTGCTGCCTGCAGATCCAGTGTGACTCTCAGCTACTTCTACAACATTATGCCTGCCTGTGTAATGCCAAGCTCCCCACCACTGTAAAAGAACTTTTATTGGCCTGTTTCAATTATCATCTCAAAGGATTATTGCCTCTGTCTACTAACCTAGGCCTAGAATGTTTTCAGCCTCTGAGATTTACTGATTAATAAGCTCACTCTTTCTTGTTCTTTCTGAGCTCTGGGCTGGCTGGTTCAACTCAGCCTTTCTGGCTCAAACTCCTCTCCCTGCTAACTTATTCAGTATGGCTTCTCTCTTGGCCTCTGAATTACCCTCCTTGGCCTCAAACTAGCTCAGCAATCTGCTCTAATCTTCTGGCTCCTTCTCATACTGTGGCTCCTTCTGTCTTCTCCTTGTCTAGCTTGTTCTCTCTTTCAATCTTTCTCTGTAAAGCTCTCCCAGTAAAACTGCCTCCTCTCCTTCTCCTTCTCCCTTCTCTCCCTCTTCCTGCCCGTCTTCTCTCTCTCTCTCTCTCTCTCTCTCTCTCTCTCTCTCTCTCTCTCTCTCTCTCTCTCTCTGCATTAGCTTCCCTTTCCTCTCTCTTCTCTTGAGAGTTGGGTATATCTTATTCTGTCAAATCTTTCTTTGATTTGTCACTTTTTCTGCCACTCAATTAAACATCATTTTCAAGTGTGGGTTCTCCCTTCTACAAACTACCTTTCCCTTCACTTTGGGGGATTAAAGGTATGCACCACTATTGCTGGACCTAAGCTTTTCTTTACCTGAAACTTGCTAACTACCAGGCTGGCCTTGAACTCAGAACTGCTTGTCTCTGTCTCCTGGATTAAAGGCGTGTTTGTATTCCAGGTGGATCACACAGACCTAAAAGGTCTTTGGATAGGATCGCTTACCAGGACAGCCATGTTCTAAATTAAAACTCTTCTACACACCAGAGTGACGATGGACTAGTCTTCTGAACTGTAAGCCAGCCCCAGCTAAATGCTCTCCTTTATAAGAGTTGCTGCAGCCATGGTGTCTCCTCACAGCAGTGGAACACTGATGAAGAGAACACCATAGAATGCCCTAAGTCTTTGAAACTATTGCTCAAGTGCACCAGTCTCAACAGCAAAAACACTGCAAAGCTACTAAGGGAAAGGCCATGTCAGCATGTGGGTGAACATAGCTGATGCTGCTTTCATCCATTACTGAGAAGAGCACTGCAGCAGAACTTGGTCATGTGCTGGCCTTCTCACCAGAGGGTGGGGACTCAACAGCCTTGCTGGGAATCAAACAGCAAGCAAAGCAAAGCAGAAGTGAGTGGCAGCAATGTAGCCACGGCTCCTGCCTTTGTACCAGGCCAGTCCCATAAGCATCTGTAGATTCTGTCTGCTTGTCCTTCTGCTATCCCAAACTGAGGCTAAACAGACCGTTTTCTCTTTATAAACCACTTGCCTCATGTATTTCATTGTGGTAAGATGAAGCTTCTCATCAATGCTCTGAGATAGATTTCAGAAGGACATGAAAACCAGGAGTTGGTGACTTACAGTGGTATGAGCACAAGGAGGCAGGCCACTGTCAGATCACACAGGATGTGAACATCAAGAGGCAGGCCACTGTCAGATCACACAGGACATGAGCACCAGGAGGCAGGCCACTGTCAGATCACACAGGACGTGAGCACCAGGAGGCAGACCACTGACAGATCACACAGGATGTGAGCACCAGCAAGCAGACCACTGACAGACTACACAGGACATCAACACCAGGAGGCAGGGCCACTGACAGACTACACAGGGTGTGAACACCAGGAGGCAGGGCCACTGCCATCTTAGAGGCCACAGAAACTGTGCTGCTGGGCACCTGCTTTCACGTAGCTTCCAGTGGGAAGGGGGCCAATACTTTTCTCCTCCAACCCTGAGAACCACCTCAGAGTCTGAGCCAAGCTGGCTCCTCTCCCTCCCGCTATGAAAGGAAATCATTTTCTGTAATGAGGTCTTCCGGCTGCTCCCTAAGAAGCTTGTTATCCCTCACTCAGCCTCGGCCTCATTACTCCTGAGACGCACAGCCAATTTTCCTGGGTGCCAATGTCTTCTCTCTGTGTCACCCAGGTGTGAGTCTGATCTGCAAAAGGCTGTCACCTCATAATCTGATCATTAGAGATGTGTAAAGAGGGGCATTCTGTGAATCGTATTTCTGTTTTAAATTTCAATAAAAATGAATTTAAGCGTGATGCTTGAAAGTGATTGTCTCTGCGTCTATTGCCCCTACCCGAAGGGCTTCTTGGGTGAGCACGAGTTCTGTCTGCACCCCTGGTGATGCAGTGGCTTTTTATTTTTTTTAAAACACATTTGCATGTGTGCATACATGTGCATGCGTGCCTGTGTATGTATGCATGTGTGTATGTGTGCACGCGTGCACACGCACACAAGAAAAATAATAAACATGTGGAGGTCAGAAACTAGCAAGAGTCAGTTCTCTCCTTCCAACACTTGGGTCCCAAGGATCAAACACAGTCTTTTGGTCTTGGTAGCAAGTGCCTTTTCCTGCTGAGCATCTCACTGGCTGGGCTCTTTGCTCTCTTTCATGCCATCCCTTGCTGTCTCTACGTGGGAGCTGACATTGGGAAGCTGCAGGAGTCTCGCTATGTCTTACCACAACCTCTTCAGGATGGCACACAACAGCCAGAAGCCACATGAATAAAGACACAGAGATACCGACCAACAGGATAAAAACCCCAATGAAGGAAACATGACAGTAACCAACAGCCACCAGGTCCCCCAGCTTAGCTACAGGTCACCGCGAGCTGCACAGAGAGAATGCCACCAGAGCACCACTGGTGTGAGAGTCAAGCCAGCTCCATGGTGTGTGAACAGTCCTTATATTGTGTGTTTGTGTCTTTTCTTGAAACAATTACATCACAATGCGAGTCCTCATAAGTCCACCATACCCCAAAATTCCATCCCTACAACCTGCATGAATACCACATGGGGGAGAAAGATATAAACACTGAGGTACACAGAATATTCCAGAAGTACCCAGTACCGAGGAGTAACTTGAGAGCTACTAGGTGTTCACTTTAGAAGTGTTTTCCTTAATATGTGCATGATATAGATATTATTAAGATCACACAATAAAATATTGAAATGTCACTATCGGTTATTTCTGAAATCCAGTTCTCAGAGCTTGCATTATCCCCCTACTGTCACGCAAGTGTGGCTGTGACTCTGAAAAGCCTGGTGTGTAGAGCTAGCCGCTCAGTGGGCAGAATGTTTACTGCCATGAAGGAACCCTGGGGCTCAGTCCTAAAGCAATCTGGAAAGTGTGTGTGGGGGGGGGGGGTGCATGCCTGTAATTTCAGCATGTGGGAGGATGGAGCAGAACAGCCAGTTAGTTTAAAGGTCATCCTCAGCTAACCAGCAAGTCTGGGCCAGTCTGGGCTACATGGGACCGATCAAGACAGAGCCACAGAGAGAGGAGAGAGAGGTCAACCTCAGGCTTCTTCTTTAGTCATTTTCATCTCGTGTTTGGAAGCAGGCTTCTCTCACTGGCCAGGAGCTCGCTGATGAAGCCAGGCTAGCTGCCAGCAAACCCCATCTGCTGTCTCCCTAGCACTGGCAAGAGGAGTGTGTACAGCAACACGTCTTTCTCATATGTGTTCAGAGGATCGAACTCAGGTCTTCATACTTGTCTGGCAAACCCATTCCCAGCAGAGTTATCTCCCCAGCTCTACTTAATGAAGTCTTTAAAGAACAAGAGGAAACCAGGAAGTGTGGACAGAACTTAAATGGCCAGAGTTAAGATCTTGGTACCCCATCTCCCACCTCATCCCCAGCGAGTGTCCCTCAAAAACCCGTCCCCTCAGTTCAGGTCCAGCCAGCATCCCTAGCTGGTCTAGTCTCATTCTGTCACTGTTAACCAAAACCAGCACAGGAGAGAGGAGTTTATTCTGCTCCTGCTCACGGGTCATCATCCGTTAAGAAGGGAGTCAGGGCGGGAACCCAAGGCAGGGATTTAAATCAAAACCATGGAAGAACATTGCTTGCTAGCTCACTCTCTGGCTCCCCACCCCCCACCCCCAGCTCATGTTTGACTAGCTTTCTATACCATCCAGAGCCACCCACCTAGATGGGGACCTAGGGAAGGGACACCAACAGTGAGCGAGGCTCTCCGTCCTCAATCTAGGCAATCCACCATAGACCAAGCAGATCTAAGCAGTGCCTCAACCAAGGCTGCCCACTCACAGAACTCCAGGCTGTGGCAAGTTGAAGATGAAGGCTAAGTAGATGCCTCTGCGCACATGGCCAGTTCTGCAGGCTCACGTGGTGCTGCGGAAAGTACAAGGCTTGGTGCCGTAGCTGTGACTGTCCCCGCTGTGGTGGGTTGAAAGACTTAGCCCGTTTGAGCAGAGCCGGGAGCCGAGCCTGAGACTGTGGTCTCAGCCAGTCTGTACCATGCACCCTTCCAGAACATCGAGGTGAAGTAGGGGTCATTGAAGCTCGTGGTAGCAAAGCCCACACAGCCTTTCCACTGCAGCTCTGTGAGCAAACACAACCTGAATGACCTTCCCTTAAGCCTGAGTTAGAGTCTTCATCATCAGTGGAGGACAAAAGCCACTGTGCCTTTCTGTAAGGGTCATGGCAAGGTGACATTCTGACCTAGAAGAAGGCTCAGCCCCACAGTTGGTACCCAATCTAGCATCTGGCATAAAGGCACATTCTATATTTAAAGATTTATTTATTTATTTATTTATTATATATACAGTGCTCTGGCTGCACATACACCTGCAGGCCAGAAGAGGGCATCAGGTCACATTACAGCTGGTTGTGAGCCACCATATGGTTGCTGGGAATTGAACTCAGGACCTCTGGAGGAGCGGTCAGTGCCACTTAACCTCTGAGCAATATCTCCAGCGTGATTCATGCTATATTTAGACAAAGAGAGTGAGCCTGGCCAATCAGCGTAAGCCCGTAAGCTCTCAGGACGCTGGCATGTACGGTGCAGTCTCCATGTCCCTGCCCAGCCAAGCTAACACACAGAGTCTGGACAGAGAGGACAATAGACCTTGGCCTTAAGAGGGGCTGGCCTTTGGTGCAATGCCCACTATTTGGCCTTTTTAATAATTTTGGAAAACGGACATTTCCTTTTCAACGCAAACTGAGCTTCTTGTTTATTTCCTTTCTTGTTTCACAGGATGTTTTGTCCTCCTGCGCTGTCCCAGTCTGTATTCCCACCAGGGTCCTGGGGGCTCCTGTAGCTCGCTGCATCTCTTCCTACTTGAAACTGGTCTTGCCACCGTGATTTTGCCACAATGACTCCTCTCACTTGGTGCCAGTATATTTACCAAAGCAAGAGACTTCTTTTTCTTCTTTCTTTCTTCCTTCCTTCCTTCCTTCCTTCCTTCCTTTCTGTCAGGACCCTGCATAGCCCAAGTTGGCCTCACACTCACTATGGAGTTGAAGATGACCCTGAGCCTCGGACCCTTCTCCCTCCACATGCAAATGTTAGGATTACAGGTGTACCACAGCACGCCTGGCTTATTTTATGGGTATTTTTTTTTCTTTTGCATTTTCTATCTGGTTTGGGGATACAGGTAGAAGCAACCAGTGCAACTGTAATGTTGATGCACAGTAAACAAAAGCCATTGGTGTCACTCCCCCCCCCCCCCCGCCCCGCCTGATGACGGCAGAGGTCTCAGGGCATTTGGCAGTGCTTGCTTCACTGATCAATCTGCTGAAACACAGCAGCCCAGATTTTTTTTTTTTAAGGCAGCTGGGAACCCTTCCCAGAAGGGACACAGCCCAACTCTGTGGGAGGCCCTGACAGCCAGTCCACAGAGCACTAAAAACAGAGCCATGTAGAGCACTGCACAGTTCTGCCAGGCCCCCCTGTCAGAGATGCTGAAGGAACTAAGATCCAACCTCTAATCCCCATGCAGATCTCTCCTGCGGAGAGAGCTTAGTCAAGAGGCTGCACTCGGCAAGCCTCAGTTCCTCATGCATAAAACACGAGTCTGTGGAGAACAGGGGCATTAGTTAGGCCAGCACAGGAGGAGAGAGAGAGAGAGAGAGAGAGAGAGAGAGAGAGAGAGAGAGAGAGAGAGACAGACAGACAGACAGACAGACAGACAGACAGACAGACAGACAGCAACCATACGAGTGGTTCTCCTCTAAAGAATCTGAGATCTTGGTGACTGAGTTTTGTTTTCTTATAAAACTTTGAGCTATTGTCCGCTGGCATGCTATAACAGTAGAATGCCTGTGCTTTTTTAAAATTTTATTAATTTATTCATATTACATCTCAGTTGTTATCCCATCCCTTGTATCCTCCCATTCCTCCCTCCCTCCCATTTTCCCCTTACTCCCCTCCCCTATGACTGTGACTGAGGGGGACCTCCTTCCCCTGTATATGCTCATAGGGTATCAAATCTCTTCTTGGGAATGCCTGTACTTTTTAAGACCTGAGGACATCATCCACACAGCAGACAAAATTAAATTCAAGGATGGACTCCCAGGAGGGCTTAGCCTAAGCTACTCTGTTTACCTTTTTAGCTACTTATTCATCAAGGGATTTATTGGCACTAAGTCCTTAACATCTGTCATTTGACACCGACTGGGACAAATCTCATCCCAGACAAGAGGGACAATTGAGACCAAACCACCAGATGGTTAACCAAAGAGGTCTTCAGAGAATATTGTTCAGATACCAGGAGAAAGATTGTCAGATCAAAATGAAGTCACACTGTGCACAGTGGCACTTGCCTGGCTCAAGCTAGCCAGACTCTATCTCAAAGCCAGGGATAAAAAAGCACAGAGGTCTAGTGTGGTGGCGCACACCTGTGATTCCACTTCTCAGAGAGGCAGAGGCAGGTGGATCTTTGTGAGTTTAAGGCCAACCCGGCCTATAAAGAGAGTCCAGGACAGCCAAGGCTGCACAAGAAACCGTGTCAAGAAAAGAAAGAAAGAAAGAAAGAAAGAAAGAAAGAAAGAAAGAAAGAAAAAAGAAAAAAGGAGAGAGAGGCGGAGAGAGCACAGTGGCCTATATCAGCCCCTCCAAAAATAACCCCAGAGAAGAAGTTACCTAAATGCCTTCTAACCTCACCCCTACTCTCATTCTGTTTATATTTGTTTCAGATACAGGGATATTTTGGAACTTTTCAGACTAACTCATAGGTGGACATTGTACTCCGATATGCATAATTATGTACTTGAAAGTTCTCTGACTGACGAGAAGCCATGCTGCCAGTCACGTGTGTGCATGATGGAAGGATGCTGTCCTCCACCCGGCACAGAGCTCATAGAGATGGGCCGCTACTAGCAGCAGGGGGTTATGGGGGACAGAAGGGAAGAGGGGGCACTTTCATTTGCTGGACTCTGAACAAACCTCTACTTGGAGTATGTACATTAATAACATCTGCACACTCGTGTTATTAATTGTGTAATATGAACACATGGATAAGGGTTGGTAGCATTTCACAACATTCCTCCTCATCCTCTGCTAGACGTAAAAGGAAAAAATAAAATGTGCTTTCTTTTTTTTTTTTCCTTACTGAAGAACCATAAAACAAAAGTTACAAACTTGGTTTCTAGGAAGCCAGAGCAGGAGGCCTGAGTGAATGAAGGAGACCCAGCCACAAGAGCATTGTGGGAACGAGGAGGCCCTCCAGATGAAATGCTCTCAGGCAGCCTCTCTGACGCTGGAGACCTGGACAAGACACCCTTGAGACATCCCAGATAATACGGCTGCTCTCTCTGTGCAGCAGGTACTGGGTGAAAGTGCTTTCTACGGTCTGCCTCAAGACTTCTCCCAACAGTCTTTTTTTTTCCCCCAAAGGTTTATTTATTATGTATACAGTGCAGGCCAGAAGAGGGCATCAGATCACATTATAGATGATTGTGAGCCAACATTTGGTTACTGGGAATCGAACTCAGGACCTCTGGAAGAGCAGTGAGTGCTCTTAACCTCTGAGCCAACTCTCCAGCCCTCTCCCAACAGTCTTATGAGGGGACTATTAGTGCCTTCGTTTTGCGAGTGCAAAAGTGTAGCGCAGAGAGGTTGAGCCACTGGCTCCAGATCGCACAGCTGGAGCAGCAGGACAGGTCTGACTGAGGACTAGACCCTTACCTCATCTTTATGCCTTAGCCAGCCAGAGCGGAAGCAGTCCACACAGGAGCACTCTGCCTCCTCCAGGCCCTCTTACATGCTAAACATAAGCAGAATGCACACATACCCAGTATGTCTGACTGTAAGACTTTGGATGAGCTGAAATGCAGCTCACGCGTCTTGAGAATTTTAACTTTATACATTTTGTTCTGTTGGGTTAACAAGTCTGAGTCGGGGGGACTGACCTGGAGGTCACCATCCTCCTGCCTCTGCTCCCCAAATACTGTAGTTACAGGCCTGAGCCACGGTGCCCGTCTGTTCTGTTTCCTCGGTGTATAACTGCATAGCACAAAAGTGGCCTTTGCTTAGTACACTGCAGTGACCCCTGACTGCCCACCATCACCCTGCTCCTTACAGCCTAGCCCACCTCCCACTTTCAGCCCCAGATGACCACTGAACTCCTTGGGGTCCAGAATTTTGTCTGTTTTGGGCATTCTGTAAAAATGAAATCCTGCCCAATGTTGTATGTGTGGCTGGAATTTTCCATTTGGCATGGCTGTTCTGGGATGGAGGTGTCAATTTGTTCCTTTTAAGCATAATTTTTTAATTATTATTATTGTGTGTATGAGGGCATGTGAGCAGGTCAGAGGGTGACTTTGTGGAGACTTTTTTTCCCCCTTTACCAGGGTCCCAGGTACCTTGGTACTCAGGTTCTCAGGAACTCAGGTACCCAGGAACTCAGAGCTTTGGCTTGTACAGAAAGCTTTTTTTCCTGTTGAGCCATCTCCTCAGCCCCAGTGTGTTCCCTTAATCCCTAATGAGTGACTTTCTCTCCAGAACTGAGCCACATTGTGAGGTTCCATTCCCCAGCTGGCATCTGGATTGGTGGGTTTTGTGCAGGTTTGTACTGCAGGTTCTCCTGCCGTGGAGGCTGGCCTTGAACTCCTAATCCTTCTGTCTCAGCCTCCTGAGTGCTGAAACTACCGACCTGCACTATGTCGAGATCAAAGTTTACTTTCTTAAGTTATAAAAACAAAGGGTTAATTTGGCCTCATGGTTCTGGGGGTCCAAGGGAGAGGAGCCACATCTAATGCCAGCAGAGCCTTCCTTTGGCCTCAAGTCCTCAAGCAGTGCAGAGTCACCAGGTGAGAAAGAGTGAGCTCTTGTCACATTTTAGTCTGGAATAGAAATGTCTTTGTTTCTCTTGAGACGCTATGAAAGTGGAGCTGCTGGGCAACCTGGTCCATGTACCTTTAACTATCTGTGAAAAGACCAAACTATTCTCTACAGTGGCTGCCTTCATGTTCACACCAATAATACAGTAAGTTCGGTTAGAGGGCTTCTTCAAGTGAGAGTTAATTTCTATAATTCCTTTCTTCTTCAAAGCGATAATGTAAGCATTCCAGATTTCACCTATTCTCTAGGAGGGAAAACAAAGGATACCTGAGTCCTCGACACGAAACAACCGCCAGTCTCCTTCGAAACTCAAAAATCCTGGAAAGCCCTGAAAAATGCATTCCGCAAAGATCTGGCCTGAGCTCCTGAGAACCCGGCTGATGGACTTGGCCGGTCTCCAGCCCCGCCCACTCAGCCTCAGGAGGCGGGACTTAGCCAGGGAGGCGGGAACGAAAGACAGCTTCTCCGGTGGCCCCGCCTACCCAGGGATAGGTTGCTTCTGCGAAGGGCGGAGCTGATAGGTGGAGCCCAAAGCCTGCGCCCCGCCATAAAGCCCCGCCTATCCCACGCTCAGCTCCGCTCCGGGGGCGGGGCTTGGGCGGAGTGGGGCGGGGCCTGCCGGGGGAAGGATCAAGGGCCCGGCCCCGCCCACCTCTGTGTATAGGGGCTAGTTCCTCAGTGGGCAGCTCCGGAGCAACGCGCCATGGCCGGGCTGTTGGCCCTGCTTGGCCCGGCTGGAAGAGTGGGCGCCCGGCTGCGGCCCCCGGCCCCTTGGCTCCTGGGAGCCACCACCTCCAGTGCTCCACCTCTCTGGGCCTTGGCCTTGTCCCGCCCGGGGCCGGACGCCCGGCTGCTGCGCACGACCCGGGAGTACTGCCTCAGCCGCCAGGTAAGCCTCCCCCCTACAGCCACTCTGACCCTGATCCCCAGGTGACCCAAGCGCCGTGCCAGGGCCAGCCCCAAGGACAGTTTTTGCCTTATACCTGCCCAAAACGGGTCACCTCCGGGGTCTCTGAGTTCTCAAATCCGTCGAATCCGAGAAACATCTCTTTCATTTAGCAGCCAGAGAAACTGAGGCTTGGGGCGGTATGGTGCGCGGCCCAAGGTCATGGAGTCACCCGCCGAGTCCCAGTTTCCAAAGCTAGAACGGTGATGTTACCGAGCGGATCGCAAGGGGCCTGAACTCGGTGTGAACTTCCAAGCCGGCCCCGGGAGTTGTCTCTTTTGAAGTTCAGTTCAGGCCTGGGCACTGGGCCCAGGAGGCGGTGTCGCCGTGGGTGCCGGTGTCTCTAACAGCCGCTGTTGCTCCACCCTTTTTATCTAGCTGGAAGAGCAGGCTCTGGGGCAGGCTGTGCGTTCTGTTTCCTTGTGGTTACTTTCCCCGAGTGCTAAGAGTGAAAACTAGCTTCCGTTCAGACAGCAGCGCATCTCAAGTAGGTCCCTGAAGAAAGCAGTGGAGATAGAGAAGCGTCGAGTCGTGGCACAAGGTCTGGAGGAGTCTGGAAGACCCCCCGCCATGAATCAGGCAGTTCTGAGCTCTGACTGGCCGTGTAGTTTTTCAGTAAGTAGCCAAGGGGATTGGTCCCTGCCCGCGGGTGCCTGGCACAAACATGGATGGGCTTCCCTTACCTTCTCCTCTCCTGCCTGGCAGACTGGCCTCATCTCTGATCCTCAGCACAGGGCAGGATGCTCGGAACATACCAGGCTGCTTCCTGGTGATTCTTCAAGGAACAGTATAGCTTCCCTCTCGTACAGGAAGTCTTCCCTGACTACCATTAGTGAGCTGCATTCCGCCCCCGCCCCCCCCCCCCACTGTCTCTTTGCCAGAGCTCTGATCTCTGCCTTCATGATCTGGGACAACCTCTCACCTTGTTCCTCCACATCAGCCCTGTTGGCAGCTGGGACTTTGCTTTGAGAGGTGTATGTCTCAGGCTCCTAGGACCCCTTGCTAAGTCCGCAACCTTGATCAGGTGCTATCATTCCCGGAGGTGAATGTGACAGGGGACATCGTGCTAGCTGGTACCTGGTACACCGGTGCCAACACCAGCAACTGCTGTCATCGCTGTGAGCACACACCGTACCAGGGACCCCAGAGCCCAGGAGCCAAGCTTGTTTCTCCTGCGTCTCCTGCTGGTTGATAGATAGTTGGGATCAGAACCTAACAGAAGGTTAGAACAAAAGATACTCCTTAAGAACCGGGCCGTGGGGGAAGGGCCTGCCCCTGGCCTCAGCCCAGCATCCCACCCCCGCCTCCACCCTGGCTGCCTTCACTCAGAGGCCAGCTGGGGTCTCCAAATGTCCTAGACATTAAATCAAGCATCTGAATGGCATGCCAACCTCTTGCCCCTACAGCAAGGACTGCATTATGCCTGAGAGAGGCAGAGAGGCAGCACAGGAAGCCTGCCCTTTCACATTATGTGATTCAGGGTCACATAGACCAAGTGAGCGGTGGCTACTTGTGAATGGGGGGGGGGGCACTCTTATACAAGTGGCTTGCTTGCTTCCCTTATTAATGTGCAGCACCCCTCCTGACTCCCTCCTTGCGTGTTGTGGTGTGTCCCCCTCCCTGGTATTTCACTGTTTGTTGGCCTCTGTTCCCTAAAGTCATAGTCGCCTCTGAGGTTTATCTGTTCGGTCTGTTGCACTATCCCCTACTCTGCAACACTCTGACCAAGAGACGATGCAGAGACCCAGTGTTAGGACTGGAATTAGGCTAAGCACTGCGCCTGTGCTGTCCTTGGTTATGCACTCCAACCCCTCTGGGCTTTGCAGATCCTCTTCTGTTCACAGAGATGCTGTGGAAGATGGGATGAATTCATGTTTTCATGAGTTCCTGGCACAAAGTCGTCAGCACATGTGGTGCTTGTCACCACACCGTGTGATCAATCTTTCTGCTCCTTTCCTAATGTGGCTTCTTCTGGTTGTTTTGAAACACAGTCTCCTGTATCCCAACCAGGCTGGCCTTCAACTCAGTAAGCCTGAGCTTCTGATCGCTCTGCCTCCACCTCCAAAGGGACTTATTAGACCACCAAGCTGGGGTGTATACTGTGCTAGAAAATAAAAGCTTTGCACGTGCTAGACACTCTACCACTGAGCTACCTCTGTTCCCCACCTGAGCACTTTGAGGTCAGTGTGTCACTGTCACACACTCAGGGCAGTCCAAAGTGCTTGTGGGTAGGAAACAGCAATACTTCTTGGGGAATGAGTACCTACAAAGTGACTTGCCCATTGCTTGCAAGTCACTCTCATAAATCCCTTTGGTTTGGCTTCTTTAAAGCCATCAAGGACTTGGAAGAAAAATGCATGGTCCTCCATGCCCTGCAAGAATGGTCATTCCTAAAGGAGAGGGTTTTTTTTTTCTAGAACATTCTAGCTTTGGAGGACACAGGAAAAGCTGCCACCACCTTCTTTTGCCCTTGCATGCTCCCCTCCTTGGGCCCTAAACTCTCCAGCAAAATGCTTGCAGTGGCTCTGGTTCTTTCTGATAAGTACCCCTCCCCCTGGGCTGCAAAAGGGATGGCGGAGCTGATAGGAGAGTCTGCAGACCCTCCCAGCGCCTGCACCTCTGTTAGGCCAGTGTCAGTCAAAAGGCCATTGACACTTGGCCCAGGCAATCTCAGTTATGGCCCAGTCTCCATGCCCCAGGGCAGCCACAGCTGCCTCTGCTGAGGCTGCCTTTGTCTCTTACCCTCAGGTTTGGCAAAAGGCCTTCTGGCCCAGAAAGGAAAATAGAAAGGCAGGCAGCCAGACTTGCAGCTAGAAAATAAACAGCAGCTTCTGCTGGGTTGGAGGAGCAAACATTAGGATCAGACATTTGTTTGTTTTAAGGAGAGGAGCAGGCTGGAGAGATGGCTCAGTGATTAAGAGCGCTGTCTGCTCTTGCAGAGGACCTGGGATCAATTCCCAGCACCCACAGGGCGACTCACAGCCATCTGTAACTCCAGTTCCAGGGGGATCTGAGGCCTTCTGGCCTCCCAGGACACTAGACCATGTACAGGGTGCACGGATATACGTACATGCAGGCAAACACCCATACACATAAAATAAATAAATATTAAAATCAAGGAGGGGAGCCTGGAAAACTTAATGAAGATACTGTTTGACGAGGACTTTTTAGGCCACACTGGAGGGACTCTTGAAGGAGGTAGCATCTGTATTTCCATCTGACATGTGGGATGGTCACGCACACCTGGAGTGCATCCTGAGGTAGCAGGGCCAGGACAGAGGACCAGGTGAGCGAGGCTTTCTTCTCTAAGCCTTTTCTCAGATCTGAAACAATTAAAGCTGGGCTCACAGGCATAGGTACAAACAGAAGAGCACTCAGGCTGCCCACTGACCAGCATCCACAGAAAGCAGCATTTGTGCCCATGGGGGCTGGTGAAAGACACAGGGTCTTGGGCCATATCCCTCAAGTGCAAAGCGAGGACCCAGAGCTGCAGCAAGTGGCTGTCACAGCAAGCAAGGATAGACCTCAAGATCCCCTGCAGTGGGACACAGCTGGCCATGTAGGCGCAGTGGGTGGGCTTGGGGACTGCAGCTCAGAACACATGACTGTTTTCTATCCTATGAGGGGAGTCCTAACCCATCTCCTGGGGATTCTGGCGTGCTGGTTTCCTTGCCTTTGCAGAGTTGCTCAGCTGCAACACACTTACAATCAAGGAGAAGTCTGCCCAGCTGCAGGATCAATAACTGGGGGTGACCATCAGGAAGCAAAGACTCAAAAATCCTTTGGTTAAAAGCATTCTTGGGAGGTGTATTTTGTCTAATCCAATGTGGCTGGGATCTCTGTTTGTCTGTCCCAAACTTTGCATGTTCAGAAGATGACCCAGTGCATAGTACGATCACCCTATGTGACCAGGAAGATGGCTTCTTGCCTTGTACACCTGGCATCCCTGAGCTCAATTCCTGGTACCCACTGTGTGGTCTGAATAAAAATGTCTCCCAAAGACTCAGGCTTTTGAACACTTTCAAAAATAGAGAGACTAACGCTGGTGCTCAGCTAGCTTTCTTATTCAGCATGGGAGCCCTGTCCAAGGAATGGTGCCACCTACATTCAGGGTGCCTCTTCCTCCATTAACCCCCCTTGGAAATCTCTCACCCAGAGGTGTCTTCGGTCAAGCATCACACCTCTGGCCTTGATAACAAGGCCAGATGCTTGACACATTAGCTCCTGTGCTAGAGGCCAGAAAGACCAAAATCTGCCTCACTGGGCTAAGGTCAAGGTGACAGCAGAGCTACTTTCTTCCTCAGGTTCCAGGGCAGAATCCATATCCTGCTCTTTGCAGCTTCCTGCCCTGCCCCTGGCCACACCCTCATATCAGTAAAGGCAGCAGTAGGGCATCTTCAGATCTCTGGACCTTTTCTCACCTCTTCCTCTTGGACTCCAGCTCCTTCCCCCCCCACACACACCCCACATCCACCCCGCCCCCGACACACACCGACCCACCCCCGTTCCATTCTAAGGATCCTTGTGTCTTCATTGGTCCCACCCAGAAAAATCCAAGTTAACATTCCCATCCCAAGATCCATGGCGCGATCCCATCTGCCAAGTCCTTCTGTGGTAGGAGATGGCCTGGACATTTCAGGGGCCGTCGTTCTGCTGACCTAGTCCTGGTTTAGTAGACACGGTGATAATTGACATCTGAGTAGATAGGTAGAGAGGTGCACAGGTCAGATAAGGGTAAAAGCCAGTAGCATCCACCAACCTAACCTCCCCTTGGTCTGTGCACAGGAGCCCAACAGGATCACTGAGCCAGGAAGCAGTGCCAACAGCACAGAGAAAAAGCTAAGCAAATCGCAGCAGCTGAAGAAAGTTTTCCAAGAATACGGGGCCGTGGGCGTGTCACTGCACATTGGGATCTCTCTGGTCTCCTTGGGAATATTTTACACAGTTGTTTCCAGGTACGATTTTTGATGGTGTTTATGATGTTTGTGGCCAGATGTGGTAGTTCACACCTGTGAGTGCCTGGGAGCTGAGACCGCAAGTCCCAGGCCAGCCTGGCCTTCAGCATGAGGACTATACAAGTAATAGAAGGAAGAAAGGAAGGATGCTGTGGGTGCTGCTCAGTTGGTAGAGAATACTTGCCCCTCGTCCACAAAGCCCTGGGTTCCATTCCTCAAACAGCATCAGCCACACCTGTAATCCCAGCACTCAGGTGGAGGCAAGAGGACCACAGTTCCAGGTCATCCATCCTTAGCAACATAGAATTTGAAGCCAGCTTGGCCTCATGAGACCCTGTCTCAAAAACATTTTTTTGTTTGTTTTGGTTTTTTCCTGCTGTAAAGTAAGCTAATATGTGGATGAATTTTGTTGTTATTGGTTTGTTTGCTGAAACCTATACACTCAGCCAGTTCCTTGTATTATTATGTATTTTTAAAATATAGTCCATCTGGGTAGGTGAGATGGCCTAGCAGGTAAAAAATCCTTGCCACCGAAGCCTGGCCACCTGAGCTCCATCCCCAGAACCCACAGTGAAAGGAGAGAACGGACTCCTGAAAGCTGTCCTGACCTCCACATGGCATGCCATGGCCTGCCTGTACTCACACACACAATAATCATAAGATTCTTTAAAAATAAAAAGTACTGCGGGGCTGGAGAGATGGCTCAGGGGTTAAGGGCACTGATTGCTCTTCCGGAGGTCCTGAGTTCAATTCCCAGCAACCACATGGCAGCTCACGACCACCTGCAATGTGATATGATGTCCTCTTCTGGCCTGCAGGGGTACGTGCAGGCAGAGCACTGTATACATAATAATTAATAAATAAATAAATTTTTAAAAATAAATAAAAAGTACTGCTAACCTAGACAAATCAAATTTTTCCTTTAATCCCTGACTGTAATGTTTTCTTTGTCTCTTTCTCCTCCACAGTGGCATAGACATGTCTGCAATCCTGCTTAAGCTTGGCTTTAAAGAGTCATTGGTACAATCCAAGATGGCAGCAGGCACCAGCACGTTCGTGGTGGCCTATGCCATCCACAAGCTCTTCGCACCCGTGAGGATCAGCATCACCTTGGTGTCTGTGCCCTTCATCGTCAGATACTTCCGCAGAGTGGGACTCTTTAAACCTCCAGCTACCAAGCCTTGAAGCCAGGGTGGGTTTTTTTTTGGGGGGGGGGGGGGCGGAGGGGGTTGGGTAGGGGAGACAGAGACTAATTGCTATGTTTTACCAGAAAAAAAAATCAGGTGTTTTAATTTACCTTTTTTTTTTTTAATGTTATTCCTCACAGAGCCATGCACACGACTTAAAATGTCACCAAGGCAATAAAATGAGTTGACAGTCAGGCCTGGTGGTGCAGGCCAGTAAAGCCAGTTCAGGAGGCTGAGACCGGAGGATCTCAAATTCAAGCCTGCTTGAGCTTGTTTAGGCTCAGCTTAGCAAGTTAGTAAGACTGTGTCTTGGTCAACAGTGAGGAGGGGGCTGAGGGCATTAGCAGTGGAGCCCTCACCCGGCACACAAGAGGGCCTAAACTCAATCCCCAGTATACAACAAGACTGCCTGCAAATTGTTCCTTCCAGATCAGTGCAGCAGGAGTCCTGTTTGCAAAGCCCCAAGGGTAGGCAGCCTTTGCTCAGGTTCTTAAAAGGCAATGGATATAAGTTGCTGGCTTTTAAAGTTCCCCCTCCCCTGATTTGCACCGGCAGCAGCCTGCAGTTTAATATGCAGTATTCTGCAGACAGCTGCCAGTGCTACAATTAAGCAAAAATCAACAATCTGTAATCATGACCCACGTTAACATCAAGCCCTTGACATTCACAGCACTTGCTTTGGGAAAGCAAGCCAAGGACTCCATTGGCTCCAAAGCACCTTTGTCTGGATGTGATGGGGCTGTTTGTCTGAAACTTCACTGACACAGGGCAGTATTGTTTGTAAAATATAGAAACCTGCCCAACTGAAATGTCATCACTTCGCCCATACTCAGGGGCACTCAAATTACTCTTATAGAGCTAGAAGAATTTAGATTTCTTAGACAATCCACTTAGCTATCTGAAACTTGAAGCATTCCAGAGCTGACATGTTTACAATGTGCCACTGAATTTTTTAATTGAATTAAATTACATGCCTATTTGTACCACTTTTTGAAAAAGGGGAAAAACATTGCTTGTTGTAATGGTAAAGAAACCAAGAAATAATCCAACGTAGGGAGAGAAGAGATGTCTTAATTAGAGTGATATTGCTGTGATGAAACACCGTAACCAAAACCAGTTTGGAGAGGAAAGGGTTTATTTCACTCACAGTTCCATGTAACCGGTCATCAAAAGCAGTGAGGGCAGGAACCTGAAGGGGGGAGCTGATGCAGAGGCCATGGAGGGGCGCTGCTTACTGGCTTGCTCAGCCTGCTTTCTTACAGAACCCAGGACCACCAGCCCAGGGGTGACAGCAGTCTCAAGGCTGGTCTTAGTGACACAGGTCTCAACCTGTGGGTTGCAACCCCTTTGACAAACCTATCTCCAAGAAATATTTATGATTCAAAACAGTAGCAAAATTAGTTATAAAGTAACAATGAAAATACTTTTTATGGTTTGGGGGTGGTCACTACAACAGGAGGAACCAACCAACCATATTAAAAGGTCATAGCATAGCTGGGCATGGTGCGCACACCTTTAATCCCAGCACTCAGGAGGCAGAGGCAGGTGGAGAGAGTCCAGGACAGTCAGGGCTACACAGAGAAACCCCGGAGGGGCGGGGGGAGGGAGAAAGTCATAGTATTGGGGGGGGGGAGTTAGAATAGAAATTCAAGCAGAGACTCAAACTAAGGCTTCCCCCTCCAGGAAGCCAAGAACAGTTAGAGCTCTGTCACTCAAGCCTCTCCTGGGGGAGGCTGGCAAAGGGCACCTGTTCTGTCAGAGCCAAAGGAAACTCCATCCCCAAGGCAGCCCAAATATCCAGGAATGGGTTTACCTGGACTATAAGATTTCTGGTAGTTAGATAAAAAGCAGAATAGTCCCCCAGGAACTTGTGAAACCGGTTTCCCTCTGCCAAAAGGAGTCATTTCCCTTACCTCTGTCAGAAGGGACATAGGGCTCTCTCATTAGCATATGCCTCTGGGCCTAGCAGCCAATCACAGGGCATGGTGGTATCCCAAGTACCTGGTACAGACACACTTGGAGGGGTCTTCTCTACCCTAAATTGCCCCAGCTCATAGGCCTCCCGGCCCTCAGCTACTCATCTCTATAACCCAGCAGTTGTCACTCTTGCTGCCCCCTGCTCCTCTGGCTGCGTTCCCTCTTCTCCATCCAGTGCTGTTCTCCCCTCACAGACAGGCCCCGCCATGGTCTGCCTCTTCTCTCTGCGCTGGGCTCTTACAGATGCCTCTAGCTGTTCTCTCTTATCTACAATTAAAAACCTTCCCTAAACCACACCATGCAGTTTGTACAGTTCTCCCCCTGGGAGTGTTTGAACTGTGAAGTCTGCAAGACTGCTTGGCAGAAAGGATTGCATTCATTTTTCTTGCTCACAATTCCTTTTAAATTACTTTGACAACCAGAAAACAAAAGAACTGTTAACGAGCAGAATGCATTTTACAGAGATATCTGGCTGACAGTTCTTAGCCCACAGTTACCCATGCCATTTGTCTGTTAACATTTAAAAGTTTTTGTGAGACAAATTCTCCATCCGTAAGATCTTTAAAGTGGGATTTTCCTCTTAAAGCAGCCCACTGCCAAAGCCGTTACTGATTTTAAATCAGGATTATTACAGAACATTCCAAGGACATCCACGTAGCCCAAAGCCGAGCAAGAAGCCCCAGGCCAGTGACAGATGGACTGGATGGGGTCTCCCCATCTTGCCTGTGTCAAAACAGCCAAGTTAGCTTCAGGGTCCCCAACCATGCTACTCTCCTATTCAGGTTCCTAATAACACCTGTGCAAAGAGACATATTGGAAGCAGCAATAAACTGATGGTACCCACAGCTGTGTATCTTCCGACCCCACCCCGCTTTGTGCCTGTACCCAGCAGCCAGAAACAGGTGGGTGGACACTAAAGCACCGGATAGAGCTGCCAGCAAGGCATGCAGATCTGCTCCTGTTCCCTTTAGTGGACCTGGAGCAAGGGAACTAGGTTAAGATGTAAGACGTTGTTTACCTCTAGTTTTTTAAGCAGACCAAGTGAGCAAGTTAGATTCTGTGAAACAAATAAAAAAAAATCTTTGTAAAATTGTGTTTGTCGTCTTCTGGCAAGCCGTCCCTGCTGCCGTTAGGAAGAGCACCCCGTGAATGTGGCAGTGATCTGCTAGCAGCACCAGCTGTAGGAGGCAGCGTCCCACACTCAGCCTGGATCCCTGTAGCCACATCACTGCAGCCGGTACTAGGAATGCTGCTACTTCAAGCCAGTCAGTTTAGCACAGGCCCGGGGACAAGAGGTGGCCTCTGCAGTGTGAATGTCCAGTTGGTGTGACATTTCACCCCGGCCACTTGCACTCCCAGTCATCTGTCATCTGCTTCTCTAATCCAACCTCCCGCTCTGGGTGACAGGCAGATGGCACTGGCAGCCTTGGTGCTACATGTTAAGAACATATGCAGCAGACCGGAAGAGCACACCTGCTCACTTCTAGCCAACAGGTGACCAGATGACTACCCGTGTACTTCAGGAAGATGCTACATGTGTATTTATATATTTAACAAGTTTGCACACATGACAGAATTACAACATAAGAAACAGCCATTAACATCCAGAAACACCTATTTATATATTTAACATGTTTGCACACATGACAGAACTCCACATAAGAAACAAGTCCTAAGACAGGCAGAGCACAGGGTCCATCTTGGTGGTTGAGGGTCTAACCCCATGCAGCTTTAAGAAGGCTGAAAATGAGAGGGCTCTGAAGGGGTCGCCACTTAAGAAAAAGGACGTCTATACAAATCTTTATTTTAACATTTAAAAGAAAAATACAGATTCATTCCAACAGCTTTCCCAGGCCTGGTGACCCAATAAATTACACACACACTCAGGCACTTGAAGGCTACAACACAGGTGGTCACTGAGGAGTCGGGGAGAGTGGTAACTTCCCTACAGTGAGACCCCAGCCAGGACACTTTAGGGACACAGGTCACGGGGGACAGCTGCAGTCCTCTCCGGGTTACTGAGTCAGGAAAAAGCAGCATGGTCCTTGGAGTGCTCAGGTGGGGCTTCCTGGATGCAAGGCCTAGGACTGCCTGCTCAGCGAGGTGCACTGAAGGCAGATGATGGTCTGGGAGGTCTCTGGGCCGTTTCTCACAGTTGCACAGTACCCAAGGGGTCAGATTCCCTAAGATGATTTGCTAGTTGGATCTTTGCTTTTGTGGCCCGTTGAAGGTTTTGAGGAATTAGCTATGATCCAGGGGTGTTCAAGGACCTCTGCTAGTGTTAGCCTCTGGCTTGCGTTGTGTTTTAACAGTCTTGAAATGAGGTCTCTGGCTCCCTCTGACACAAAGTCAGGGAATGTGAATTCAACCTGCAGAATAAATGAGTGAGTCAGAGGTGTACATGACGACCAGCAGCCCTCGCCAGGAGCCCAGCAGCAGCAGCCCTTACCCGTGAGATCCTCCTGTAGGTCTCCTGGTGAGTGTGGGCCTCGAAAGGAGGCATCCCAACTAGGAACTCATAACAGAGGACACCCAGGCTCCAGAGGTCCACCTTCTCATCGTGCATTCGGCCTTCAATCATCTCCGGGGGCAGGTAGTCCAGGGTGCCACACAGTGTGGTCCTCCTGAAGCCAACAAAGGCTGGAGTTGACACACTCTGACATACTACATGGTAATGTAGTGCATGCATCTCCCAGGCTGATTCCCACCTAAATCCTCACTTTTAGGTAGGACATGGACAGAGGTAAGTGTATATGGTCACACACCAACCACCACACTTCCCCCAGACCTGTCCAACTCCAGAACTTCTTAGGAAATCTACAGGAGGAAAGATGTACTTCTCTTATCCCAGTAACACCATCAAGGCTGAGGAGTAGATTTTGGAGGCCAGTGTGGGCTCTGAAGTAAGACCCCCCTCTCAGAAAACAATGACAAAGTTGCTATACAGTGGTGCTCTGTAAATACAATTTGAGGTTCCACATGCACTCACAGTGAAATGACACCACCATTTTAGACTTGGAGTATTGACTCATGCCTGTAATTCAAACATCTGGTAGGATGAGCCAAGAGGGCTGACAGAGATTCAAAGCCAAGCAGTGAAGTGGGCGGTAGAAAAGGAAAGGTCTTAGAAATGTACGGTTCTACAAGATGAAAGAGGTAGCCACATACTACATGGAACCTCACTGGGTTCTTTACTTCTCTGACTGGTTTTGGTTTAGGGGTTTTAAAGATTTTATTTTTGTTTTTCAGGTATGGGTATTTTGCCTGCATGTCTGTCTGTGCACATGAAAATGCCCTGTGTCCAAAGAGACCAGAAAAGAGAGCCAGACCTGGAACTGGAGTCACAGGCTGTTGTGAGCCGCCATGTGGGTGTTGGGAACTGAACCCAGGCTCTCTACAAAAGCCACCAGAGCACTCAACAGCTGAGCCCTCTCTCCAGCCCAGTGTTTGTTATTGAAAGTGTCTTGCTGTGCAGCCTAGACTGGCCTCCAAGCAGCTATCCCCAGGCCTTCTAGCTGCTGCTGGGATTATAGGTGTGTGACACTATACCTGGCTGAGTTCTTCCATTTTTAAGACAGTCTTATCAAACTGGCCTTGAACTTGTGATCCTCCTCTCCACCTCTCAAGTGCTGAGATTAAAGCATGCACCAGCACACAGGGCTTATCTCTCACCTTCCACAGAGATGTGTGTGTGTGTGTGTGTGTGTGTGTGTGTGTGTGTGTGTGTTTTGCTTTAACTTTGAGTTCTGATTTTAAAACAGCTTTAAGATTCCATGGATAACTAGAGAGATCTGAATGTAGACTAAATATTAGCACTGAAATTTCTGCAAACCTTGAAGTGACAATGGCAGCCATTGTGCAGAGCACCTCCATCATAGGGGGTGCACACTAGACACTGTGAGGACACAGAGCTCTACCTGCCTTTGTCTCCCAAGTCCTGGGATTAAAGGTGTGCACCACCATACCTGGCTGGCTTTAAATTTTTTTAAACTACATTTATTGCATCTTTGGGTGAGGCTAGAGGATTAATTTGGCAAGAGCCAGTCTTTCCCTCACCAAATGGTTGCCAGGATTTGAACTCAGATCCCCAGGCTCAGCAACAAGCCTGTTTGCCAGCTGAGCTTTCTCCATCAGCCTCCATGGGCTTTTACAAAACATTGTTTGATAACATTTAAAAAGTAGTCCCCAAGCAAGGTGGTGGTGGTGGCACACACCTTTAATCCTAGCACTGGGAAAGCAGAGGCAGAGGAAGAGGCAGGCATATCTCTGTCAAAGGGGCCAGCCTGGTCCAGACAGCCAGGGTTAATCAGAGAAACCCTGTTTCAAAAAAGAAAAAAGTAATCCTGAAAGCTGGCAGCACCTTGACATCTTGCTTGCATGAAATAGTAAAGTCATTCAAACCCGCATTCAGTTTGCGAAGTTTGAAAGTTTGCCCCCTTTCACTGCTGCATTAGATGATAATGCTCCAGCTATAAAGGAACAGTGTCGTTCTGTTCCTGCCTCTGACACAGCACAGGAGCCCGCCATCCCCTGAGCTGCACCCACACCAAACAACTGGTGATTGGCTCTGCTCCCCACCCCCATAAGGCCCAAGACCCTCCAGTACACAACGATGTTTATCAACCATACATCAGCCAGATGGCTAAGTCTACCACCCTCTTTCACTAGCCTCTAGGGACATTCAGCAGCTGCAAGCCAAGGCCTAGGGTATCTGAGCCCAGAAGGTCACAGGTCTAAATTGCTCCAAAGTATTCCTAGGTCAGCCACACACATACCTCCCCTGCCCCCCTCCACCCCCCGCCACACACCCAGGGCTTCTGCTAACTTGGAATCCCATACCTGGAAGATGGTGCGTGTACAGACCATCCGAAGTCTGCGATCTTCAACTCTCCGTTTGACCCAAGAAGCAGATTCTCCGGCTTAATGTCTCTGTGGATGACTCTCTTTGAGTGACAGTAGGACAGAGCATTTGCCAGCTCGGTGATGTACTGTTGGGAGAAAACGTTGGAGGCCCAGGGCCCAAGTTTACATAAGACAGTCAGGTAACTGAAAGTTGATCCAGTATAGACTAACCTGTTTTTCAGGTTATGATGTAAATACCATAGGCTGAGACTAAGTCTATAAACACCAACTGCAGATGGACAGACTCACTCAGGGCTTAGTTAGCTAATACAAGCAGTGTGATCTTGAGGGGCAGGGAAGGCACTGGCTGTAAACTGCAATGACAGTCCTACCAGGCAACCATGGAAGGACTGCACAGAACTGCACTGCAGTTAGTAACAGGAACATGTAAGCAATTTTTTGTTTTGTTTTGTTTTTCAAGACAAGGTTTTCTGTGTAGCCTTGGCTGTCCTGGACTCCTTTTGTAGACCACACTGGCCTTGAACTCACAGCAATCTGAGTTCCTCTGCCTCCCTGAGTGCTAGGATTACAGGCATGTGTCCCACTGTGCTCAGCTACAGGTAACTCATTTTTAAACATTTTAAAGGCTCTGACTAAGTGCACAGACCTTGGGCTCCCATGGCCTCCAGATCTGAAGAATCTGCTCTTAACCAGTCCTGCAGTCTGCTTTGCATCCCATAACCAGATACTCAAGAGAAATATGTTAAGTATTAATCTACACGAAAAGTAAGCAAGCAAAGATGGAGAGAAGAGACGGAGCTCTCCCACAAATCAGCCCTTTCTACTTGCTCCCGCTGGTCCTTCCCAGCCCTGGGGCTCGATGTACACTGTAGTGGCAGCCTCATACCCAACATGCATGAGCCACCCAGCTCTAGTCACCGCAGGACATTGCTGAGGGTGGCACAGTGTGTCAAGTGTATATATAATTGGCAAAAAACTTTTTTTTTTCCCAAAAGGAAAGCAAAGCAGAAAAAGTCATTATTGAATAGGACATTTTCATTTTTTTGTAGCCCACAGTCACGACCAAACTTTGGACCACGGTGAACCAATGGCGACTATGCAGCAAGCTGCTCTTCCCACAGCAGCTAACAGTCGCTGGCACTAACAGGCTGAGGCAGTGGACCTCACTGCCAGAGCCACCAGCAGCAGCAGCAGCAAGGGCTAACAGTGCTCCCTGTGTGGGGCTAGGGCTAGACAGACCACTTGTATTGCTCTACAGTTATTTAAGTTACATGAAAGGAAAACAGGTGGGGGCACTAGTCTAAGTAATAAGGAATCCAGAAAGAAACACACACACACACACACACACACACACACACACACACACAGCCACACACTTGGGGTCTCAAGTAGAATAACATCAGAACTGACGAACAATTTCCTTAGTACTTCTGAGAAGAAAGTTGGTCACATAGATAACTTCTTATTAGTGCTGTAAGTCGGTGGGCATGATGGCAGCCTTTCATCCCAGCATGTGGGAAGCAGAGAGGCTTTGAAAGAAAACTGAAAGTGCTTGAAAGAACGAGAAACCATAAACTGCCATAAGACGGGGGTGGAAAAGGAAGGAAAAGCTCAGACTGGGAAGAAACATCTGCGGGACACACGCAGTAGAGGAACTGAAGTAAATAAAATGCAACAGTGGGGGGAGGAACCTAAAAACTATAAAAGCAAGAGCAGCACATGCATCCAATGACATGTATAAATGGTAAGCAGCCAGTGTCACATGCCAACACAGGCAGAGACGACCAAACCTGTCAGAACCACTGATGTCCAAAACCCTGATAACAGGTGCCAGTGCTGGTACTGAGTGACCAAACTGCCACCTGACCCATGCACACTTGTCGTTCGCATGCATGCATGCATGCAAGCACAATAGAATGCATAATTAACAAGGAGGCAGTGGGTGCAGCTCTCACTGCTGGGGCACAGCTTACAATGAAGCTGGGGGAGGGGCTTTGTCCAGTGACCTTCATGTAATGGACAAGCGCAAGCATCAGCACCCGCTGTTACATCAGGATGGATGACTACTGACCACTAAACATATGCACTGCCTTGTTCTCTGCCGCTGAGGCCCTAGATGCAACAACAGCTGGCATCAAGACCTCCCTAGGGACCAGACCTCAGGTCCAGTAACACTGTCCAACAAAACAGCCAAGGTCCCTGAGGAAGGGATGGCTGCTTCTAGGACCAGGCCCAGAAGTAACAGTGAGGCCAAACAGTGTGCACCACAGAGGAAGCACACACAGCCAAAAGCCCACAGTGTGGTTTACTCAGGAACCAGGCAGAGTTCCCAGCAGCTAACCCTGGAACAACACAATAAACTAGGGTGGGCCAAGCATAAAACTTGTCCTCTGCATTTTAAGTTAGAGACAGGTGAGACTGGCTGCTCCTCCAGAGGGCCCAGGTTCAGTTCCCAGCACCTACATGGGTGCTCACAGCCACCTGAAACTCCAGTTCCAGAGGACCTGACGTCCTCTTCTGGCCTCTGTACATGTGGCATGCAGAGAAACATTCAAGCAAAATATCTATATGGGTAAAATAAACCTAAAATCACCAATGACAGGAAGCAAGTTACCTCCTAGCACAGGACTCCAGATAAGTTACATTCCACTTTGTCCACAGGGCAAGCATGCACAGTGGCTCTGAGGGTACAGATGGGAAGGGGGACAAAGATGGACAAAGGCCACCCCAGGCACATGACACTAGCTTACCACCTAGAAAGCAGTCTCATTACAAATGCACAATGGTGACGTGTGACAAAACAGACTTCAAACCAAGATCTTCTCGGTACTCACACCCCTTATGTAGAGGAATTTTAATTCAGAACATGGCTGCTCAAGCAAGACATCTCATCCAAAGACCTCCTAGGAATACAGACACACTTTTAATCCCAGGAGACAGAAGCAAGCAGATCTCTGAGTTCAAGGGCAGCCTGGTATAGAACAAGTTTCAGGTAGAAAAAAGCTTAGGTCCAGGCATGGTGGTGGTACATGCCTTTAGTCCCAGGACTCGAGAGACAGAGGCATGCAGTCAGTTCTGTTCAGTCAGTTTGGTTGAGTCAGTGAGTTGAGAGGCAGTGCAGTGGAGTTGAGTTTGTGGCAGTTCAGCTGGACTTCAGAGGCAGCTTTTACAGACACAGGTGAAGACAGAACAAACAGCGAATGAGAAGGAGCCAGAAGATTAGAACAGATTGCTAGAGTTAGTTTGAGGTCAAGCAGAGCAATTCAGTGAGAAGCTGAGAGGGGAGCCAGATTTAATCAGTCACCTTAGAGAAGAGTTTGAGACACAACAGCTGAGTTGAACCAGCCAGCCAGAATTCAGAAAGAGCTAGAAAGGGTGAGCCTATTCAGCAGAAAGTCTAAAAGGCTGAAAACATTCTAGGCTTAGATTAGATCGTTTGGAGGCTAGAACCTTCCAGGACTAGGCCTAGGTTAGCAGGAGGCAACATGAAGCAATTAGCTGTCTTGATCTTCTTGTTTCAAATATTTGGCCCTCCTACTAAGGCGTTTCTATGAAGACAGAGGCAACTCCATCACAAACAAAGGCACATTAGGAAGATGAGGGGAGATGAGCACTTACAGTGGCTGTTCTCTGCTCGTCAAACTTGGAGAGTTTTTGGAGCTCTCTATAGACTGTTCCAAGAGGTGCATATTCTAGAATCAGATAAACTCTGGTTGCATCATGGAAATATCCATACAGCCGGAGGATGTTGGGGTGCCTGCAACAAAGAATGAAGGCTGTGACGCCTGGCTTCAGAGCCAACTCACCATGCACTGACCGCTGACCCCTCAGCAAAGAAAGGCAGTTGGTGGCCCAGCAGAACACACATGAGATCTGAATGCTGAGCCCAGCCAAGAAAAGACACCTTACACATGTACACACATGTATTGTGGGTTTAGTTCACACTGGCTCCTTCTAGACATGTTTACTCTTAGTGGGAAACTGTCAGCTGAACACCAGTCTGCCCACTGAGGAGGCAAAGTGCTCCTGTGCAGAGTAGGATGTGCAACAGGCAACACAACCAGGGAAGACAGGGTGGCAGTGGGCAGGCGGCAAGTAGCTGGGCAGAGCCTGGTGGAGGTGCCAGCACCACTCACTGCCCCTGTCCCCACCATGCCAGGTGATGACAAGCCAAACAAGCCAGAGCTTCAGCACTGGTATCTGTGTCAAACTTGGAAAACACTGAAAGCAAAAAGGGAAAAGAAAACAAAAAAACACTGACTCAACCAGTATCTTCCCCCAGTTCTCCTCCTATGAAGAAAATCTCAAGTGCATTACTTGCTTTAAGTCCTTGAGTGATGTCACCTGCACCTGGGGGAAACGGCCACATTAGTTCATCCCCTGTGGTGTCTGAAGCAGGCTGGGGGAGCACAGTCTGGTCCCTAGCTCCTCTGGCAGGAGGGCCACTCACCGCAGGTGGGACTGAATCTCCACTTCTCTTCGCAGCTGGTGCTCCACGCCTGCTTTCTCCAGCTGTGTTTTAAACAGCACCTTCAGGGCCAGGATAAACTTGCTCTGCTTCTCCCTTGCCAAATAGACATTTCCAAACTTCCCTTTACCAAGTGGACGACCAATGTCAAAGTCTTCCAAAGTCCACTGCCTCCTAGAAAGTAATGTGAACAATTAAACGTAAAGAAATCGCTAGCCATGGCTCACAGCCATGCTAATGAGTGGTCAGCCTACTCCTGCTCAGACTGCATTCAGTACAAACCCTCAACGAGCACTAACCCCGAACCACAAGGAGCCACTGGCCTTGAAGTCCAGCTTCCCCAGGCCAAAGCAGCACTGCCCTCCAGGCACAGCCTGACTGACAACCCTCACCACCGGCAGGGCAGCAACAGTCCTGGACAGGACACCCTTTTCAGGACCATGTAGGAACTTCCTCCTTGTATCCCCAGAGAAGCTAACAGGCTGTGGGGCAGAGAGTCACTCTGGTGGGAAACATAGAGCCACTGTCACCAATGGAAACAGGACAGACCTGACAGCCATTCCAAATAGCTACTCAAATTGTGTAGTTCACTGTGTCTTTTGGTGGGTGATTTTTTTTAATTTACTACTTTTTATTTTATTTTATTTTAATTTTTCGAGACAGGGTCTCTCTGTGTATCCTTGGCTGTCCTGGACTCGCTTTGTAGATCAGGCTGGCCTCGAACTCACATTGATCCGCCTGCCTCGGCCTCCCAAGTGCTGGGATTAAAGGCGTGCGCCACCACACCTGGCCAATTTACTACTTTTTAAAAATAATAAAGTGTTAATAAAATTTTCCTATGCAAAAATAAGTAAGGAAATAAAAACAACTACTTTTGAGGCCCTGGTAAATTTGACTTTAATGAGGAAGGCATTAAGATCAGTGGCCTGTAACCAAATGAGTGCTCAGATAGAAGAGAAAGAAAGCTTACTTTTTCGAGTCTTCAGTTTTCTGTTTTGATGCCTGTTCCTTTTCAGAATTATTTCCTATATGAAATAAGTTAAAATACTGTTTTTAGAGCAACTATATAATGTTCTTTTTTAAAAAAAGAAGATCTATAAATAGAGATGAATCAAAGAACAGTCCCATACCCAGGCATGGTAGTGCACACCCTCAATCTCAGCCAGCACTCGGGAGGCAGAGGCAGGTGGATTCTGTGAGTTCAGGAGACCAACCTGGTCTACAAAGTGAACTCCAGGATAGCCAGGGCTAAACAGTGAGACTCTGTCCCAAACAAACAAAAACCAACCCATCACCAAAAATACTAGAGGTACATGATACATAACTCTGAGCTTTTCACTTTCCTCATAATAAGAGTATTAGAGCATAAACCCTAACCCACCTCCTGCTACATGGAGTCTCATAATCCCCAGAGTAAAGATGAGCAGACCCTCCGTACAACAAGATCAAGCATGTCCATCCTCTCCCTGGAGCCTTTAACCAGAAAGCAGCAGCAATCCCAGCCACAACCTGCCACTGTCACCGTCTCCACCTGCTGTGCGCTTTGTACAAATATCAGCATGGGAACAACACGAGCCAGTCACCCTCCTTCCAAAGCCACATAAAGAAGCCACTAGCTCAGGAAGATGTACTTTAGCGGCACACCATAGGAACCACAGGTGCTATTTCAAGAGGTGCACAAGTGTGGGACATGTCCTTGTCACCTGAGACTCAAATAGCACAGCAGCTTCACTCAAGTTAGGTGACTACAGGTCCAAACTGGTTTCTCCCTCATGATTCATGATCTCCACTCACAACTTCACTATCGCCATGGCTAGGAGTCAGGACCGTGACACTAAGGGACAGACCCCAGAACAGACGATGGGACAAAGTGGGCTGGCTGAGAGGCTGACCTGCAGGGCAGTACAGGCTTCCTTCACCTCCCTCCACAGCTTGTTGCTGCCTCTCTTCCTGGGGGGGGGGGGGGGCCACCCAGGCACCTGTCCCTTGCTAGAGCTTAGGATACTATCAAGCTTCAGCCACCTGTCACTTCCAGTGTCCAATGTCGAGAGTGCTATACAAGCCCATAATGTAAGTGGGTTTCCTCCAGACGGTCTGTCTGCCATTGGCTTATTTTACAGACTATTCTACTTGGTTATGAGGGCCCAGCCTACGTTCTCTCCCTTCCTACACCCTTAGAGCTATCTCTTCCCCACTCATCTTTCAGGTCTTATCATCCAGGTGTCCTGCATCTGCTTCCTAAACAAAGCGGCAGATTCATCCAACCTCTCCTCTCTGGAGATGTTCTAGGATAAGTTAACTGCTGAGCTGTAGCCCCTTCTGTTTACGTGCGCTGCGAGGGTTGGGGGATGCAGGTCAAGGCTTCCTCGGAGGCTCTGTAAGTAGCCCCAGATGCTAATCCCTATCAACAGTAACCCTGGTCCAGCTGCTGCCATCTGAGTTCAGCCTCCCTCCAGGTTCCCTGGGCGAGCAGTCTCTTCCTCACAGCCAACATCTCCTTCTGCTCTGAAGAACCTCCAGTAGCCTCCCTTTGGCCAGGCCAGCAATGGTGTCTATTCCCAGCACTGGGGGAGCCAGTTGCACTATTACACTTGAGCACGGACATCCCATCTTCTCTTCCTCCTCAGCAGACATGGCACAGAGGCTAGGGCTTCAAGCCTAAGCGCCAACCTACACATCTGCTCTGAGTGACGTCTAAGAACGACCATCCAATGCAGTGGAAGCAGCAGC
Organism: Acomys minous; assembly: GCF_964271855.1. Classification (NCBI taxonomy): domain Eukaryota; kingdom Metazoa; phylum Chordata; class Mammalia; order Rodentia; family Muridae; genus Acomys; species Acomys minous. The sequence continues at coordinate 62,712,550 of NC_140485.1, read as the reverse complement.
TTACCAGAGGCCGAGGGCTGTGGCTGTTCACTCTTCTGGGGGTTACTGAGCCGTGAGCCAGGTCGAGGAACGTTAGCAGCTGGTAGCTGCTTTAGCACTGGCTTCTGACCTGAGACAAGTTTCTGTGCTTGCGAAGGGACACGCTGGGCAGAATTGGAAGGACACAGGACCCGCTGGGCCTGGCCACTGCTAGCCAATCCTAGGTTCTGAGAAGGAATCTGCTCAGTCACCAAGACTCGTTTCGGACCAAAGGGCCCTGTGGTCTGGAATGGAGAAAAGGCAGGGGTTATGGCCTTCAGGCAAGGCTGATGGTACCCAGAACTCAACCACGGTTCCTTTGTAGTCTAATAAGACTCGCAAATATTGTGGGTAATACATGGAAAGAGGGGCTGGAGAGATGACTGAGCAGTTAAGAGCACTGACTACCCTTTCAGAGGATCTGGGTTCAGTTCCCAGCACCCATACAGTGGCTCACAACCATCAGTAACTCCAGATACAGGATATATGACACCCTCTTCTGGCCTCCTCAAGTGCCAGGCACACACATGATGCAGATATACATGCAGGCAAGCAGTCAAACAAAATATAAATATTTAGATAAAAAAATTTTTAAATAAAGCAAAAAGGAAGAGGATGAAGCTATTTTATTTTATTTCTTTTTTTTTTTTTTTTTTTTTTTTTTTTGGCTTTTCGAGACAGGGTCTCTCTGTGTTAGCCTTGGCTGTCCTGGACTCACTTTGTAGACCAGGCTGGCCTCGACTCACAGTGATCCGCCCGCCTCTGCCTCCCGAGTGCTGGGATTGAAGGCGTGCGCCACAACGCCCGGCTCTAGGATGAAGCTATTTTAATGTGCATGTGGCTAAAGCGATTGCTTGAATCAACCAAATCCTGCTTTCTTGACCATTTGTGAACTAAGCTCTCCCCCAGTGAGTCCCTATAAAATCCAGGAGCCAGACATGCTGGCACATACCATTACCCCAGTACCTGAGGCTAAGGCAGGAGCATCAACTTTTAGGCCAGCCTTGGTACCTCAGGGAGACAGTCTTTTGGTTACAAACCTCGCAACAATGTTATGTTTAAGAAAAAGAATGGCCTGGTATCCCAGCACCGGAGGTGGAGGTGGAGGCAGAGGTAGAGGAAGGTGGATCGCTGTGAGTTCAAGGCCAGCCTGGTCTACAAAGCGAGTCCTCCATCTCAGAAAAAAAAAAACAAAACGAATGAAAGACAGCGATGACAGTTCAACAGTATCATCCTCAAGCAATTTTGCAAAAACAGTCTAGGTCTAAGGTTATGCTGGATATTACTACTATCACAGTTAATTTCCCTGAGTTTCACTTTTTCAGAGTACTTCTTCCACGGGGTCTCACTGGCCAGCCTGGGACTCACTATATAGCACAGGCAGCTCAGCTGGCCTTCTGCTGCCTCCTAAATACCAGGATTAAAGGCGTGCCCACCAAGCCCCACCCAACAGAAATATTTTTTAAAAATGTAATCTCCAAAACTAAAATGCACAAGTTTTTCACCAGGAAAGAGGGGGGAAGGCTTTGAAAAGTAATCATTACTGCACTGAATTACTTGTAAGTAATTCCAGTCTTAACTCTTAAGACCCACGCTAGTCAAGCCGGGCGTGGTGGCGCACGCCTTTAATCCCAGCACTCGGGAGGCAGAGGCAGGCGGATCGCTGTGAGTTCGAGGCCAACCTGGTCTACAAAGTGAGGCCAGGACAGTCAAGGCTACACAGAGAAACCCTGTCTCAAAAAACCAAAAAAAAAAAAAAAAAAAAAAAAAAAAAAAAAAAAGACCCACGCTAGTCGCACTCAGAGAAGGTGGGACTTCCTGCTGGTTAAATGAGAGGCTCAGGATCCATCCACCCTGAGCTCAGAAGGAATGAAGCTTCCGGTGCTAAGCCACCTCCTGCAGCAACAGAGGCCCAGGCCCAGGGGGATCCCAGGCAAGGTCAGGAAGGGATCTATACAGGATTCCACCCAAAGCCAACGTGGGAAGAATTCTAAAACAATTTCCATGTGAGCTGTCTAGATTTACTCAGTGAATAAGGATCCTTGCAGCCAAGACTGAGGACCTGGGTTCGAGTCCCTGAACCCACACGACAGAGCCCAGAGCCAACTCCCTCTGGCAAGTTGCCCTCTGACACAGTGGTGTACGCAAGGTGCACACAGACAAAATGCCTCTTGTTGAAAAAGTGTTTCAAGAAAGAGCATTGAGATTGCAGGCAATTCTGTTTACCTTGACAGGCCTGGAAACACAGTTTTCTTTACATCTGTCCATGTCACCTGAAGAGAGAAACAAGAACCTTTCGTTGAAAGGGAGCCACCTGCTTTGAAGTGCTGTTGTCTGCTCAGCAGGCACTGCTCCCTGACAGGTGGGCAGGCTTCTGTCACCTGCACCCTTCATACTTTTCTTGGTACAAGTGAATGAAGCAAGCTGACAAGGGATGGCTGCTTTTCCCTGATACACACCCTGCACCTGTGCTCCCTTTCCACTGACAATCCCTTCCTCCTGTCACACCTCGCCCTCTTCCCTCTTCCACTTTTTTTTTTCTTTTTGGTGTTTTTTGTTTGTTTGTTTTTAAGACAGGGTTTCTCTGTGAAGACCAGGCTGGCCTCAAATCAATCTCAGAGATCCACCTGCCTCTGCCTCCCGCCCCGATGTTCACCGTTCTCAGCCTGCCTGGAATACCACCTACCTTACAAAGCCTTCACCTTCCCTCCCATCTACACCAAATGTCCTTCAGAGTTCTCCTTTAACTCAAAGACTTAGTACAAGACACAAGTGCTCATGCTACAGCAGGCTCGGGGTTCCCCTTTTCAGATCTACGGTTTCTGTTAGGGGGACAAACAACTGAGTGTGTTACTGAAGAGCCCATAATGCAAAGGTCAGGGAGGCAAGGCAGGAGGCAGCAGCATAAGCGAAGGACGCCTGTTAGGAAATGGAGCTCCAGGGCCCAGAGACTAGCTTTAATAAACGATCCTGCATTTTAACTTCCCCATGGAAGTTAGCTACACCAGGGTCCTATTCCTATGAGATTTCTATTTCCTACATCTGCAACGGAGCCAGGATTTTGTTTGTTAGGTTTGAGTTTTTTGAGACAGGATCTCCCTGTGGTAACGCTGGCTGGTGTGGAACTCACAATGTCTCAAAAACAAACATAAAGTTAGGTATAGTCTCGTATTCCTTTTATCCCGGCACTTGGGAGGCTATGAACACTATGAGTCGAGGCTAGCCTGGTACACACCGAATGCAAACCCATTGAGACAGCCCACTACCCTATTGCCACTGAACGTTGCCCTTCGGTTTGCAACATCCAAGCTCGTCCTCACCCTCCCGGTCCCTTTCCTACCCACGGGCAGGTTCCTGCTTCTGACCGAAGCCTTCAAGCGATCCCGGTAGCTGAGCCGTTACAATTCAAAGGTTCTCCTTTTAAAGTAGGAGTTAAACCCTCTCCTCCGAGAGCTGATTGGCTTGAGTCAGAGCGACGCCGTTCTGTGATTGGCTCACCGTGAACGCGACTACGAGGAGCTTATTCCGTGCCGTAGTTGGGCGCAGGCGCACTGAGCCGTCGGAGCCCGGAAGTGGTGTACCAACGGCCCGTCCGATCTGTGGCCGTTCAGTCGCCCGCCGTGCTCACCAGGATCGGGTGTTTGCCGGTCACACTACAGCCCTTTGGATTCAAGGTTGCCGCGGAGGTGATCAGCTTGGAGGAGGTGAACGAGGGTCTCGAACGTGCCAGTGAGTAAGATGGCGAGAAGGGCAGGCTTGCGAGGGAGCTGGAGGTTGCTCGGCGCTCGGCTGCATGCCTTTTTGCGCGTGCGCAGTGAGTGTGCACTCAGAGCGATCGATCGGGCACGATTCGCTCCTCCATTTTTCTTGAAGAGAGCGGGGGACCGAGACCCTAATCAGCGGGTACGGGGTCGAGAGGCGTAAGGAAGGGGCTAGTGCGGTTGGCTGGGGTCTGTAGTTGATCACGTGTAGGTCTGGGGATAATGGAGAGGATGGCGAGAGGCTGTTCGCCCCAAGTCCGTGTCCCTGAATTGGCTAGCCTGGCCTGCACCCCGGGTCTCAAAGGGCCCCGGTCCGGCAGGTCCCTGTCTTCCTCCCTGAGCGGGAGTGATCATGCGGCTTCGCCCTGGGCCCCTTGCATCGCCGAGGGTTAGCAGCCCTGGATCGGGCTTCTCCTGCCTGGGTGTCCCTTCTGGGGAACTGGAGAGTATTTAAATAGATCTGTGTCCATTGGAAGTTCAGGGGGGAGGGGGTTAAGTGAAGGCTCAACCTCCATCACACCCCCTTTCCCCCCCCCCCCTTTAAATGTCGTGACAGCCCCAGGTGTTCCCTGGTGGGCTTGGGGGCTGACTTTACCTTGAATGGATGCCCTAGATTCTTGAAATTATTTCATCCTCTGTTGTGTCCCAATGTCTTATGCAAGGGTTTGTTTCTAATGTACACGGGTATATTGAGTAGCTTTGCCCAGTGCTCTTAAGACTTGGCAGTAGGAGGTGCTTGGTGTGTGTTAACTGTTAAGGATCAGTATGATGCTGTGTGTGGTGGCCTTGTGGCTTTTTCCCCCTTTCTTTTTAACTGAGCCCGGGACGCCGAACATTGAACACTGTGGCCCTCTGATGTATCTCCAGCCCTACCTGGTTTTTTAAATTTTTATTTATTTTTATGTATATGAGTTCTCTATCTGCATATATACCTGCATGCCGAAAGAGGGCATCAGATGACATTATAGATGGTTATGAGCCAACATGTGGTTGCTGGGAATTGAACTCAGGGCCTCTGGAAGAGCAGACAGTGCTCTTAACCACTCAACCATCTCTCCAGCCCCAAGCCCTACCTTCTTCTTGCTTGATGTCCTCAGACTCTTACAGCCAAACATTTAATCACACATATACTGATACTTACCAAGTTAACTACCCAGGTTGATTCAGAAACCGTCTTCAGTTTGGTTTCTCGTGGACTGGAGAGCTTAGATCCTTCCAAATAAGTCATTTCTTATTTGTTTTGCTGGTATCATTTTTTTGTGACAGGGTCTCGCTATGTAACTCTGGTTGTCCTGTGACTCACTATGTAGACCAGGCTGGTCTCAAATCCACAGGGATCTGCCTGCTTTTGCCTCCCAAGTATTGGGAAGACCAGGACCGCTATGCTCAGCATTTGACACGTTTTTATTAAGCAGTTTAACTTAGAATCTTTCCAAAGCGTTGAACTTGGCTTATTTTTCATTTTGTGATCCTCCTTTGTTTTTTATGATTTATTTGTGTGTTCATTTGCTACCTCATCAAGTTGTATAATTATAGTAATAAGCTTGGTTGCCTGAAAACAAGTTTTAAAAGTAAACAAAATGGTCACTAATAGATTTGCATTCCAGCTGGTGTAAAGTGGTCCAGGCATCCGACAAAACATCAGCTACCTGCCTATTGCAGACAGCAGTGTTAACAGAAGAAACAAAAAAAGATAGCACCAGAGAATAAAGTCACAGGTGGATAGTTTAACAGAGAAGAAAAAATGGTGAGGGATTTTACTCTAACCATCGGTGACATTTAAATAGTTTCCATGTGCACTTTCTGGGTACCATTTTGATTAACCTCCAGTGACTTAGGTAACAGCTGAAGAACCTGAAGGGAGAAAAACAAGGTCACCATCCAAAGATACTGCACGGTTTCAAGCCGATACTGAAGATACTGGGAGGGCTGTGCTTCTAGTAACTGGGGAGTGCCTCTCCCTTTCACTCAGTGCCTGTTTTCTCTTGCAGCAGTCAGGGAGACTCATCCTCTTCTGCAGAATGTACAGAACCAAAGTGGGCTTGAAGGACCGCCAGCAGCTGTACAAGCTGATCATCAGCCAGCTGCTCTATGACGGCTACATTAGCATCGCCAATGGCCTCATCAATGAGATCAAGCCCCAGTCGGTGTGCGCACCCTCAGAGCAGCTCCTGCATCTCATCAAACTAGGTAAACAGTGGGCGTGTGGGGTCATGCATCCCAAGGGACATTTAGATGCTTTGCCCAGGGGCAGTTTTTGAGATTACTTCCATGTAGCTTCAATGTCAGTGTATATTAGAATACAGTAATGGGTGCTGAAAGGGTAAGTGAAGTCTGGATGATAACGCTGGTTCTGATGACCTTTACCCATCGCCTGGGCCCTCCCCTCACGGCTCAGCTCAGGTGTCGTTGCCCATTGCTCCTCTCCCCCCTTTAAAGATAATTCTCCTGCTTTCCACGCGCTCTGCCAGTGATAGTTTCCTTAGCAGATGCTATCTGGAACTTGCTTTGTTGTTTGAATCGGTTCCACCCATTCTTCACCTTCGCATTCCCTACTCACCAGAAAGACCAGAATCTCTGTGGGCCTCAGGGTTAGAGTTAGTCATCAGTACCTGCCGTACCCTCAGCAGCTGCATCCGGGTGTTGCTCCCAACATTTATGGGAAGTTTATTTTGTTTCAGGTTATTTTCAGGCTGCTGGCTGGCTGCTTTCAGCAAGTGATCACCACAACACACACACACACATCCCTTATTCTGGGTCAGGACACTGAAGTTCACATAACAAGAGATGTTTTCAGAAAAGAAAGATAACACCACAGGGAACATATTTATTCCCTTTACTTTACTTGAGAGACTGCCCTGAGAGGGAAACCAATACATTAAAGTATTCCACCATGAGAAATTAACTTTGGTTGGTGGTTTTTTGTTTTGTTTTTTGTTTTTTGTTGTTGTTGTTGTTGTTTTGAGACAGGGTTTGTCTGTGTAGCCCTTGGCTATCCTGAGCTAGATTTATAGACCAGGCACAGAGATTCTCCTGCCTCTGCCTCCCTGAGTGCTGAGATTAAAGGAGTGTACCGCTACACCCAGTATTAAATATTCTTAACTTTAAATTTATTTAAGACTTTAATCCTAGATATCCTTAAAAGTGTATAGTATTGAAGATGTTCTGATAAGTTTTATTTTAAATGTTTAAAGAGCCAAACAAGTCCTAAGTTATGGTTCGGGCCTGCTTTTGTTTTGAAAAACAAGAGCTGCATGCATGGGTAGAGGTCACAAAAGGTTTTTCCGGTGTTTTGATTCCTCCTGTAATAATTAGTTATTATTTATGTGATATGTGAGGTGGTTTTTGTTTGTTTGATTGATTTTGGGTTTTGGTTTGTTTGCTTGCTTGCTTGCTTGCTTGCTTGTTTGTTTGTTGGTTGGTTTTTCGAGACAGGATTTCTCTATGTAGCGTTTGCTATCCTGGACTCACTTTGTAGACAGGCTGGCCTCGAACGTACAATGATCCACCTGTCTCTGCCTCCCAAGTGCTGGGATTAAAGGCGTGCACCATCACGCCTGGCTCTGGAGGTTATTTTTATTTTTATTTTTATTTTTTTAATATTTATTTATTTATTATTATTATGTATACAGTGCTCTGCCTGCATGACATCTGCAGCCAGAGGAGGGCATCAGGTCACATTATAGATGGCTGTGAGCCACCATGTGGTTGCTGGGAATTGAACTCAGGACCTCTGGAAGAGCAGACAGTGCTCTTAATCACTGAGCCATCTCTCCAGCCCCTGGAGGTTATTTTTAAATCCAACATTTTTTGTTTATTAAGGTTCCTTATGAGGAATGATTTTTATGATTACTACTGTTTTATTATTTTGTGTGTTTGGGTGTTTTGCCTGCATGTGTGTATGGATGCAGTGCCCCTGGAGGCCAGCAGAGGGTATCATTCTCCTTGACAAGAGTTAGAGACAGCTTGGAAGCTGCCCTGTAAATGCTGAGAATTGACCCAGCTGCTGCTTTGGAGGAGCAGCCAGTGCTTTTCACTGCTGAGCCATGTGTCCCGGCCTCTGTCTGGTTTTGAGTGTTTTACCCTCTTGTATGTGCATGTACCACATGAGAGCCTGGTGCTGACAGGAACCAGGAAAGAGCATCCCATCTGCTGGAACAAGGATCCTAGATGGCCGTGAGTCGCCGTGTGGATGGTGGGAACTGAACCCACGGACAGGAAGTGCTCTTAACCCTTGAGCCATCTTTCCAGCTTCCTTGTTTTGTCTGGAAGACAAGGTTTCATCACGTAGCCTTGGCTGGCCTGGAACTTACTGTGTAAACCAGCCTGGCCTCGGCTCACCTGCCTCTGCCTCCCATGAGTATTGGGATTAAAGGTGGGCACCATCGTGTCCAACTTTTTGTTTGCTCGCTTGCTTGAGATAGGATTTCACGTCTCCCAGGCTGCCTTGAACTCAACATATAGGTGAAGTGGATCGCATACTCAAGATCCTCCTCCCTCAGCCTCCTAAGTTCTGGGATCACAGGCGTCTGTCATAGCACCCACACATACACTGTTTATAAGTTTCAGTATATTAAGCATGCCAGTCTTTCCATATATTTCACTAATGTTAGCAGTGTAGCAACACACGTCAAAGCTGCTACTAACTAAGCACAGCCCTACAGATTAAAATTCAGAGCTCAGTGGAAGGGTATTCGCCTGGCAGCTATGAGGCCCTGAGTTGTCCCCAACACCACAAAATAAACAAAGTGTCATTTCCCCATTCTAACTGGGAAAAATGGATTCCCATTACACGGTGCTGCTGATTTTATTACATTTATGGGTGTTGTTCAAGTGTCAATTTGGCTGTGGAAGTATATGTACCCTTTCGCAGCCCTTTCTGCCCGCAGCAAGAGCACCTTGCATGGCATGGGCAGGGTTTACGACCAGTCAAGCACTGGTGCTGGTGGACGTCACTTTCACTGTCGATCCAGAACGTGTCTTTGCATTTAATAGCTTTTCTCATGCTTTTGACTTTGATTCCTCTAGGGATGGAAAATGATGACACCGCAGTTCAGTATGCAATTGGTCGCTCTGATACAGTTGCCCCAGGCACAGGGATTGACCTGGAGTTTGATGCAGATGTCCAGACAATGTCACCTGAGGCTTCCGAGTATGAAACCTGTTATGTCACTTCCCACAAAGGCCCATGCCGTGTGGCCACCTACAGCAGAGATGGGCAGTTAATAGCCACAGGATCTGCTGATGCTTCCATAAAGATACTGGACACAGAAAGAATGTTGGCCAAAAGTGCCATGCCAATTGAGGTATCATTCCCACCTATCCTTGCTCCAGACAGCGCACCTGTGTTGTCGCCACCTCTGGTTTGCCCCATGGGACTGTGGGCTTGGACCAGGTGCCTCTGCACCTTGAGCATCTCTCTCTCCTTTTCTTGTTGGTCCAGGTCATGATGAATGAGACAGCACAACAGAACATGGAGAACCACCCAGTGATCCGAACTCTTTACGACCACGTGGATGAAGTCACGTGTCTTGCTTTTCACCCAACAGAGCAGATCCTGGCCTCAGGCTCGAGGGATTATACTCTTAAATTGTTTGATTATTCCAAACCGTCTGCAAAAAGAGCCTTCAAATACATTCAGGTTCGCTGCATCAGGGGACTTGACTTTTTAGATACAGTATTTTGAGGCTGTTTTCCTAGATTCAGGTAGTTTGTGACTATTTCTTCCAAGTTATCTCACTGATCACTTATAAAGGACATGCCTTCTGTGGCACTTGGACCAGGTGCCATTGGTGTAGGGGTCACTGGCTGTCTTTTGCTCAAGCAGTACTGGGGATAAGCTGGGCATGGTGGACCACACTCAAGAGACTGGGCAGGAGGACTGTCACAAGTTCAAGGCCAACCTGCTGCATAGTCCATTCCTTGCCATCTTGAGCTGTAGAGTGAGACCCTGTCTCAAAAAGGGTGTTAGAGGTGGGTTAGTTTTATGACACTGGATTCAAGCTTCGGGACGGAGAAACAATCTCTTGTGGCTGAGTAACTCCTGGAGTCCATTTATAAGAGTCCATCTGATTTCATCGCATGCTCTTTTACAAGTGAAGCTCCTGTCTGGTTTTAGGAATATCTGACCAGAAAATAGTTTTAGAATGAACCAGTTTTCTGCAGGAAGTGCTTTTGTCCCTTCTGCCTCCTGCAGCTCAGTCAGGTGTAGGTGACTCACATTGTGCCTCTGTCCTCACAGGAAGCTGAAATGTTACGCTCCATCTCTTTCCATCCTTCTGGAGACTTTATCCTCGTTGGAACTCAGCATCCTACGCTCCGCCTCTATGACATCAACACTTTCCAGTGTTTTGTCTCTTGCAACCCTCAAGACCAGCATACCGATGCTATCTGTTCTGTTAACTACAATCCTAGTGCCAACATGTATGTCACCGGCAGCAAGGACGGCTGCATCAAGCTGTGGGATGGCGTCTCCAACCGCTGCATCACAACCTTTGAGAAAGCTCACGATGGGGCAGAAGTCTGTTCTGCCATTTTCTCCAAAAATTCCAAGTACATCCTCTCAAGTGGAAAAGACTCTGTAGCTAAACTCTGGGAGATATCCACGGGGCGGACGCTGGTGAGATACACAGGTGCGTGAGAAGGTGATGCTGGGATCTCTTGGGGGTAGATTGCTGAGGAGTGAGATGCACTGGAGGAAAGGGGTTCAGAGAAGGCTCTGGCCCATCCCTGAGCCAGTACAGGCAGCCCTGGCAGAGGTCACCAGTGTCCATATATGGAGTAGACCCAGCGCACTGGAAGAGAAGAACGCCAGCTCAGCTCCCCAGTAGCCCCTGTTGTCTAGTTTATAGCAGGTGTGCCCATGGGCAGCTCTTCTGGTGGGTCATCTGGATTTGCCCAGGGCAGTGCTCAGCTCACTCCTGCAGTGCATGCTGTAGTCTGCTGTGCTCTCTTCTGTTCCACAGCAGCTGAGAGTGGTGCTTAGTAGGAAACCTTCCCGGGATGGGGTGGAGGGGTGTCCACTGTGACGTATTTGTGTCTCACTCTAAACACAATGCTGTCATAGCATGCCAGGGACCAGTATTGTAAGGGGCTGAGTTAGCATCTTGGAGAGGGACATGGAAAAGCAAGTAGCATCCAGGCCACTAGGGTGCAGCACAGTTCCTCTCTGTGGAACAAGCTAGTTGCCTAAAGAGCCACATCTGTTGTAACTCTGATACTTTATATGCTGTCATCTTGAAAAACATCTCTCAGAGCCAGGTGCTCCTTGCACACAGAAGCATTCAAAGTGAACATGCAAATGCTATTTACAAGTGACAGCCCATGCTTCCCAGGGGACCATACACCAGAGTTTAGATGACTTATTTTAGTAGTTTCAAGTTTGTTTTCCTAGGAATGTCTAGGCACATTCCTGATTCTGTAATTTCTAGTCAGCACCCTGAACAGTCAGCATGTCAGAGTTTTCTTTCTGGGTTCTAAGATGTTCTTAGAAAGCAGTGCTCTTGAAATGCCAAGGGAGAAACTGAGCTAAGGGTGGTGCACGCCAGTAATCCCAGCACTCAGGAGGCAGAGGCAGGCCGATCTCGGTGAGTTTGATCCAGGACAGCCAAGGCTCCACAGAGAAACCCTGTCTTGGAAAAGAAAGAAAAAAATGAGCACAAACTTAGAGCGGGGAAAAAGTCAAAATTTGCAGTACTTTGTAAGACAAATTAAAGTGGACAGTTGGCTATAAAATGAACAGCCTTAATGTTAATCCCAGAAATAGAACTGGGAGTGTCTTTCTTGGCTCATCAAACTGCCTACAACTCAAGGGACTCTTTCATTGATGAAAGTTTTAAAAGTTGGCCCATTTCACTAATGCGTCATTTGGTAAAGGTAATTGTCCTTTAGGTAAAGGTAAAGGTATTTCAGAAAGGTAATTGTCATGTCAAATACTTAAATATGTGGGGTGGGGGCGAAGCATTGGTTTTTGGTGGTGGTATTTTTGTTTTGTTGTTGTTTTGTTTTTGTAAGCAGAGTGAGTCATTTTATTACAGCTCTTTATGTCCAGTTGTTGTTTTTCCAGACAGGGTTTCTCTGTGTAGCCCTGGCTATCCTGGGCTCATTTTGTAAACAAGGCTGGCCTCAAACTCACAGAGATCCCCCTGCCTCTGCCTCCTAGAGTGCTGGGATTAAAGGTGTGCACCACCACACCTGGATGAAGTATATGGTTTTAGTCACACTTAGAAAGTTAAGTCCCAGACTTGATAACCTAGGATCATATTCAGGGAGAGGAGGTTCCCCTCAGTCACAGTCAGAGGGGAGGGGAATAGGGTGAAAGCGGGAGAGAGGGAGGAATGGGAGGATACACAGGATGAGTAACAATTGAGATGTAATATGAATGAGTTAATAAAAAATATATAATGGGGAAAAAAGTTAAGTCCCTGTACGTGCGCACAGAATGATGTCTAGGAACATGACTGGGAGTCAGGAATATGCACAAACCCCAGTTAGAGGCCAGGGTCACTGCGGAGCACTTAGGAGCTCACCGTGCACCTCTGCAGGTAGCATCTCATGAGCACTTGCATGGTGAGGCTTCTGGGTCCCCTGTTTTCACCCTCAGCTCCCTCGTGGATAGTCACTGGGTAGGTGAGAAAGGGAAGCCATCTGCCAGGCCAGGGCTCCTAAGAAGTGTGCACCCCGCTAACTGTGAAGGATGTGTTTTTCCTCTGTAGCCGTGTTCTTTCAGATTTGCACTGCATGCTCTGCATGAAAGTTGCATGTGGCCTCTGGCTTCTGCAGTTAGTCGTGCATGTGCAGAGCTTGGGTATTTGCGAGGCTGTCCACCAAACGCAGCCTCATTAATCTTCCATGTATTACCTTAAGCATAAAATGTCTTCTATACAGTCATGAGATGATACGGCTTCCTTTTGAAACGTAGGTGCTCATGTGCTTTGTCTCAGTAAGTCTGAGGCGATAAAGCTGTGCGAAGAGAACTGTACACAACGTTGTTCAGTGGGAGTCTGAGGCCACTCCTCGGTCCACAGGCTAACTAACATGTTGGTTTATGTGACAGGCGCAGGTCTGAGTGGACGGCAGGTGCACCGGACACAGGCTGTGTTCAACCACACTGAGGACTATATTTTGCTGCCAGACGAAAGGACCATCAGCCTCTGCTGCTGGGACTCGAGGACAGCTGAGCGCAGGAACCTGCTGTCCCTGGGTCACAACAACATTGTGCGCTGCATCGTGCACTCCCCCACCAACCCCGGCTTCATGACGTGTAGCGACGACTTCCGAGCTCGGTTCTGGTACCGGAGGTCCACCACCGACTGAGCTGCCCTCCTCCCTATGTCCTGCCACCAGCTGCGGTAGGGAGCAGCCTGTCCCATCTGTGGCGGGTGTGCGGCTGCATGGCTCCTGCCTTGGATTCACGTATGGAAGCTCTTTTTCTCAATGTAGAATCCTGGTGGGAAAAGTTGGAAACAGACCTGTGCAGTCGTCCTGTTACAGTGCTTTCGCTGTGGTTCCCGCCAGCTTAGTAAGTGCAGGACTTGGCATGGCTTCCCTCTCATTCCAGGAGAAGGACAGAACATTGAAGTACATCCTGGGCCTCGGGAGGACAGTGCCAGGTTCTTTTGGCACCTCCTGTACCTGTCCTGCTCCTCTGTATTTTCTTTCCGGGTGCATTTTGGCACATAAGGAGGTCTGCAGCTCTGAGGTCCTAGGGTTTTGTGCCATGTGGAACCACCTTGCAGGGATCCTAGTCCCATCCTGAGGTGACCTCATCCTGGTAATAAAGCTCAGATCTACAATCTCACGGTTCCTTCTTCTTCACGTCAACAAAATGAAGAGTTTGTAGGCTGCCCCCTGCCTTCCCCCCAGTCCCTGCAGCACCCTCTCTGTACCAGCAGTGTTTACTGTTAGGAGCGGTGACTGGCCTGTGAGCCCAGTGCAGCAGGATCAGACGGAACCCAAGGCCTGCCTTGGCTAGATAGCAAGTTTGAGGCCAGTCTGGCCTACATGAGCCCCTGCCTCAAAAATCTAACTACATATAGGCATATTAACAGCATGCTTTTACTCCCAGTTCTCAGGAGGCAAGGATGGGTGGATGTCCGTGGTAGTCTATTCTGGCCTAAATAGTGAGAGACCTTGTCTCAAAAAAAAAAAAAAAAAAGGTGGGCTGGTTATAGGACTTGATGTACTCAGTCTACGTCACAGGGGCCCGCTTTGCCCCCACTGGGGAGCACAGGCTACACTGGCTGTAACTGCACTGCTCCACTGGACTTAGTTTTCTCTCTGGAAGTATTCAAGAAGCTGACATGTTTGCTCTATATTTAACTGCCTGGAGGTCAACCAGTCCTGCGTGCCTCTCTTACTAAGTTGGCTTTCTAATTGTGAGGAAAGTCCTTGGGACCTAGAAACAGTGGGAGGTCACCAACAGGTAGTGCCTAGGCCTCAGTAAGTCGTGCGGTTGCAGTCCTACAGAGCTATATTTCTGTCCACAGTAAGTGTAGACTTACATGTTTATTTTGCATTCTGGTTTTCTTGTACTTGAGCCTGGCCACTTGGGGGCGCTACCCACAAGATTATAAGAAAGCTACTGGGTAGGGACACGGATACCCAGTTCTATCCCCAGCAAGTTTTCTGTTCTTCCTCTGACTTCCCTGTACCTTTCAGGCTGTGACACTACAGAGCATAGGCTTGCCACCTCTGTTCCCATCCGCGCTCCTGGCACAAGCTGCCAGGATGTCACAGGTCTCCTGTGAAGTAATAGTGCGGCTGCGTGAGCGCATGGTCCCTGGGCTAGTGTCGGTGGCTGCAGTTTCAGGGCTGACATTTACAAGACCAAGATGCTCTTCTCCCTTTCCAAAATAGTCTTATCCCCTCCCTCTGTACCTTCCTCTCTCCTTCCTCTAAAAGCCACATTAATGTACGAGCTGGTGTACGTCAAGAATATCACTCAGTCTCCCTCTATTCACAGAGCATCTCACTGATTGTACCACATGACACCCTGGCATTTGAATGAAGAATTTATATCTGGTCAGAATAACCTATGCCTTCTATGTTATTTTTTAAAGATGTGATTTCTAAAATAAACTTTTTTATATAACAGTGACATAAAGCCAGTTTGTGTTTTTGAAGATTGCCATGAGCCTTCCCACACTGGAACAGTGAGTCTTAAGCCGTGGTTGTGGGTGTTAGATTTCACAGCTTGGTGCTTCTTCTAGAAGTCCTGGCTGCATTTCCTGCAGGCTCTGAACCCACAGGCCTTGAGTTCCCTTTCTTTGGATCTGTTAAGGAAAACTGCTTTTGCTTTGTATCTTGGTTTTCTTTAGAAAAGTAGTACGGGAGAGTCTTCTGTCTCATTTCCGGCCGCACTTGCTAGCTAGTGACGACGTTAGCTAGTCATTTGTCGTGGGCTGCGTATCCCTTGGGTGCTCAGAGGGCTTCAGTTCCAGCCTCTAAGCAGCCCATGAGCAAATAGAGTTTGTTGTGGAGCACAACGGTATATAGAGGCTGCGGGCCTTTGCTCTCAGGGAGACCTCTGAAAGCAGGGTAAATGTTCCACCCTGAGACCCTTGCAGTTCAAATGTGAGCATCATTTATGGTTAAGCTCTAAATAATGGAGCTAGCAAAAAAGCAGGAGAATTCTAGAAAGAGAAAGAAGAAAAACAGTATTAGCAGAGTGCTGTAGTGGGCTGCCGCACTGATAACGTTACCATTCTTGTCGGGATGAGCAGAGCTAACGCTGGGCTCCATAGAGTGGGAACTTTGATCAATACCCAGAAGACAAAATCAAGAATAAATTAAGTTTTATTTTTGTTCTTAAGTCCCAGAAAGTCAGACTGAGCTTCAAGATGCCCGCTCTCACTCTCCATAAAAAGATGACCAGTACAAAAACCTCCATGTTCTGCGCTAACGTGGAGGTTTACAGGAAGAGCAGGATGGCACAGGGAGGAAGGGCTCTGAGCGCTAGCCTATGTAACAAGCTGTACCTCAAACAGTCCCGGAACTGTTACCACCACCCAAGCCACTGGGAGACCAAGGGCGAAAGTGAAAGCCATCTCCAGTGGGTAAGCAGCCAAGTACCTTGAGACACCAGGCCAAATCTGTGACAGAATGTCTGAAGCCAGTTCTCAGTTCTCCCAGCTAACAGGATCCTGAGCTCACTGGATACGTGAGAATACAAGCCACCATGGTGCCGAGCAGGGAAAACAAGCAGACCTGCAGGGTTAGAATTTAGCCACGCACAACATGTACTTACATAGTGTCTCAAGAGCCAGGATAAAGTGTGTGTAGCTCATCCATTCAGAGTTCCTAACTTGGGGCTCAGGCAAACCAAGCATAGTGGCACATGCCTGCAGTACTAGCTAGCACTCCGAAAGTGGATACAAGATCAGAAGTTCAAGATTACCCTCAGAAGTTGGAGGTCAGACTGTCTCAAAAAGTAAACTGAGGCCAGTGTACTGGTACACTCATGTAATTCCAGCAGCCTGACAGCGGAGGCAGGGAGATTGCTGTGAATTCAAGGCCAGCCTGGGTTCCATAGTGAGTTCCCAGCAGCCAGGACCAGCTATCAAGACTCAACAGCAAGAAACTGAATATTGCAGCTTCCTCCCTTCATGTTTTGGCTGTGGGTTTTCTTCCCTTACTCCTTAGATGCACATTTTTCACGTACCTGAGGCCGCGTTCCCAGGCATCTCAGCCAGGTGATATCCCTTCCACATGACAGTTAACCTGCCTGTGACACTTCGTGCTCTGGTTCCTGTTCTGTCAACAAGCAGCCTTTTCCTGCAGCTCCCCTCACTCCCCAACTCCTATCTCCTGCACTTAGTAGTTCTCTTCCATCTTTTTTTTTTTCTTCTTCTTCTTCCAGTCTTTACTTTGATTCCTTTTCCTCCTCAACCAGAATCTAGAGTGTATGTATACATGTACTTACAGGTAGCAGTGGAGACCAGAGGGCATTGCTTTTCCTAGAATGGGAATTTATGGGCATTTGTGAGCCACTGGACATTGGCACTGGGAGCCAAAGTGAGCATCAATACTCTTGACAATGGAGACATCTCTCCACCCACCCCCCTTTTTTTGGTTTTAGTTTTTGTTGGTGTATGTGTTTATGTTCTTCCACCATGGGTTCCATCTCTCTCTCTCTCTCTCTCTCTCTCTCTCTCTCTCTCTCTCTCTCTCTCTCTCTCTCTGTGTGTGTGTGTGTGTGTGTGTGTGTGTGTGTGTGTCTGTGCGCGCGCACGCGCGCGCGCGCATGCCTGTTTTTGTTTTTTGAGACGGGTGTGCCTGTTAATGTTCTCCTTCCACCATGGGTTCAGAGATAATATTCAGGCCATCAGGCTTGTGCTGCAAATGACCTTCCCTGCCAGGCCATTTCCCCTCCCAATCTCAGACACTTGAAGCAGTACAGTCCTCAAGGTCTTAATCTTCCGTGTACTCTCTGCGTTCAGCTGTCTTCATGGTCGTGGTACTGAGTGCCCAGTGTTGGAATACTACCAAACTCCACAAGCTTCACAGCTGAGAGTTGGTGCAGTAACTGTTGACCACAATCAGTGAACATGAATGCACTGGCCGCCTCAGCCTTGTAAAAGATACTATAAAAATGAAGTGAGCAAAACCACTAACCCCAGAGAAGAAAACTTGAGTCTAAAGTAGTGCTCTCTCATGGCATGTGCCTATAATCACAGCACTCAGGAGGCTGAAGAACTGTTCGTGGCACATCAAGAGCATTAAAAACTTTGCTATAGGATAGGTGTGGCAGTGAACCTGTAATCCCAGCACTTGGAAAGTACAGACAAGAGGATCAGGAGGAAGGGCATCCTCTAGTATATAGCAAATTCAGGCCAGCCTGGCCTATGTGAGACCTTATCTCAAAAAAAAAAAAAAAATACAAGAAAACCCCAAGGTCTCCTCCGTCTGGTTCTCCATAGCTCACTCAGTGTGTCAGCTTCAGACCATCAGGTATTTTGAAAGCACCCAGTTCTCAGACTAGCCCTGCTGTTGCAATACTTAGGCTTCCAACGAGCTGGCCTTAAGATGCAGGCAGATTGTGACAGAGTGGCTAAGACCTTCCATTCACATCCAGAGACAGGTATTCTCAGGTATTCTCCACTCACAACGTCAGGATCAAACCTGGGCTGCGAAGTCAAATGTGTTTACAGATTGCCGACTCAGCCTAGTAGGAGACAGCCCGGCCCATTTCCTGGCCAGATGCCATTTGTTCAGAATCTAGATGAGCTTTGTTTCTTGGTCTAGGCTGAGTTCTCCAGAACATATGGCATCAATCACAGCCTCATAGTTGTCCCACGAACTTGAGATGCCCTTCCGTGTGTGACGCGACCTCCTGCCAGCAGGAAAGACGCTTGACACAGGATCCTTCTCAAACACGTTTTATTGGGAGCGCCCTTGAAGCTGAAGCGAAAGACCCCGAACCCCCCTAGAGCTTGAACTTAAATACCATCTAAAGCGGCCTGTTAACACCTCACAGGTTCAGGCAGAATGCCTAATTAACATATGAATGCAGATAGGTCAACAGCTACACAAGCGTAGTTACAATTAGCATAGTCCCCCTGACGGGAGGGGCAACTGGAGATAGCTCTAGCAAACTGGCAATTGTTTACAGGTAGCAGCACACAGACCAGCACCATTATTGGGTGCGGCTGGCACAATCGTGGCTGGCTCCTTACACGTGTGGGGAAGGACCAGGAGCTTGCTAAGGTGATAGGAACCAACTGTCAACTTGAGTTATTGTGACTTCTTCCTCAACTTCAAATCCTCTCATAATGATTTCACCATGACCTTCAAGTTTGTCCTCTTGGTTTTGGTTTTGGGGACAGTCTTTTAATACTGTGGCTAAGTTTGTTTGGTTTTTTGTTTGTTTGTTTGTTTGTTTGTTGTTGTTGTTTTTGGTTTTTTGAAACAAGGTTTCTCTGTGTAGCCTTGGCTATCCTGGACTAACTTTGTAGACTAGGTTGGCCTTGAATTTACAGTGATCCGCCTGCCTCTGCCTCCCGAGTGCTGGGATTAAAGGCATGTGCCACCACCGCCCGGCTTGTGGCTAAGTTTTTACCCAAGTATGTATCAGACATGGACCATATTCCCCCCTTTACTTACCTCGCAGCCCTTCCTTTCCTCCCCTCCCCCATCCTTTCCTCCCCTCTGTTCATTTAGACAGTTCTACTTCTTCCACCATGTGTGTATAAAGGATTTTATATACCTATATAAAACCTAGGAGCCACAAATGAGAGAAAGCCATTCCTCTTTCTGAGGCTGTCTTCATTCTCAATGCGATTATCTATAGAACCCATTTTCCTGCCAATGACATAACTTCCTTCCTTGTGATGACTGGAGAAAAACTCCTCCCACAGGGCACACACCCCATTTCTTACTCCTCTCACCTACTGGGTGAGGAGGTGGGCTCTGTGACATTATCATGGACAGGGCTGCAATAAACAATGGCACGCAAGCACCTCTGACATGTTGGCTTGGAGAAACCTTGGGTAGATACTCAGGAGTGCCATAGCTGGATCACATGGAAGACCCATTTTTAGTTATGTGAGAAGCATCCATACTAACTCTGCAGTGGCTGGACCAGTTTGCATTCTCTCAGTAGTACATAAGTGTTCCCTTTGACCATACCTCCCATTAGCAGGTGCTCTCATTTGTTTTGATGGCTGCCATCTTGACTGGGATGAGATTGAATCTTGGTGTACTTTAATTCACCTTTCTCTGATGGCTGGCTGGTGGAATTGAACATTTCTTCATGTTTATTGGCCATTTCTGTTTCATCCTTTAAGAACTGTCTGTCCAGGGTTCCATCAAAGAGAACTCTTAAAACTGATAAGGAGCTAGGCGTGGTGGCACAAGCCTTTAATCCCAGCACTCAGTAGGCGGATCTCTGTGAGTTCAAGGTCAGCCTGGTCTACAAAGTGAGTCCAGGTCAGCCAAGGATGCACAGAGAAACCCTATCTCAAAAAAACCAAAGAGAAAAAAAAACCTGAGGTACAACTCTCCACAACTGACAGCTTCTGCACGGGAGTGGGTGGGAAAAGACTCAGTTTCTTTATGGGGCAGGCCACTGGGAGTTTGACTGTGCTTCATTGACAAGATGGATAACAAATTGGACTTGGTTTTACTTTATGTATCCATTTAGGTTTTTTGAGACAGGCTTTCTCTGTGTAGCCTTGGCTGTTTTGGACTCACTTTGTAGAGCAGGCTGGCCTCGAACTTATAGAAACCCACCTGCCTCTGCTTCCTTGAGTGTTGGGATTACAGGTGTGGGCCATTGTCACAAGGGTAAAGGGGCAGACACAGAAGGACTGGGAAGTGAGTGTGATCTGGGTGCATCATGGGAAATCCCCAGAGAATCAATAAGAGTGGTATGTTCTTTAAAAAAAAAAGGGGGGGGGGGCTAGAGAGATGGCTCAGTGGTTAAGAGCACTGGCTGCTCTTCCAGAGGTCCTGAGTTCAATTCCCAGAAACCACATAGTGGCTCACATAGGATCTGATGCCCTCTTCTGGTGTGTATGAAGACAGTGTACTCATATACATAAAATAAATAAATAATCTTTTTTGAAGAAGAGGAAGAAAGAAAGAGAGAAAAAGAAAGAAAGAAAAGAAAAGAAAAGAAAGAAACAACAGTTTGTCCAGTTTGTTGACTTGGGTGGTTTGGTTCCTCTCAAGCACTGGGTTTATAGATAGATGCCATGCTGCCAAGCCCCCTCCTGGATCTTATTCAAGAAATCTCAGGTGTATGCTGAAGTCAACAGTACAGTAAAGCTGTGGACGCCGGTCTGGGAGAGGGGCGTGAGGAAAGACAGATATTGGAGACGGGTTTCTCTTCAGGGAGATGAAGTTAGTTTAAGTTAAGGATGGTTGTATTACATCTCTAAATATGCTTTTAAAATCTGGTTTTTGCACCCTAAAAAAGTGAATTTGGAGCTGGGCATGTGGTGCACGCCTTTAATCCCAGCACTTGGGAGGCAAAGGCAACTCTCTGTGAGTTCAAGGCCAGCCTGGCATACTGAGTCCAGGGCAGCCAGGGCTACACATCTGTCTACCTCTCCCTCCCCAGTGCTGGGATTACAGGTGTGCACCACTGTGCCTGACAAAAAAATGAAAATCTTAAAGGTAAATTTTATATTACCCAAATTATATCTAAATAGAGAGAGAAAGGTGAGCAGGTGAAATGGTGGGTGGTCAGTTGGTTTGAGACAGGGTTTCTCTCTGTAGCCCAGACTGGCCTGAAGTCACTCTGTTTTCCAAGCTGACCTCAAACCATGGCAACTCTGCTTCCGCCTCCTGAGTCTTTGTATTACAGCTGTGAACCACCATATCTGACTTGGTCTTTTTTTTATTCTTAAAAAAAAAAAATTTTTTTTTTTAAAGATCTAGGCCTAGAGAGATGGCTCAGCAGTTACGAGCACTTAGTGTTCTTTCAGAAGTCCCTCGTTTGGTCCCTCAGAACCCACAAGATGGCTCATACCTAGCAGAAACTCGAGTCCCAGGGGGTCTGGCACCCTCTTCTGACCTCCACAGTCATGAGGCTCACATGTACGCATACATGCATGAAGAGAAAACATTTATACATGTGAAACTTTAAATAATATGAATTTTAAAAGTCCACAGGGCCAGTGAGATGGCTCAGTGGATGGAGGCTCTTGCCACCAAGCCTGAGGACCTGAGAGAACCAACTCCTACAAGATGTCCTCTGACATTAAGGCCCTGTGGCAGCAGCTGGGGTACAGGGTAACTTACCAAGTGCGAAGTTGCCTCAGGCAGAGAGGGAGGTGGGAGAGAAGCCATCCCCACGTGGCCTTCAGTGGACAGGCTGGGTATTCGACTCACACCACAGTCTTAGTTAGGGTTTCTGTCGCTGCAACAAAACCCCAAGACCCAAAAGCAAGTGGGGACTGATAGGTATTCTTCCACCAATGAAACAAGCCAATTCAAGCCAAATTAAAGTATAAAGGCAGGGCTGGAGAGATGGCTCAGCAACCACATGGTGGCTCACAACCATCTATAATAAGATCTGGTGCTCTCTTCTGGTGTACAGGTGTACATGCAGGCAGAACACTGTATACATAATTAATAAAATCTTTTTTTTTTAAGTGTAAGGCCAGGCATTATGGTGCACGCCTTTAATCCCAGCACTCGGGAGGCAGAGGCAGGCAGATCCATATGAGTTCAAGGCCAGCCTGGTCTATAAAGTGAGTCCAGCACAGCCAAGGCTAGATAGAGAAACCCTGTATTGAAAAACAAAACAAAACAAAAAATGTGTAAAGACAGGTTTATGGAGTCAGCTCTCAGATGGGTTTACCAGGGCCAGGGAGACAGAGAAGGCTGGGAGGAAGAAAGAAAGAGTGTGAACACAGGGGGCTGGAGAGTTGGCTCAGTGGTTAAGAGCACTGTCTGCTCTTAACAGCACCCGTCTGCTCTTCCAAAGGTCCCGGGTTCAATTCCCAGCACCCACATGGCAGCTCACAACTGTCTGCAACTCCAAGATCTGACACCCTCACACCAATGCACACAAATTTAAAAGTTAAATAAAAATATTTTTTTAAAAAAAGAGTGAGCACAGAGAGGGAGGAAGGGAGGAAAGTGGGAGGGGGGTGTCTGGGTTATATAGTGAAGAGCCTCTAGGGGAGAGGAAGCCCTGCCCCTGGGCTGGACAGTTCAGGGTAGAGGGCAGGGTATGCCAGCCACCGCCTGTCACAGGCAGCGACTGAAGGATGCTGGGAGAACCTGGAGGCCAGGCACACTCTGATATGTTAAGCAGGCACCTCAACTGCTTGTCCTGGGTCTGAATCC
Organism: Acomys minous; assembly: GCF_964271855.1. Taxonomy (NCBI): domain Eukaryota; kingdom Metazoa; phylum Chordata; class Mammalia; order Rodentia; family Muridae; genus Acomys; species Acomys minous. Next base: position 62,689,973 of record NC_140485.1, on the reverse strand, counting down.
CAACAAGGATGAAAGGGTTTATTTGGCTTGCACTTCCACATCGCTGTTCATCACTGAAGGAAGTCAGGACAGGAACTCAACTAGGGCAGGATCTCAGAGGCAGGAACTGAGGCAGCGGCCATGGAGGAGTGCTGCTTACTGGCTTGCTCCCCATGGCTTGCTCAGCCTGCTTTCTTACAGAAACTAGGACCACCACCAGCTCAGGGATGGCGCCACCCACAATGATGGCCCTCCCTCATCAGTCACTAATTAAGAAAATACCCTACAGCCAGATCTTTCTCAGTTAAGGTGCCCTCCATTCAGATAACTCCAGTTTGTGTATCAAGTCGACATAAGACTGTGTCACATACAACACACACAGTAAGTAAATTTATGCCTACTGGGCAACAAAGCCCAGCGTATCTCCCATGCAGATTCATGTGATCTTTTCTATGGACCAAGGGATCAAACCCAGGGTCTTACACAAACTGGGCACACACGCTACTCATGAGCCACATCCCCAGTCCAGTCATGACCAATCCATTCCTGAACGGCTGAAGCAAGATCTCAGATGCATTCCCATATAAATATTAGTACATTTTTATATTAATATATATCAGAAAGTCAGGGTCTCTCAAAAGCACAGTCAGCATCCCTACACCTGAAAATGTAATGTCACATTGTTAGCACGGCCGTCACATTATTAGCACGGCCGTCATGGCCAGCCAGTGTTTGCACTTCCATACATGTGTGTTCTAATAGAAGCTCCACGTGACTCCTTAGTCATGACAGCTATTTGACCGGGTGAATTCAGTACCACCTGCTACCCAGCTTTCCTTGAAAGCACAGTACTTAGCACAGCCCAGCTACTTCCTGAGACTGACATACATGTGCGAGGGAAGAGCTGCCTGCCACATGGCACACGAAGCCTGGAGCTTGGACCCCAGCCCCAGGTGACTGGTAAGCTTAGAGATGGCCCTGTGGGGGCCTAGCCAAACGTAGAGCTCAGGGGCCTCAGGTTCCTCTCTGCTCAACCTGTCAGTGCGTGGTGGTCACGTGGTACCGACGGGTCCACCGACAGGACCCAGCCTGTCAGGGGTATCCTTCCCTTCCTGAGCATGGCTGAGAGCAGGAGAGAGCCATCATCTCGGGATCTCCGAGACAGGTGACCCTGGCAGGGAGGACTGGCTTTGCCACGTGCAAACCCACACTGGGGCCTGGGGTTCGGGTTCACAGGCTGCCCTGCACGCTCCTCTGCGGTCTGGTTTCACAGCTTCTCCAGATGTTAAAAAGAACTCCGCCACAAGAAAGAGAAGGGAGACTGGGGGAGGCCGAAGGAGCAAAACCAAGCGTTCTAGAGCTAGCGGGCACCGCTCTTGTACCACAGAGCTCAAGCACCGACTTTGAGGAGTAAGTCTTATTCTTTGACAGTTTCGTGCATATTTATATAATGTATTTTGATTGCGCTCACACTCACACACACAGAAAATCTTTTTCTTTAATTTTTCTCTTTTTTTCTTTATCTTTTCTTTTCTTTTTCTTATTTATTTATTTATTTATTTATTTATTTATTTATTTATTCTTTTAATGATTTTAGAGAGTTGTGCGCTTGGTACTATCCTGAGTGCTGGGAAAGCCTCCGTTTTCTTCCAGGCTCAGTCTGTTTGGAAAGCTTCCCATGCAGACGGCTTTATAAAGCAGCTTCAGAAGGTATGAGAGAGAGACAGAGAGAGAGAGAGAGAGAGAGAGAGAGAGAGAGAGAGAGAGCCCACGGGCCCTGGTCACTCTCCAGCCAAACACTTGTTTCTGCTCTCTTCCTCCTGTTTCCCTAGTAAGCGACAGCATTTGGGCGTGGGTTTGAGTTTTTGAAGATCTGTGCTTTCTAGCGATGTTACCCACTATCGGGATTTTTCTCAGACCCCTGCATTTTAGGAATATTGACTCTTACTTTCGAAATTAGTATAAGTGACAGGTACCTTTTAGTTGAGCTCTTCCCTATTTAAAATATCCATATAGGGGCTTGGGCTGTGTCAGCTGATGGAGTGCTTGCTTAGCATGCTCAGGGCCCTGGGTTGGATCCCCAGCATCTCTTACACTGGGTGGTACATGCCTGTAATCTCAACACTTGGAAGGTGAAGGCAGGAGAGTCAGAAGTTCAAGGTCATCCTTAGCTATACATATTTTTTAAAAAATGTGAGGCCAGCCTGGGCTATATGAGACTCTACTTCAAAATAAAGCAATGGCCAGGAGTGATGGTACATACCTTTGATCTCAGAACTCTGGAGGCAGAGGTGGGCAGATCTCTAAGTTTAAGGCCAGCCTTGCCTACAAAGTTTGTTCCAGGATAGCCAGGGCTGTTACACAGAGAAATCCTGTCTCAAAAAAAAAAAAAAAAGGAGGGGTGGGCTGGAGAGGTGGCTCAGAGGTTAAGAGCACTGGCTGCTCTTCCAGAAGTCCTGAGTTTAATTCCTAGCAACCACATGGTGATTCACAATCACCTATAATATGATCCAACGCCCTCTACTGGCGTGCAGGCATATATGCAGTCAGAGCACTGCATACATAATAAATAAACAAATCCTTAAAAAAATAAAATAATAAAACAATGGAAGGAAATGTAACTGTTTAAACTATCTAACATTTATGTCAATAAAGACATGGGAGGCTTAAACTGAGGTAAAAACCTGCTAGCTCAGCCAGGTAAAGAGTGAAAGAGCGCTCTATCAAAGGTCCAACTACTTAAAAAAGAAGTCTTTAGCTCCTCCCCTACACCCTTGGCAGGCTCAGCCATGTCACTGTCATGGTTGGGGGCTCCAAGCCAAGTCTATGGTGGAGTAGATCAAGGCCACTCAGCTACCCAGACAGTCAACCAAGCTGATTTTTGACTTTGCCTTGGGTCACAGGGCACAGACCATGAGACCTCCCCCAAGCTACTTGCTTTAAAATAGGCAGGACTTTCCTTTCTTTACCATCCTTGTCTATGGAGGCTTTCAGAGGCACACCCAAGCTGCATCTCTTCAGGACACACCTAACTGCATCTGACAAACATGTCTATTTAGGCTTTGCTATTTTGCTAGCAATTGGGTTTTCTATGTACAATGATCAAACATCCTGCAACAAGGAAGAGACGGAGGGAGGGAAGGAGGGAGGGAGGAGTAAAGAGGTGTGTGGAGAGGCTCACTTCATAAACACTTGGGCCTAAAATCAATGATACCCAAGGCTGAAAAGATGCCTCCGCAGCTGAGAGGCTCAACACCATCTGTAATCGCAGTTAGAGAACCTGACGCCCTCTTCAGGCATCTGTGGACACTGCCTGCACATGGTGCGTTCACATAACTCTGGGCGAAACACCATGCACATTTGAAAACAATGAAATAAGTGAAATGAGAGTCACGTGCTATCAGGGATCTCCAGCCCTGGGAATGACAGTCATGCCTTCTGACTGGTCACTGTGTGCAGAGCGGTGGGCTAAGGCTGTCACCAGAGCCCTGGCCCTTGCGACTCGTGATTCCCCTCTGCATCTGCGGAGTTTCTTATTTAAATGGAGCCTGCACATCCTCCTTCCACTGCAGCCCCTCCCTTTGCAGAACTGGTCTTCCCTGTGAAGCCTTCTGGACATGACTCTTCCTTCCCTGTGGATGCTGACACAAACGTGTGCCTGTCAGCTCCTCCCAATTGTTAAGTCAGAGACTGGCCTAGAACTTCTAGGTAGCCCAGGCTAGCCTTCAAATGACAAAGTTCTCTATCTCAGCACTGTAGATGCTGGGATTGCAGCGTGCCCGGCTCTAAGTCTGTTTATGAATGACCCTGTTTGTTCCTGTCTAGTCATCATCCCTTTGCTGTCACCTGCCATCATCAGCAACGTGATGACTGCTGGTTCATTGAAAACAAGTTCAAACAAGAATAACACGTTGTTAGTTTACTTGTTTTTACTGCATTTATTTACTTACCTGTGGAGGGGTGCACAGGCACAATGGTGAGAAGACAGCTCGAGGGTGTCAGTTCTCTTCTCCCACCGTATGGTTCCAGGAACTCCAACTCGAGTTTTCAGCTTGACAGCAAACAGCTCTACCCATTGAACCATCTTGCCTGTTTAATTTTTTTCTTCTTCTTCTTTTTTTTTTTTTTTTTTTTTTTTTTTTTTTTTTTTGAGGCAGGATCTCACTATGTAGCCCTGGCTGGCCTGGAATTTGCTTTGGAGATCAGGCTGGCCTCAAACTCACAGAGATCATCCTGCCTCTGCCTCCCGAGTGCTGGCATTAAAAATGTATGCCACACATGTGGCTTTTTAGCTGCTGATGTTTTAAAGATAACATTTAAAAAATATGTAGAGCCTTATCTAGAAACTAGCAGTTATTTCAATTGACAAATATGCTTCGCACTCGGATATAGTGACTGGGGTATGTAGGGTGCCCAAAAAAGAAAGTAAGGGTTTGTAATGGAAGGCTGGCCATGGTGGCACGTTTGTTTGTTTGTTTGTTTGTTTGTTTTTGTTGTTGGTGGTGGTGGTAGTGGTACTGCTGGTGGGTTTTTTTGTTTTTGTTTCTTTTTCAAAATGGGTTTCTATATGTACCCTTAGCTGTCCTAGAACTCATTCTGTGGACCAGGCTGGCCTCAAACTCACAGAAATCCTCCTGCCTCTGCCTCCAGAGTACTGGAATCAAAGATGTGTGCTACCACAACCCAGATATGGCACCCAGTTTTAATCCCACAAACTGGGAGGCAAAAAAAAAAAAAATAGGTGGGTCTTTGTGAGTTCAAGGCCAGCAGGGTCTACAGAGCAAATCCCAGACCAGCTAGGAGGAGCTGCTTAGAAGATGGGACCCTTGTGCCAAAATGAAATGAAAGCCCATGCTCATTTTTGCCCTCTGTCACTGAGTGACTCTCTCTGGATATCAGGTCTGCATTGGGGCAACGTTTTAAACTTGTTAAGTCATGAGGACTCCACTGTGTGGGTGCAAGATGGTAAAGACAGCCGAGTATGGGGCTGGGCCCACTGCTCTTTGCAATGCCCAAGGTAAAATAACCACCAAAGATTAGAGTGATGATGTGGGCAAGTCTGGCTTCAGGGCAAGGACCCTGTCCTTAGAGGCACACTGGAGCAGACACTCTGCCTTCTATGGCACGCCACTTACTACTGTTATCCCAGCTGTCATAAAGCAGGGGGTGGGGCAGGAAGGAAGATGTGACCACCAGAGGAGACCCAGCCACTCTGCCTCACCATGGAAATGCCCTTGGCCTGCTGGGTTGAGAATTTTTCCACGCTCCTCAAGGGACGAGACCGCGATGTGATCCTACATTAGGCTGCTCAAAGTAGGAACTTCACCTTGTAAAGCAGAAGGGTGGTTTCCTGCCCGCCCCCCCCCTCCTTCTTCTTTTGTGGTTTCACACAGCAAATGAGTGTCAGCCTCCACTTACAGACGAAGTGAGACGTCAGGCATGGAGGCGTGAGTGTGGCCTGTAGTTCTGGCCCCGCCTCCTTTATCCCTCTTATTACTTGAAGGAATCTTCCCGACTGTGTGCATGTGTTGGCAAACAGTTGCCTAGACTCCGGCTTCTGGGAGCCAGTCAGCAGCATGCAGTGACATTGCATCATTGGGCCCTGGAGCCAGACATATCAGCTACAGAACTCAGAGGAGCCTGCTCACATCGACAGCATGAGAGGCACCGGCGTCAGAGAGGGAGCATCCAAGGTGAGTGACTGATGGGTCTGCTTGCATACGAGGCAACAGTTGACTGAGCTGATCTTTCTCTTTGGGTCTCTAATGAACACAAAGGATGAGTATCAGTAGCAGGCAGGCGGGACAGAGTTTCTCTCTTTGCCACTTGTTGGCTTCGGGATGAAGGAAGATGAGGAGGAGAAATCAGCTGGAGACCTTAGCCCCCACTGTGTGTCTGCTCACCACCCAGCTAACTTTTTATGCAAGATGTAGAATTCTGCCTCTGTCCACCCCATCTCCCCCCCCCCCATCCTGGAGGTGCTCAGTGTGGCCCGAGTGTTCTGATTGCCTTGGGGCAGTCACTTCCCTTGAACAGGGAGAACCTAGACTTTGGCTCTGTTCTTGCTAAGTCCAGTAAGGGTGGCCCATAGGTGGCCTCCATGTTCCCTTTGCTACTTACTGGGAGTTGGAACTCTGGTACAAACCGCAAGTCTGAGCTATGAGCCAAGAAACATTCCTATGTTAGTACGGCACATTGCTACCCCAAGAGGGGTACTGGGACTGAAGACATGGCTCAGTGGGTAGAGTACATGGGGACCTGAATTCAGTACTCGGCACCCATATAAAAAGCCAGGCATGAAGACAAGCACCTGTAACCCCAGATGGTAGGAGGTGATGGAAGGGCCCCTGGGGCTCTCTGGCCAGCGTCGCTGAGACAAGCGACTCTAGCCTCAGAGGCAAAGAAATAAAGTGAGTGGGTGATAAAGGATGTGGAAACATCTACTTCTGGCTGTACACACACACACACACACACACACACACACACACACACACACACACAGTGGGGAGGGTGGCGAGACCACAAGGAAAGTGAAGCTCAAGTTGGGAGTTGAGGCTTTTCTATTCTGTCCTATCCTTTAAAAAAAAAAAAATGTCATAGAAGATAAAGATGAAAGAGAGCTGAAACGATCGCTAAGTGGGGAGACGACTGCTTGCTACAGTTAATCTCACTTGTCATTGTGATAGTAACAAGTGTCAGTCCTGGGCTCCTGGGCCAGTTCCGTGATGACTCCTTGTTTAGATGACTTGTAACTATCTGAGCTGAGAACCTTGCCCTACTGTTTACTCTGACATTTTTTCAAAGCAGCGGGAAATGAGTCGTTTATCAAGGCCCAGCTAGTCTTTCACCCAAAGGCGGCAGTTCCGATCAGTGTCTCCCACTTACAGCTTCTGTTTGCAGATAAATAGATGCAGAGAGGGCTCTGGTTACGACTGTGGTTCAGTTGTTTAAAAGCAAATAGCGAGCCCTGCGCTGCTCTCTCCAGGCCTAGGGATGCAATCCGGTCAGTAGGGTGCTTCGGGTTTGGTCCCCTGCGCCGGAAGCACAAACCTGTAATCCCATCACTTGAAGGGAAGAAGATGGGGAATTCAAGGTCATCCTCTGCTGTGGACCGTCCACTCACGAGACCCTGACTCAAAACAACAGGAAATGTGTCACTCCTGTGCGCCTGAACCTGTGCCCCTACCTACACGCTGATTTTTACAAGCCCATGTGAACTTCAGACGATAGTCATGGTCTCCAAAAACACCCTTTGGCACCTTTTTGGCTGTGATTCATGGGTTTGTTTGTCCAATTCAGACTTTGTTCCAAGGTCACACATCGTACTCTTTTCCAGGTCTTGTTGTTAATCTAGAATAATCCACTTCCTATTTTTCTTTCATAACTTTTTTGGTTCTGTTTTGTTTTGTTTTCTGAACTGTTGAGATGTTTTTAAGGTCTGAAATTTTCATTTTGCTTATGCACCACTCATCCGGTCCCTTTTACAAGTCAGTGTACAGTCCAAGGCATTGATAAAACCAGGCATGAAACCCAGAATCCCAGCTCTCAGCCAGCTAGCTCCCAAGGGGTCAGGACACTACGAACAACCAGCTAGTGCTGGGGAGAAGAGGGGTTAGGCCTGCAGTCTCAGCTCCAGGGAGGGCTGAAGTGGGGGGTGGGGGTGGGGAGCTGCAATTTCAAAGGCAGCTTGAGCCACACAGACCCTGCCTCAAGAAACAAACAAAAAGCCCGATGTTGTTTCTTACTTGGCAGGTCCCATTGTGGTGTTTGTTGCATCGTCTCCTATTTTTGCAACTCTTTAAAAAACAAGTACTCATTCTTAACTCGTAGACAGGTCAAGCAGGTTTGGAGCTATAATCTCAGCTCACCTGAGACAACCCTTTACAGGAAGGTGCTGCCTGAGTGGAGACCCAGCCTTCGGGCCAGAGGAGCCTCCAGCTAACTCTTTCCTTCCTTTCTTGAGCATCTGTGTAGGTGCACGTGAGCACAGGTAGCGCTTTTCTCCCCTCTCCCTCCCTCTCCCTCCCTCCAGGTGTGTGTGTGTGTGTGTGTGTGTGTGTGTGTGTGTGTGTGTGTGTGTGTGTGTGTGTGTCCAGGATCTCACTAGTTAGCCCTAGCTGGCCTCAAACTCTTAGAGATCTATCTGTCTCTAGAGTGGTGGAATTAAAGGCGTGCTCTGCCACACTCAGTGAGCAGTGAGTTCATTTCAGAACTTGTTACTGTCTATAATATAATCAACATTTAATATAATATCATAAAATACATTCAGCATATAGTATAATATAGTCAACACAATGCATTAGAGACCAGATCACATTCATACAATTCATCTAACAGTTTGCTTGGCCTCATTAACTGCTGTCTAGTTGCTTCATTTTTAAAATACATATTATTTATTTTGTTTGTGTGTGCTTGTCTGGAGGGTGGGGGTGAATATCATGGCACATGCGGAATCAAAGGACAACTTGTAGTAATCAGCTCTCTCCTTCCACCATGTGGGTCCCGGGGATTGAACTCGGGTCATAAGGCTTGGTAGCAGGAGCCTTTAACCACTGAGCCATCTCACAAGCCGTCAGTTTCTAAACAGGAGCATGGTGCTGGCGAGGGATATACAAGCAAGTAGTCCTCTTCTTCCGCACATTTGACTTCAGAGCCCATCACTATCACTCAAGGCCACTTATCCACTCAGACCCCAAGTTCAAATTTGTCTGCTGGAGTCAAATGAGCTGTTTGTTACTGCTGCAGCTGTTTCTTTGTTCTATAGGACAAGGTAAACACTTATAATTAGGTGTGATGTTGGCACTAGGAAACCCCGGTGACCTCAGTATGCGCAGATGCAGCAGAGAGAAGCCCTTGTGCTCCTGCCTGAGATGAATCTGTCAGCTCCTTCATTGGCTGGCTGGCCTCCATCTCCACTCGAGTAGTGCTAAAAATGGCTCAGCAGGTAGAAAGTGCTTGCCACCAAGTCTGTGCCCTAAGTTGGATCCCCAGAACTCAAGATAAAAGGGGAGAACTGACTCCTGTGCACTACCCTCTGTCTTCCTCGTGTGAGCTGTGGCGCAAGCCCGCCCTTGCATGCACGCACTCAAGAGCATGCGCAATAAGTGCATAGACAGACAGACAGATGGATGATTAGTTGTTTAAAGAAGTGCTAGAAAAGTTTTCTAAAGGGCAGAAGGAGCTGTGGCTGTGCACGTGGGATGCAGAGGCAGAAGAACCTTGTGTTTGAAACCAGCACCTGCTATAAAAGAAAGCCTGTTTTAAAGTGGGAAGAAGAGGTAAATACGTGACTTATTGGATATGAGCTTTTATTTTGACTTCTTGATTTTGTTTTTCTGGTTTTTCAAGACAAGGTTTCTCTGTGTAGCCTTGGCCGTCCTAGACTCGCTTTGTAGACCAGGCTGGCCTCGAACTCACAGTGATCCTCCTGCCTTTGCCTCCCGAGTGCTGGGATTAAAGAGCCACCACACCCGGCTCTTCTTGATGTTTTTTAAGCTGCCTTATTGTCTGGGTAGCATATGGCACAGACTGTGACCTCAGAACTAGGGAGGAGAAGACAATAGAATCAGGAGTTCAAAGTCAGTGTGGGCTACATGTCTCCCCTATTCCCAAAGACAGATGTGCGCTCATTGGTCCCAGGGGGGCGGTTCTCAACACATCTTTGTCATGTTACTGAAAGCGATGGCTCCTATATTCACCTTGGGAGACATCTAACTTCTGTATGTTGGAATCTATCTCAGAGGCAGCCATCCTTTTCCCTCATCACCCTCAAGAAGACCTGGGTAATGACATAGAATGAAAACAAAGTCTTCAACACCCAGGAGGCTGGTTTAGTGGTGACACGGTGTGACAGACAGCATCAATGCTGGCCGTTAGCTGGGATAAGGTGCTTTCCCAGCCTTTGTCCATGGGGAGCAAGTTCAGGCTCAGTGTGTCTTCCTTGAGGCTGTAAGCAGGGTATTCCACACTCAATGTCCAATGGAGAGAGTGGATTCATGTTCCTGAAGCTGCAAGAGCCACAGGCCCAGCCCAGTACACCCCACCAACTCACTGGCCTCAGTTCTTTCTCTTTTCCCTTCTCTTACCCTGCTTTCTCTCCCTGTAACCTGTCACATGGGTCCTCCCATCAGACCCCACATACAACCTAGATGCCTCTTTGGATCTCTATCTAAAACTCCCCACCCCCACCCCGCTCCATCCCCGCCATGACCCCATACACCCACGTCATTCTCTCTCCGAGATTGTCTTCACACAGCGAGACTGGACATCACCTGGCCCTGCTTGGTTGGCGTGTTTCTCTATGGAAAGGCATTCAGCTCCGGTGGGGATGGAGGGACAAGGACATGCCACACACAGACACTTGACTTGCTTACAGTGCTAAGGGTCCCTCCAGCAGTGTGTGCATGCAGTAGGTATTTGGTCATGTGTGAACAGGCAGTTACAGGGAAGCAGACACAGCCCTTGCAACACAACCCCGCCGCAAAGACAGGAGCAGCACTTCCTAGTTCCTAGTTGGCAGGTATCTGGGAACAGAGGTCACGCTAGGCTCCCAGCTCTCTAGCCCTTCCTGGTCCCAGCTTCACCCTTACCTGACCTGGATTCTTGAGAAGTGGCCCCTCCTCCTGTGGCCACGTGACCATTCCGAGCCCAGTCGTTAGGGGTGAGATCAAGGTCACAAGGATCATCCCTCTGAGGTTACCCACAGGGTCCCTTCATCATCTCATGACCCAGCAAGAAAACACAAGCAAATCTCACATTGTGTAATCTTTCACCCAACGAGGAGGCTTTGGGCTGTAGGAGTCCTAGAGCAAGAAGGCTGAGCTGGTATCGCCGTTCGGTCAAAACAACAGACAGAATAAAATGAATACAACTGCTTCAGGTGGACTGAGGTGACCTGACAGGTATGAGGGACACAAAGAGCCACTGTGGTGATGCAGTGACAGAAAGAACATTCCAGGCAAAGGAAAGAGCATGTGCGAAGGCCCCGTATGGGGAGTGAGTCCCATGAGAGGCCAGGTGCTGAGAGTAAACAAATGAAGGGATTGTCCCAAGAGAAGAGGTGAGGAGGGATGGGGTCAGTGGAGTGACAGAGCCTACTCTGCTGTGTCAGGACTTCACAGTTGCAAAGGAAACTATTCACCTACTTACGGCCGGATGACACCCTCTGACTGATGTTTGGAAACATCACTTGGGGTTGCTAGGCAACAGAAACTGAGCGAGAGAGGGCAGAAGCCTAGACATGAACCAGGGGTTTCACTTCCATTCAGGATAAAACCTTCCTGTGAGAGGAATTCATTTTCTCTGAACCTTGGGGATCAGGGGGACTGTTGTGAGCATGAGCAGAAGACAAGTGGCCCTTCGTTCATTCCATACACACCAAGTGTGGCTTTCCATTCATTTTATACATATACATACTGAGTGCCTACTGTATGGCAGACACGATTCTAAAGGCCACGGAGAAGCTAGTACTCTTTCTCACTATGTATATTTTTATTTAGTTAGTTAGTTTTATTTTATTTTATTTTGGTTTTTCGAGACAGGGTTTCTCTGTTTAGCCTTGGCTGTCTGGATTCGCTTTGTAGACCAGGCTGGCCTCGAACTCACAGCGATCCGCCTGCCTCTGCCTCCCGAGTGCTGGGATTAAAGGCATGTGCCACCACCGCCCAGCCCGGTTATATATTTTTATTTATTCAGGGACAGGTCTCACTAAGTAGCCCTGGCTGACCTGGAACTCACTATGTAGACCAAGCTAGGAGTGAACTAAGAGATCCGCCAGCATTGGCCTCGTGAGTGCTGGGATTGAAGGGTGTGTGCCACCAAACCAGCTCTTTCTCATTATTTCATAGCTAGTTAGTATCATTCATCTATAAAATCTACTGCACACTCTCACTGTCTATTTTCTTGTTTAATGCATAACCTTTATCCTCTGGACATTTTATTTCCTAAAAAAAAAAAAATTTTATTTAAAAAGAAGGAAAAAAAAAACGTCACCACTATTGTGGGCCTTGAAACACAGGCCAGCATCGGAAAGTTCAAAGGAAAGTGACCACAGGACAAAGGAATAGACTGAAATAGGGAAGCGGCTATGGAAATGCACTGCAGTCATTTTGAGCTGCCATGACTCAGGGAGGAAATGACAGAGGCCTACAGGGGAAATCATTCTGAAAAGGAGGAAGGTGGAGGCTGCTAAGAAAGCTGCCTTGGAGGAGGAGGAGAACAGCTCTCCAACGCGAGTTGCAAAAAAAAAAAAGGGGAACTGTATTTTTTAGGAACCATTTCCAAATGTGTATCGTTCATGAAACGTTTACTGAGCCCGGAGAAGCGGAGTGGTCAGTCGAAGCTTAGCTCGGACGGCAGCCTGGGCTCCAAGCGGGGAGCTGTGAGAGCAGGCCTCCCATAGGAGCAGAGCGAGCCCCGAAGCTGCCCTTGGCATGCAGGGAGCATTTCTCTATGGCCTTACAGGTGGTACACATGTCAACCACTATACTCTCTAGTTTTGTTACAACTTTTTTTTTTTTGTGAGGAAGAGCGTGTGCACGTGTATGCTGCAGCCCACACATGTGGAATTCAGAGGACAACTTTCAGGAATCGGTTCTCTCCTTTGACCACATGGGTCCTGAGGATTGAACTCAGGTCATCAGGTTTGATGACAAGTGCCTTTACCCACAGAGCCATCTCACTGGCCCAGAAATTGCATTGGCTGTTTGCACACATGTCGCTGTCAGCCAGCCTGCCTGCCTGTACCACACCACAGAGAGCGAATCACTCCATGGCCTGGGAGACCTTCACTGTTATCTAATTTCAGTTCTGGATGGAAGGCTTGGTGGGCATGGTGACTTATGACTGTCATCCAACACATGTGAGGCTGAGGCAGAGGGATTGCCATCAGGACTAGCACAAGGTTGGGCTGTGTTTCAGTACCAGGCCAGTCAGGGCCACACAGTTAAGACCTTGCCTCAGACAACAATAAGATTCTGAGCTTGGACCAAGAGCCCTGGTATACACAGGACAAATAATAGAAGGGTGTTCAAGTCAGTGAGCAAGATCCAAGCCTGCTGGGAACCCAGCGGTCGGGCTTCGGGGAAGAAAAAGTGCAACTTCTGACGGAGGCTTTGGAATTTTTCTTTGGCCATAGCCTGTTCCTCAAAGAAGGCATTGCCTTGTACACTTGTACAAGTCACTGTACGTGTGTGGTTTTCTCATTTGAGCCACCAGGAAGAAATGACTGCTGGGTGGGTCAGCGCTCACTCCCAGCAGGCAGATGTCAGTCTGGGCTTATGCCTTCAGCTAGGGGTGTTTTTAGGGGAGCCAGGAAAATAAGGAATCATCCCGTCTGCCGCTTTCCCTTTTCTCATCTATGCTGCCTCATAGCCATGTTCATCAAGTTTATTCCCTTCTTTGTCCCTGGTGCCTCTGGCCAAGGCAGTCACCATGGCTGTCGGCTTCCAGATAGACAGCAGGAAACCCAGCAGAAGGGCTGCGGGGAATCCGTGTGCCCGCCCCTCACAGTGGCTGCTGCTTTCTGTCCAGAGAGACCTGCCTGAGCAGGTGCTAGAGCGCCCTGTCAGCTACGGTGTCCTCTGCCTTACAGCAGGGACACTGCCGAGAGTTGGGGGGCTGTGAGCAGGGATCTCTCCACTGGTGCTGTTTCCAGAGGAGGCTGTGGAGGGACTGCCTTTGTGTCCATAAAGGGCGGAGATGAAGGTGAGTGTGACTGCCTCTCTCCGATCTGACGCCCTTCCCTGCACTGTGGATTGCCAGGGGCCTGTGTGGAGGTCTCTGGGGTTATTTCAGTCAGTTTCCTGAGCCTCCAGGAAGTAGGCAATCATAGTTTTTAAAAGATTGGTATCTCAGGAAGGAGGTTAGGAAACAAAATCAGACTTTTGTTACTTTCTGTGTATCTGGGGAAGTGTGTAAATATATGAAATCTCAGGCTGAAAAGGGAGGCTTGTCACAAGCTTGAGACTAGCCTGGGCTATCCAGTACCTAACAAGAGCCTGGGGCAAAGACAAAACAAAGGTGGCATATTGCCCAGTTTAAAAGGAAAAAAAAAACCTTAAATGTCACATTGCATAAAAAGTAACCAAGGAGGGGGGATGTCCTAGTAACATCCTTTCAGAGGAATGTCACCAGGTCACTTTATACACATTCTAGAGACAGTTGGGAATTTTCAGCTCAGTCCAGACAGCTGTTCCCCTTCAGCTTCAGCTACTTCTCACTGTTTCCACAAAGCACTCCAGGGCCAGCAACCCCCTCCAGTGCCTGCATCTAGGATGCTTCAAAATAACTGCTTGGTTGTTACCTCATTTAAACGTCCCAAGTCCCCTTGCTGATGCAGCAAAGCTGGCTGGGAGGAAGGAGGAGCAGCATCAGCACGGGGAACAACTGGCTGTATAGTAGGATTCTGAGGGCAAGTTCTGGGCGTTAAATAGGAAGTCTTTTTTCTTTCTTTTTTTTTTTTCTTTCTTTTTTTCTTCTTCTATTTTAGGTGACTTTCTCGGTTCCCTATAACTTATGGAATTTTGTTTTAGTGTACACATAGCTGTGGAAATTTTCTCAAAGTAACAGTTAAGAAGCAGCTTCAGGGCCAGGGGTGATGGTGCACACCTTTAATCCCAGCACTCAGGAGGCAGAGGCAGGCGGATGGCTGTGAGTTCAAGGCCAGCCTGGTCTACAAAGCAAGTCCAGGACAGCCAAGGTTAACAGAGAGAAATCCTGTCTCAAAAAACGGCAGGGGAAAAAAAGAAGAAGCAGTTTCATTCCGAGCTGTGGTGGCACATGTCTTTAATCCCAGTATTCCCAGGAGGCAGAGGCAGGTGGATTTGCATGAGTTCAAGGCCAGCCTGATCTACAGAGCTGGTTCTAGGACAGTTAGGGCTACACAGAGACACCCTATCTGGAAAAAACAAAAAACAGCAAACAGGCCAGGCATGTTGGCAAACACCTTTAATCCTAGCACTCAGGGAGGCAGAGGCAGGCAGATCACTGTGAATTTGAGGCCAGCCTCGTCTACAAAGGGAGTCCAGGACAGCCAAGGCTACACAGAAAAACACTCTCTCAAGAAACAAAACAAAAAACCACAAACAAAGAAGCAGCTTTACGCTAGGCCTGGTAGCATAGGCTTGTTAACCCAGTTCTTGGGTGGTGGAGACAGAAATATCACAAGTTCAAGGCTGGCCTGAGCAACTAAACGAGATTGTCTCAAAATAAAAACTTAGAAAGGCATGTGGGAGTCTGGCTGCTCTGGGTCCCAGGATTAGAACCTCAGTATGGAAAAAAAAAATGAAGACAGAAAGAGGAATGGAGAAGGGCTGGGGAGAGAGGGAGGAGCATGCTTCCTTCTTATGCCAGAGGGTTGTGATGACGTAGGAAAGAGAGACAACAATGGGAAGACAGAATCACAGAGGATCATGGATGGCAGGTGCTGGAGAGAGAGGTAGAAGAAGGGGAGCTGCTGGTCTGGTGTTTACAGGATAGCACCAGGGTGGAGGAAAGTGGGCACATAGCTCCTTTCACTAGTGTCATGAATGCCACTGTGTCTTACTACCACTATGGCTAATATGTCCCATGGTGGCAGGCCCTGGTGCCAGCTGAGCCACCTGTCCTGCTGGATCTTTGTGCACAGGACCCAGAGCTGGCTGCATGAGGGTGGAGGTGGAGCAGGACAGCACCACCCCCCCCCCTTGACTGCCTAGAGACTCATCTCTTCCTCCCAGACTAGCCTGGAGCTGGGAGTCTCGTCCAACATAAGGACTTGATACTTGTGCATCTGCAAGCACATTTCCTCGACTTTGGCAGGTCGTGGTCCCCGTCCTGGCTTCTCTGTGCCTTCGCTATGGGCCTGTGCTCGGGCTGTGGGAGCAAACAGTTTCAAAATCCAGTGGCTCTAGGGTTTGAGGCAGCAGCTCAGTGGAAATGAGCTCTCTGGGCAAGTGGGAGAACCCAAGTTCAGATTCCCAGATCCACTAAAAAGCCATCGCGTGTCGCCAGCCCCAGCACTGGGGGAAGGTGTGGGTTGAGGCGGAGTCTGGAAGACCCCTAGAGCTTGCTGGCTGGCCGGGCTAAAGCTGAACAACTGAGCTCCAGATTCTGAGAGGGACCCTGTCTCAAAACATCAGATGGAGCGCTTTCTGAGACGGGAGGGGGATCTCTGCCTTTCACATACACGTGAGGATTTTCTCTTCCTTTTTTGGTGAATTACAGGCAAGGGATGTTTGATGACACACGGGGATCGTAGAAAGGATGTGGGATTGAGTGAGTCTCACTCACACTGTCTCTGTGCTCCAGCTCCTCAGAGCATCTGACCCTCCTGGCTTCTAGATGTTACCTCATGTCAGAAGTGACACCCCAGGGAAGTGTCAGTCAGGCACTCTGCTTCTTCCTCAAGGACCCCCCCCCTTCCCTTTTCAGAGAATGTGGGTGGAAAGCTCGGAGGTGGTGAGGGAGGGGGTTTTCTACTGTGCTCTTGGAAACTTTTCTTTCTCTTTCTTTTTTTTTTTCTAAACATAATGTGGGTTTGTTTGTTTGTTTTATGATGGAAAATAAGGCATTCTGAGTCCAATGGATAAGAAGACCATTTGGTCTACTATGGTCATTCCTAGCTGAGCTTTGCGTCCCTATATACAAACTGTCCCCAAGCTTAGCCTCCCCAAAAAGATATATAGTGACCTCTGTTGGAGCCCTCATCCATGGGGACCTCTCACTTCCTACACAGCAGATGGCTTCCCACATGGACAGCATGTGTGTTGTTCACATTTTATATAGTGTTAGGATTTGTGTCTGATGGGGGCTCATCTGTGCCGTGGTTTGGGTGAGCAAATGACAACTTTGTAGAGCGGGTTCTTTCCTTTATGTCAGGTTCGGGGCTCAAACTAACATTGTCAGACCTGCACAGGAAATACCTTCACCCAAGGAGCCATCTCACTGGCCAGTGTATGCATATATATATATATATTTTTTTTGCCTGTGTATATGTATATGCACCACATTTGTGCCTGGTGCCCATGGAGGTCAAAGTAGGGCATTAGAGCCCCTGGAACTGGAATCACAAATGTTTGTGAGCCACTATATAGGTACTGGGGATTGAACCTGGGTCCTCGGGAAGAGCACCAATCACTCTTAACTGCTGAGCCATCTCTCCAGCCCGGTAGTGTATTTTTTTTTTTTAAGCGTAGTTTCTATGTAACTATTGTTTTGTGGATCTCAAAAGGGAAGTGTGAATCCTTTACCTTCTCTAAAAATTCAGAATTCTTGAAAATAAGCCATGGAACCCATGAGACAGAAGGCTGAAGTGTTCAATGTGGCTCTGTGTCAAAACTGTAGTTCAAAAGAGGCCCTTGCTCAGCCTGCCGCCCGGCCCTTCCAAACAACACGGGCTGCCATTGCCAGGAGCACTCTTTCCTCTGCTGTCTCTTGCTATGGTCTCACTATGTGTTAGACCCTCCAGTGTCCCTGGCTTCAGTGGAAGCCACTGCAGGACTTCTCTGTCCCCAGCTGCAACCTTGTTTATTTTAGAAGCAGAGGAGTCTGGAGACGGGGAAGTTTGTGAAAGATAAAACAAGCAGGAAGCAGGCCTGGACACCATCATGCTGGCTGACCCCCAATTTGGAAAGAGGGAAGGAAGGAAGAAGAGAAGAGTTCAAAATAGCAGGACACTCAGGGACTCTGGGGAACGCTGACTTGGGCACAGGAGCTCACACTCAGTGGCATTGACCTTCATCTTCCAAGAGAAGCAAGGCAGGCCTTTTAAAGCCAGCTTAGGGGTGTGTGCAGCACACTACTTCCCTTGACCCCCTTAGTGATGGCTTTCTTATCTATTGTTGTTGTTGTTGTTGTTGTTAATTATTATTACTGTGTGTATGTGTGGGTGATGTGTATAATGTGTATGTGTGCGCACGCGCGTGTGCATGTGAAGGTCAGAGGAATTCTATGAAGTCAGTTCTCTTCTTGCACTTTTATATGCACACTGGGGATCAAGCTCACGTCACCACGCTTGCTTGGCAAGCCATCTCACCAGTCTGCTACTTTTCTTTTCTTTGGCTTGGTCCTTTGAAAAGCAAAGTGACTCTTTAAAGTTGGCCTGTGCACACCACAGTCCCCACCTCACCCGTGCGTCTCATAGAGGCTGCTCTACCAGAACTAATTCCTGCCCAGACCTTATGTGCCGTCTCCATGTTTCACTGTTGCTTCGGCGCTGGGGTGCAGCCCAGGGCCTTGCAGGTGCCAGGCAACTCCTAGCAGAGAGGCATGCCCTCGGCCTACGGCCATTCTTAAACCAGCTCATTCTAGATTTGAACTCGTTTAGCAAATTAGACATAAAGCTGAGGTAGAAGACTATGGAGATGCGACAGTGACAGCCTTCAGGGTGACCTGAGCACGATGCGCTGTCTCTGCTGGGTGACCGTGGGCATAGAAGTCCTCTAAGCTCCCTGGTCTTAAACGCCTCATAATGAGGGGAACCATCCAGACCTGTCCTCCTGATCTGACACATGACTTTCTGCATTTTGGTCCTTTCCATAAACTGGACAAATGAAAAATCAAAGGCACAGCTGAGGGACAGGCAGGGACTGTGCCCACCCCCACCCCCACCCCCGCCCAGCCTGCAGAGGAGAGTCAGGTTTAGGCGTGGAGAAAATGAAGGTCGGGATGGAGCTGGGCTGCAGCTGGCCCTACTTAGAGCCAGGACAGGACACTACTCCATTTCCTCTGGCTTCTGGTGATGGTAGAATCATGAGGACCCATCAACCCTTGCGCCATGAGGCTCCTGCCTCTGGTAGTTACCTTTCCCGCCTTCCACAAGGCCCTCTCCCAGTGGATCCAGCACTGCCCCAGCCTTTCCCAGCAGCCAAGGGAAAGCTGACTCCACCCATTCTTTGGCATCATTAGCCTATTTGCCTTGAACTCCATACACTTCCCATGTCACCACAGAGTATAATAGTAGCCATAGCAGAAATCGAAGTCCCAGGACTGTGTACGGCCGTCCAGCTGCTTGCTTCCCAGTTCCTCTAACTCCTCCACTCACCCACCCTCACACCCTCACCTGGGGCTTCCCCTATTTCTCTTTCTCTGCTGACAGGCCTTCCCAACACCCCCATCTGACTAAGTCAACACCCCCCCAGATAGCAACTGTCCTAGGAAGATTTCCCTCTCCTACCACAACTTTCCCAACAACAGGCAAAGATTCTTTAATTTTCCCCATATTTTCTTTTCTGTCACACTCATGAAGCCTCTTGTCTACTTCTGTGGATATTGGATGTTTAGTTCTGTGGAGTTTGAGTAGAGACAAGCCTTACCCATCAGAAGGTGCATTACATAGGTCAGAAACTGTCTTGCTTACTGTGGTGTTTTCAGAGGGCTCCTGGCAGGGGTACATTCATATTTGTACATGTCCTGGTAGGTGAGTAGATGGATGGGTGGGTGGATGGATTGATGGATGGGTGGGTGGATGGATTGATGGATGGGTGGTGGATAGGTGGGTGATGGGTGGGTGATGGATGGATGGGTGGGTGGTGGATGGGTGGGTAGATGGATGAGTGGGCAGGTGGATGGGTGGGTGGATGAGTAGGTGATGCATGGATGGGTGGGTGGGTGGATGTACAGATGATGGGTGGGTGGGTGGGTGGATGACCTTCTAGATGTCTCCAACTGTAATGCAGATCAGCCTCTTCCTCCAGTTGAATAGAGGTTGCACACTGATTCTTGCGGGTATACAATGTCCCCCTGCAGTGAGGTCACCGCTGTTCTTTGTCTTCGGCCCTAAGATGCTCCTGATTCTGCCTTCCAAATGCCTGTTCCTTTCTTTTTCCTTTTCCTGGCTGTTTATGGAGATGAGTGTGTGCAAGAGTGTCCATGGGCACTTCTACCTGAGGGTGAGGGCTTGGTCGGATGAAGGGTGAGGAGGCTGCCTGCTGGCAGAGGGAGAGAAATGTGAGGTTCCAGGGGAGGGCTTGAGGATGTGTGAACATGGGAGTTAGAGGAACTGAAAGTGATCAGTGTCTGGATGGCCATATGCTTCTCCCACACTAGGTGTAGTGACACATATCTGTAGCCCCAGAATTTAGGAGGTAGAGACAGGAGGATCAGAAGTTCAGCTATTTAGGGAATATAGACCAGTATGGCCTATATGAGATCCTGTCTCAAAACTATAGGAACCTATAGAGATGATTAGGACGAAGAGCACTGGTTGCAGCTGGGCATGTGGTGCACACCTGTAATCCCAGCACTCTGGAAGGCAGGTGAATCATTGTGAGTTCGAGGCCAGCCTGGTCTACAAAGGGAGTCCAGGGCAGCTAAGGTTACACAGAGAAACCCTGTCTCAAAAAAACAAAAAAGGGGGATTGTAAGATCACTGGCTGCTCTCCCAGAGGACCAGAGTTTAATTCCTAGCACCCACATGGTGGCTAGCAGATGTCTGTAAACTCCAGTTCCAGGAAGAATATGATGTCCTCTTCTGGCTTCCTCAGGTACCGAGCATGTACATGGTACACAGATATACATGCAGGTAAAACATCCATACACGTGAAATAAAATAAAAACGACTAAAGAATAAACTAAGGATTATCTAAAACAAGCAATAAAAACAAAGCAAAAAATCCATAAAACTTACCCTAGCCAGCAAGGAACAGATACAACAGTTGTTTAAAAAGACTTTTTCATAAAAGCAAGAATGAAGAATGCCCTGGGGTCAGTGAGCCTCAGTGGGGAAAGGGTGGTGAGGAGACCTGTTACCATCCTGTTGACCTGAGCTCTATCTGGAGACCATATTGTAGGAAAAGCTGACTCTAGCAAATTGCTCTCTGATCTCCACATGTGTGCTATGGTACAAGTGCAACACACACACACACACACACACACACACACACACACACTCATGCACACAAAATAAAATATTTTTTTTTAAATTCATTTATTTATTATTTATACAAGTTTCTGCCTGCATGTATACCTACACACCAGAAAGGGCACCAGATCTCATTATAGATGGTTGTGAGCCACCATGTGGTCGCTGGGAATTGAACTCAGGACCTTTGGAAGAGCAGTCAGTGCTCCTAACCTCTGAGCCATCTCTCCAACCCAAAATAAAATATTTCTACGTGGGCTTTTTGTTTTTGTTTTGCTTGTTAGTTTGGTTGGGTTTGGGTTTTGAGACAGAGTTTCTCTGTGTAGCCTTGGCTGTCCTGGACTCATATTGTAGACTAGGCTAGCCTCAAACTCACAGAGATCCACCTGCCTCTGCCTCCCTGCGTGCTGGTATTACACTCATGTGCCACTGGGCCTTGCTTGTTTCTACATTTTAAAATAAGAACACCTCTGTTTTGTGCATGAAATCTATCTGCCCATGTGCCTATAAAAAGAGATAGACATGTGTCCTGCATTGTCACTTAAATATCCCTGCCAATGTTTCTAAATTAACACCCAATTAAAGAATAGCTTGTGCGCCACCCTCAGAGACTGCTGGACCGCTGTCAGGTTCCGTTGCTGTGGCTGTCAACTGCTTCCATATGTTATTTTCAAAAAACTATGCATGGTGATGCCAGGAGCCTAGGTGCACAGTGATGACTTACTGCTGCTGTCACACCATGGGGCTGCTGTGGTATCTCCTCTCCCTACATGACAACTGGCCATGACTTGTCCCACTGGGCTCTACCATAGGGCCGTCATGTGGGACCAACTCTGAGCCAAGGGAGGCAGTCTTTGCAGAGGTGCCCCTTGATCTGGAAACCAGTCATGCAAAGGTCTGGTAAAAATAGTGTTCTGGGCATACGGAATGGCAAGGGAAGGGTTCGAAGCTGACAGCATTATGGAAAACCCAAGAAGAATATGGTTGGCAGACCGTCAATGAGGACAGGAAGGGCCTGCCTGAGGGCGGGCCATGGCCTCAGAGCCACCCTAGGAGCTTAGATGGTATCCTAAATGAAGTTGTGAGCCATTCCAGATTTTAAACAGGCTCAGGTAGGTGTGTGTGTGTGTGTGTGTGTGTGTGTGTGTGTGTGTGTGTGTGTGTGTGTAAAATGTTATTCTCCCTGGAGACTAAGGAGAGATTTTCAAGGAGTGGGTCAAAACAGATGGGAAGAAGCCAGGAGTGGTGGCACATGCCTGTAATCCCAGCACTCAGGAGGCAGAGGCAGGTGGATCACTGTGAGTTTGAGGCCAGCCTGGTCTACAAAGTGAATCCAGAACAGCCAAGGCTACACAGAGAAACCATGCCTTGAAAAAACAAAAACAACCAACCAACCAAAAAAAAAAAGTCCCAAACAAACAAAAATAGATGGGAAGAGGCCCATAGAGCCCAAGGGACTTAGGACAGAGGATTAGATCTCTCTGCCCCTCTGTTTCCTTACCTGTAAAATGGAGACAAGACAGCCCACACCCGAGGCCTCTGGGAGTTTGTGATATAAAACTATTGAGCACTCAATTAAAATAGTGTCTCATTCCATATAATTCACTCTGTTCCAAGACTTCCCACGTGTGTTTCACTCCTCTTCTGGTACTGTCATTGCTGGGGTTTTGATTTGACCTTTTGAGACCCGGTTTTCTTTTTCTTTTCTTTCTTTTGGGGGGGGGGGTTGGGGGACTGTTTTGTTTTGTTTTGTTTTGTTTTTCGAGACAGGGTTTCTCTGTGTAGCCTTGGCCATCCTGGACTCTCAGTGTAGACCAGGCTGGCCTCAAACTCACAGTGATACACCTGCCTCTGCCCCCCTAGTGCTGGGATTAAAGGCGTGTGCCATCATGCCCGGCTGAGACCAGGTTTTCTATAGACCAGGATGATCTTGATCTCCTAACTCACCGGCATGCCCTCCCAACGCTGGAGTCTGTTACAAGCTTGGGGCACCTTGCCCATCTTGTCTTATTATTCCTGTCTAACAAATTTTAATTATCGCTGTTATTAAAATTTGGTGACCTAGGACAGGAGATTTTGTTGTTGCTTACCTAGCATGCTTGGTAACATCTCTTGGCCCTAGGCTCCATCTCCAGCCCTGCAATTCAATTGATTGCTGTAAGCATCCATAGATACCCTGCGCTATTTATAAAGACCTAGCTTACAAAAGGGACTTGTAGTGTAACATATTTAGGTTACTTTGTACTTGAAGATGTGTCAAGGCAGCAGGCAGTCAGCTGGAGGAAACCGTAGCTCAGGGTTGAGGCAGCTGCTAGTGATCCAGCCCAGCTGTGGGTGCCCCGTAGGGCAGCTGCTTCCTGGCTTGGATGATCCTAAAGACCCATTGTTTGCTGGAAACACCCCTGCCTCCCTGAGTGTCCAGACCCAGAAGACGCCACTGCTGTCTGGACAGTGTGGCTCAGCTGCTTTCAACAACTGCTCCCTGACACCCACAGATGCTGTGCACTGCGGTGATAGGCCCTCCCTTCAAAAGTTCATTGGATGGATTTCACAAGAACATAAAGAAGGGTGAAGGCGAGCTTTGGCTTTTCATTTCCCCAAAATAGATAAGTTATCCTTTTCTATCTCCTCTCTCCTCTCTCAGTCTGTCTCCCACCTACCTCCCACCCCCACCCCTCACTGAGACAGGCTCTCACTTCATAGTCCATGTCTGAAACTTACACTATAGCCCAAGGTGGCTACACACTAACAGTAAACCTTCTGCCTCAGCCCCCTGAGTCATAGGATTACTAATAACTAGCTTTCAAAGAGGTGAAATTGTGAATCTCCAGCAGATATAAAGTAATCGACTAGGCACAGGAGCTCACACACACTATTCCTGTATTCGGGAGGTAGAGACAGGAGGATCAGAAGTTTAAGGTCAGCCTGGACTACAGAGAGGCAACATTTAACAAACAAACAGAAGCCGGGCGTGGTGGCGCATGCCTTTAATCCCAGCTCTCAGAGGCCAAGGTAGGCAGATCATTGTGAGTTCGAGGCCACCCTGGTCTACAAAGTGAGTCTAGGATAGCCAAGGCTACACAGAGAAACCCTGTCTCAACAAACAAACAAACAAACAAAAACAAAACAATAACAACAACAAAACCAAACAGAAACTCTAGAAAAGTATCCCGTTGCTTCACTAAGTCTGAGCCTGTGGTCAACACACCAGGAGAACATACAACCCCACCCTTTAAGCTGGTTTCTGCAAGCCCCCACAGGAAACCATGAGTTCACACTCCAGGGAGGGTATACCAGGATATTCTGGTCCCCTTCTGTGAGCATTCTTTCTAACTATTGCTTAAAGGGTCAGCACGGACTCACAGAAAGCCCCTGGTCTCCCACTTTAGACAGAACTAGGTTCCATGCTCTGGCTTTTTACCTCCTAAAGACTCAATGGTCCCTACAGCAGGTGGCTCCCGCCCCATCCATCATGAGACCAACAAATGGCTAATGTGGACCCTGGGGACACAGCTGAGAGGGAGAAGGGTTGTTGTCCTCTGTGAGTTAGATATGACTATGGACCCGGGAAGATCCTAAGCAGGCCGGAAGAACCAGTCTGCTTTGCAGAGTGGCATCAGAAATTCCTTTTTCAGGAAGTGGCATTCAAGAAGAGTCTAGAAGGATGTGTGGTATCCCAAGGGTAAAATGCTGATTGAATGTTTGGGGGTAGTGAGGAAAGCGCATAGTCAAGACTTCAATCCTGGTGAGGAAGCGTGGGACATGGAAAATCACAAAGGGTTTGGAAGGTTCTGGACCTTAAGGATACCTAGGCACTGAAAGATGGTGAGAAGGGAGTGACAGGATGGAAACTGAGGTTTCTAAAAACTCAAGCATGGGGCCAGTGCCATACAGCAGCTGCATTTCTTAAATGTTTGCTGAAATTCTGAAGAAAAGTGTGTTAACATACGAAACAGGCAGAGCCTAGGAGTACCAAGCCAGCCCTCTCCTTTTCAACTTCATATTGGAAAGTCCCTGTGGTTGTGGCTCACCATGGGGAAATCTCTGCCGGCATGCTATGACTCCATCACTCACTACCTGTCTGGGAGAACAGGTAGGTTGACCAGGGAGGTGGTCCACTCTCCTAGGTGTGTGGAAGCCCCTCACAGGCCAGTTTGAAGAGTCTGAGTATTTCCAAGGATAGGTTAAGAAGCCCCCTGAAGGGGGGCTGCAGAGATGGCTCAGCAATTAAGAGAGCTGAGTTTGGTGCCTAGCACTCGTGTTGAATAGCTTACACCTCTCCACTGCCTCTTTGATCGTCCTCGGGCACTACACACACACACACACACACACACACACACACACACACACACACACACACACATACACACAGACACACACATACACGTACACACACAGACACACACACACACACAGACACACACACACACACAGACACACACAAACACACACACAGAGAGACACACACACACAGACACACACAGTGGAAGATATTTTTGTAAAGCGTTTTAAGTGTTCTTGGCAAAAAGTGTTAAATTAGTGTGCCTCTGACATATATGAAGAATTGGAGCTCTTCCAGGCAGGGACAGTGGAGATTGTAACAACCTTTCCATCTTGTCCCCTACCCCCAAGTACTTACTCTGTGCCTAGTGCTGGTGAGGCAAGCACTCTACCACTGAGCTACACCACTAGCTCTTTCTTGCTTTTTTGAAGCAGGGCTCACTAAGTTGTCTAGGCAGATCTTGAACTCTCAATCCTTCTGTCTCTGCTCCCCAAGTGCTAGAAGTGCAGGTGTGAGGCACCAGCTAACAAACATCCCTCAAGCTTCTCCCTTATCCCTGGGCCTGAGCCTGATGATGGGGATAGAGTAATAAGTAAACAAAATTTAAATATACATATGTATGCGAAGACGCATTTCATTCGAGTAATAAACTCACTCACAGAAATCAGTGTTATTCTCGCTGTACCCATAAGGAAACCAAGGCTCAGAGTAGGTAAGAATTTCAAGACAAAGGTGGTATACATGGGACTTTGACACAGTGTCAGCATGCAGCAGGCAAGCATGTAACTACAGGAGTCATAGCTTCCACACAGTTATAAAAGGGCTTATTAGGGCTACTCCTCTTGCACTTGGGGTGCGGGCAAAGCACCCCAGAGGACGTGGCATCTCCAAAAACCCTAAGGTTGGGAAGAGCAAGCAGAGCCAGAGCCTCCAAGGCAGGGCCGTGAAAGTGGCCTGGAGGCATGTGCTGTGGTTTCTTGGTGGCCTGGTGTAGCCACTGGCAACAACTGTAACCGGGACATTCTTTCCTCCAGATCCTGTTGGCCAAGGCACTTTATGACAACCATCCTGATTGTTCCGACGAGCTGGCTTTCTCCAGAGGGGACATCCTAACCATAGTGGAACAAAATGTGCCAGAAAGCGAGGGCTGGTGGAAATGTGTGCTTCACGGGAGGCAAGGCCTGGCTCCTGCCAACCGACTCCAGATCCTCCAAGAAACCCCTGCAGACAGACCCTGTCACCCGTTCCTGAGAGACCTGGACACAGATCTCACCAGCTCAGAGGCGCCTTACCAGGTGCCCAATTTGTTCCGCCCACCACCTCCGGGGCCTGTGTATGAGCCAATGAAGGGCTGGGTAGAGGGGCCACTGCCAGCTGCTGCCCAAGTCTACGAGTTGCCTGACTCACCCTCCAGTGCCAGGATCATCTGTGAAAAGACTCTGAGCCTCCCCAAACAGGTGAGTGTGTCTCCAAATGAAAGCACAGGTAAAGTGTACGGGAACACCCAGGGGTTTCGACACACCCTAGCTATTGCTGTTCATCAGATCAAATGTGGGAAGCAGGACCTCAGAGCCCTATCAAGCACCCTCTTAGCATCCCTGTGACTGCCCATCTCACCAAGACTGACCAACGTGTGGTATCAGTTGAAGGCCCATGGAGGCGTGTGCAAGGAGCTCACATCACAGACACCACTAGAGACAAGAGGGACCCGTGATGGGTCAACTCATGCCATGTCAAAGGCCAGGCACTGCTCATCACATTCAAGACACGCATCAGCCTTCACCCAGACCATTCACTCCTACAACTGTGGCAGAAGCATACAGGAGGACAGACAGAGATGAGGAGGTGAGGGGTGGCCACAAAGGAACTAGCGCAACCCCAAAAGTCCCCAAGTGTGTGTGTGGGAGAGTGTTGGTTATAGATATTTTGCAAGGTTTTTTTTTTTTTCACTCGTTTACTTATTTATTTGGGACCAGAGCATGCCTGGGCCACCGTACATGCTTGGAAATAAGAGGACGCTTTCAAGAGTTGGTTTTCTCCTTCCTTCCATGTGCAGGTCCCAGGGATAGGCTTGGTGGCAAGTGCATTTATCTGCAGATCCATTCCCATCCCACCTCCAAAACCTGCCCCAGAATATCATCTTTTGTTTCTGTCATCTCATGGCAAACCACAACACAGAGATCAGAATGGAGTGTTTCTGTGTGGTTGAATCCTTTAACAAAAGACTAGGGGGAAGAGCCAAAGCAACTCCCCCCTTCTCTCTCTCTCTCTCTCTCTCTCTCTCTCTCTCTCTCTCTCTGTGTGTGTGTGTGTGTGTGTGTGTGTGTGTGTGTGTGTGTGTACTTGTATGCAGGTGACTGTGTGGGCTAGAAAGACTAGAACCCACACAGATGGTTCTCCTCAGGGAGAAGGGTTGAGTAAGGAGAAAATTAAACAAGATAATGAGCAGGGGCTTTTATTGTATTCTGCCCTATGCCCCCAGAACCTTGCATGAGCCAGGTCCTCAATAAGTAGTTCAAGAACAGGCAGGTGGATCGCTGTGAGTTTGAAGCCAGCCTGGTCTACAAAGCGAGTCCAGGACAGGCAAGGCTACACAGAGAAACCCTGTCTCGAAAAACAAAACAAAACAAAACAAAAGACAGTCCACACAGCTGGGAGCTGAAGCTCAGCTGGTGGAATGTTTACCCAGCATGCTTCAAGTGCTAGGGGCCATCCTAACCATCGTGTAAACCAGACCTGGTGGGGCAAGCACACTCACAATCCCAGCAGGCAGCAGATGGAGGCAGGGGGGGGGGGAGAGTTAAGGACCAGCCTCAGTTACATAGTGAGCTGAAGGCCAGCTTTTGCTACATGAAGTCCTGTCTCACAAACAACAAACAAACAAACAAACAAAACAACCCCCCCCTGGCCTTAGCGCTCGATGACCATAGGCATCTTCTACCATCTGACATTTGGCATGCTACTAAAATGACACATCTCCCCTGGCCATGTAGCCAACAGAGGCCTTAGTGGCTGACTCGTGTTGGGGAGACAGGGCTGGGGGCGGGGGTTGCTTCAGTGGTATTTCTTTAAGATTAGATCACTGGGGGCGGGGGGAGTGGGCAATGCCATGGCATACCAGGTAAAGGACCCTCCCACGAAGAAACCTGATAACCTGAGTTTGATGCCCATAGCCCACATCATGAACAGACAGGCTCCACAAACCGTCCTCTCACCTCCACAAGGGCACTATGACACCCATGTGTGCACTTACTATAAGTAAATTAAAATGGGGGAAAGTCACGCCAGCTCGTTTTCATTTGAATGTCCTTCCAAAACCAGTACAAGGGGGTGGGTGGCGGGGGGGGGGTGATAAAGCTCTGTCTCAGTCTCCAAGGAAAGCAGATGTGATGCTCACCCACTGATCCCAAGCCTACCCGGTGCCCAGCACAGGGCCAGGCTCCACTGCTGAATGACACAGGGAGTCCACCCAAGCGCGGCCTCGAGATGCCACGCGCAGGCTCCGCTCTCCATCTGCATGCAGACTGACACAACGTGAGGGAGAAACTGAGTCACTACCATCTCACAATCGAAGCTTAACTCGAGTGGACAGGTGCAGTGTGAGCAGCGAGGCCTGCCTTGCTGAAGCCAGTCAGAGAATGCATCCTTCCAGGGGGGCCCCTGTGGTGAACAGGAGAAACCACAGCCACTGAAGGGGAACTGACCCTGTGCAGGCTCTCCAGGACCACAGAAAGCACCTGGGGAACGTCCCTGCCTTTTCTCCTAACTGCATTCGGGTGGGCGTCCTCCTCCTCCTCTCCCTTTCCCTCCTCCCCCTCTTCTCCTTGTTCCCCTTTTTTCTTCTCTTCCTCTCTTCCTCCTCTCCCTCCTGCTCTTCCTCCTTCTCCTTTCTTTCTTCTCCTCCTCCTTCCTCTTCTCCTCCTCTCCCTCCTTCTTTCATTTTAAAGGGCTGGTGTCCTGCCTCCCTTGACTTCAGAGGCAGGTACTAGCATTAGGAATTATGAGCACTAGGAACTCTCCAGAACCCTGTGTCTCTTCTCATATTGGGAGAGCACTCGACTGATGACATTGAAGGAACAAGTCATTTCACCGGTTCCGTTTATGTATTTATGTATTATGTATACAATGTTCCACCTGTATGTGCACCTGCAGGCCGGAAGAGGGCACCAGATCTCATCATAGATGGTTGTGAGCCACCATGTGGTTGCTGGGAACTGGACTCAGGACCTCTGGAAGAGCAGCCAGTGCTCTTAACCTCTGAGCCATCTCTCCAGCCCACCGGTTCCTTCTATACCAGAGCCAGTCTCCCAAGATTCAGAGTGGCCCCCACGTTAAAAACCAAGGTGGCTGGAACATATTTGTCATGAGAGTTTCATGTATGTGTCAGAAATACATGTAGGTATGTCCAACAGGGTGAGGCCTCTGAGTGCCTTTGGATTAAAATAGCTCTCTGTGTGTGCTACACAAGAGGCTATGGATTCCTGGGAGGTGAAACTGCCCATCCTGGCCAGCCCGATGTGAACCCAGGGAGAGAACTAAAGCTTTCAAGTCAGTCTGTGTCTGCCTGTCTCCCTTACAGTAAAGACAGATCTTTATCCTCAGCATCTCTGCTTTCTGGGTGGCTTTTTTTTTTTTTTAAGTGATCATGGCTGAAGCTACTCGTTTTCACCCAGTGAGTCCTAGGAATTGAGCTCAGGTCATCAAACTTAGCAGCAAGCACCTCTACCCACGGGAGCCACCTCTCTAGCCCTGGTGCTAACCTTTCTGCAGAGCTCCTGTCAGTTTGTTACCTTCAGACCCTAGAGGCATAGCTCAGCTACTAGCATCCACACTAACAGAACAAAAGCATCTCCCAGGAGCCCATGCCCCGCCCCGCCCCCTCCCCACTCCCCCTCTCCCCTCCCCCCTCCATCCCCTGGAACCTCATTCCCCAGGAAAACCACTCTTCGGAGTTTTTGTTTTACTTTCATCCCGACTTCCTTTTGTGTGTGACTTAGAACACACACAAAACCACACAGAGGACACGTTTTCCATTCTGAGAAGGGACTCTTTGGTATTTCAAGTGTAAAGGGACGGATTTCCTGCCGATCCTCACTTGGAATTGTGTCCTTCTGCCTCTGTAAGCTTTGGAAACCACAGCTCTGAGGACTGTCCCCATCTGAAATGTAACACCACCACTCCCACCCGCCAAAAGGGACATTTTTGAAGTGGCACACACAGGAAAGTCCCTGGGTGAACTGTAGGTGCTCCCACAGTCACATGTAACCCACAAACGATACATTTGCATAAAATGGGCCTGAAGTCCTGAGGGACTCGGCAAGGAAGGACTTGGAAAAGGTCTAAGAGGGAGGGGCAGGGGAAAGCTGGGTGTGGATTTAATTCAAAATGCAATCAAAGGATTGATAAGTTTGATCCTGGGTCAGTCAGCCTAGGACCATCGGGGACAGAACCAGGCTTTGATTTTTCTAATAGGTGTATATATATACATGTGTGATTGTGTGCGACTGTGTTTATGGGTGTGTACACTCATTTGCGTGTATAGATGAGAATGTGGGCATATACATGGAGAGGTCAGAGGTCAGCCTCAAGTTGTCCACCTTGCTTTGTTTTGTTATTTTAAGGCAACATTTAAGCCCAGCATGATGGAACACATCATTAATCCAAACCTGGAGGAGGCAGCTCCAGGTGAATCTCTGTGGGCTTGAGGCTGTTCAGCCTGGTCTACGTAGCAAGTTCCAGGCCAGCTGGGACTAAAGAGTGAAATCCTGTCTCAAAAACAAACAAGCAAAACCCCTCCCCTGCATTTATTTGAGGCACATGCTTGCCACATATGGGAAAGTCAGAGTTCAATTTACTAGAGTTCTCTCCTTCCACTGTTTGTCCTGGCTTGGTGGTGAGCGCCTTTACCCAATGAGAGAGCCCTCTCACCAGCTGTATCTTGTTTTTTGGGACAAGGTCTCCCACTTGCTTGGAACTTGCCCATTCTGCTAAGCTTGATGGTCAGGGGTCCCCACCTCCTTAGTGCTAGGGTTACAAATGGATACAGCCATGCCCAGCTATTTTTGTTTGTTTGTTTAAGACAGGGTTTCTCTGTGTAGCCCTGGGCATTTGTGAGCTCACTCTGTAGACCAGGCTGGTCTCGAACCACAAAGATCCACCTGACTCTTCCTCCCAAGTGCTGGGATTAAAGGTGTGTGCTGTCACCACTGCCACCACCACCACCACCACTACCACCCAGCCTGCCCGGCTATTTTTACAAAGGTTCTGGGGATTGAACTTAAGTATTCATGTTTGCAAAGCAAGTACTTTACTGACTGAGCCATCTTTGAAGCCAGAGTTCAGAAGATTGCTGAACCCAGGGAGCTGGAGGCATCTCACAAGCAGCTGCAGACTTATAATGTGAGGGAAAGGTGGGTTTAGGTAAAACACGACAGACAAGGTGTTGGACAGCTTGCAGCACTTAAGATAAGTCCTGCTCCTGGGAACCAGGTCCCTTGTGAATAAGAAAGTGGTTGTCATATAGAGAAAGTGTGGTTTTGGGCCCTGGATGGCTGCAGTGTGTACTTGGAGAGATTTGTGTCATATGGCTTTGTGGCAGCTTTATCCAGCAGCTGGGGGACAGCCAGGGACAGTTTCCATGGGATACTGTGTCTTTATTCACCAAGTCATCCCAAGGTTGGGTCCTAGGGATAGTGATAAAGAAAGGGACCCTGGCCTGGTCCTCAGAAGCTGCTCCTCAGCCTGGATTGTACCTCCCATCCCATCTCCACATTAAAATCCTGGCTCCCCACCCCAAAGGTCCAACTTGGAAAGTACCCGACACAATGCCTGGTTCTGTGGGACCTAGTTAGGTGCTCCATCTTCCTCTGGGATCTCAGTAACTTTAATTTTTTTTTCCTCTCTTACCTTACTCCTCAGCCTGTGGCTTTGGTATGACATGTCCTATTGTGTACTGTGTTGTCCCATGACAATATTGTACTGTATTGTACATTTTCCTTTGTATTGTAAGTTCTGGAAACTGTAACATTTAGCCTATTAAAACAAAACAAAACAAAACAAGGCAGGAAGTGCAGCTCAGTTGGTAAAGTGCCTGCCTAACATACATGAAGCCCTGGGTAAACCCTAGGTAAACCCTGGGTTTGATCCTGAGTATCATATAAAACCAGGCAAAGTTGGTACATGACTGTAATTCTAGCCCTTGGGATGGAGACCAAAAATAAAAATTAAAAAAAAAAATAGGGCTTTAAAGTAATCTTTGGCTTCATAGGGTGTTTGAGGCTGGCCTCCAATCCTGAGACACGTTTGTTTACCGCAGGCTCCCAGGGCCCCCTCTGCACTCAGTTCACCAGGCATGCGCACCAAGAATCCATATTCTAACCCACTTCCCAGGTGGATCTGATGCAGGCACTGTGGTCCTCCTTGTAAGGAAGACATGCCCATCACCATGGGCCCCACCTGCCAGCATCCCATGCTTCCTAGACTCCAACAGGTACTTCCAACCTTTGACATTATCACTTACAACATTTATGCTTGAGAACTATATAATCAAGTTTTTAAAGCTTGCAGAAACCCTTACAATGTTTTACATAACTGTAGGGTTATGTGTTGGGCTGCAGTCACAGCTAGCCTCAGCCTGT
Source organism: Acomys minous (assembly GCF_964271855.1). Lineage (NCBI taxonomy): Eukaryota > Metazoa > Chordata > Mammalia > Rodentia > Muridae > Acomys > Acomys minous. Next base: position 62,657,236 of record NC_140485.1, on the reverse strand, counting down.
AATGGCCTCAGGATGGCCCCACCTGCTAGTGACAAACACTCAATGCTGTCGTTGTTGTCCAGAAGGTGACTTGGATCTTGGCCCTCTTGACTCCGTTCTTCTTCTTTCCTAGACCCTCTTCGAGCTTCCCAGACCCACAAGGGCCTCGTTGCCGACTCTCCCTTCCCAGGTATATGATGTGCCCGCCCAGAGGCTCGTCTCCTCCACCCTTAAGGTGAGCCTCACTCTGCAACCCTTCCCCACCTGAGCCTTGGTGCCCAGTCTCTGGGTTCCCCGTGTCGTTTGGCTTTTCAGCTTCCTTCATTCTGAAGGCTGACTCCCTTAAGATGAGCTGCCAGTATTTACTTGGGTGACTGCTGGGATGTGTGTGAGCCTGTACCCCTGCACCCCACCCCCAGACCTTCAGCTATGAAGGCGCTTTTTAAAGCGTCAAGTCCATCACCATAATGGAATTCATTATTATGTACGCTTACTATATGTTAATTACAGGCCTTAGGGTTGGGGAAGTGGCACTATAGATAAACTGCTTGTGTTACAAGTATATGAAGACTGCCAGGTGTGTGCCCACGCCTTTAATCCCAGCACTCAGGAGGCTGAGGTAGGCGGATGGCTGTGAGTTCGAGGCCAGCCTGGTCTACAAAGCGAGTCCAGGACAGCCAAGGCTACACAGAGAAACCCTGTCTTAGACAAAACAAAACAAAAACCAACCAATGAAACAACAGCAACAACAACAACAAAAGCAAGTGTATGAAGACCTGAGCTCAGATCCCCAGAACCCACACAAAGCCAGGCACGGTACTGAGGCTCTCAGCCCAGTGTTTTTATGGTGAAATGGGAAGTGGAGACAGGAGAATCCCCAGTCCCAGCTCCACACGTGGGTCATGGTACATATATGCCCATGCTTAAACATATACAGAGAGAGAGAGAGAGAGAGAGAGAGAGAGAGAGAGAGAGAGGTATAGATAGAGACACAGAGACAGAGACACACACAGAGAAAGAGAGACAGAGAGAAAGAAAGACACAGAGACACAGAGAGACACAGACACACACACAGACACAGAGACAGACAGACACAGAGACACAGAGAGACACAGAGAAAGAGACACAGAGAGGGGGGAGGGGAACAGAGAGAGAGGGGCAGAGAGACAGGGAGATAGACATAGACACAGAGAAAAAGATACAGAGTTAATTTTAGTTTAAAAAGAGTAGTTAAGGTTGGTGGTTGAGCATGCCTATCATAGCATAAGACACACACTTGCCCATAAGCCTCCAAGTGTCCATGGATTCGTGTCTTTCATTAGAGAAAACACTGAACTTAGGGATTTGTGTGGGAAACCCTTCAAAAAGAGAAATCAAACTTGCCCTTCTTTGTGGCCTTTCCCTAGAAGCCAGAAAAACAGCAGTTCTATGACATACCCACCAGCTCCCAGAAGGCAGCGCTCCACCCCTCCTCCAGCCAGGCGAGTGTAAGTATCAACAGAGTGGGGATGGGGAACGAGGTGGCTGAGCATCCTCTGGGAACTTTATTAGCTATGATCTTCCTGCTGCTGTGATGCAATACCCGAGGCCAGCAGCTTATGGAGAGGGAAGGTTTACTTCATCTCACTGTTTCAGAGTTGGCTGGTTGCTTTGGAAACTGTGTTGTGGCGCAGTTCCTCTCAGTGAGAGCATGTGGTAGAAGAAGCTGCTTGCTCTATGGAGGCTAGGGAGCAAAGAGAAAGGAGCAGAGAGGGTTGGAGTCCCAGCATCCCCTTCAAGATGAAGGCCTTGATGGCTCAACTGCCATCTGCGAGGCCTCACTTTCCAAAGGTTTCATTACTTTCCAACAGCAGCACAGGCTGAGGACCAAGCCCTCAACATGGGGGAACATTCTGACATTCCGACATACCGGAAGTCAGGTGCCAGGTCCTCATAGCTGGCTCTGCTGCACTGGGGACGAAATCCCTCCTTGCCCTGGTGTTCTGGACTAGGGCAGTGGGCTAGGGGTGGCTCTGTTGGTAAGTGTTTGTCTTGCAAGCATGAATACATGAGTTTAAATCCCCTATGCTCACATCTTTTGTTTAAATGTGGAGCTGGAGCATTGGCTAAGAGCATCACTCCTCTTCCTGAGGTCCCAAGTTGCCAGCATCCACACGACTGCTCAGGGCCATCTGTAATTCCAGTCCCAGGGGGTCTGATGCTCTTTTTTTAGCCTCTGTGAGTAGCAGGTGTGCACATGGTACGCATACATGCAGGCAAAGACCCATATACATAAAAATAATATTTATTTTAAAATACTGGGCACAAGCCAGCAGTCCCAGAGCAGTTGGGGTAAAGATGGGGCAAGGGGACCGATTGCTAGAGCTGGTGGACCAGAGAGTCTAGAGAGTTTTAGGTTCAGTGAGAGACCCTGTCTCAAAAAACATGGTGAAGAGTGATAGAGGAAGCGGATGCCAATGTACATCTCTGGCCTCTACAAACACATGCACAAACACATGCACACATGCATGCATGCATGCATGCATGTGCACACATGTACACACAGACAGACAGAAAGAGAAGGAGAGAGGGAGAGAGCAGGATAAGCTAAGTGTTGGTGTGGATAAGTCATTTAACTTCCTCATGCCTCCATTCTTACTACAGGTGTTCTGGAATATTCTGTGAGATCATTTGTATAGCACACAGAGAAAAAGCTCAGTAGGTGCTGTAGAGAGCACATAGACATAGATCATGCTCTTACCTCTACTTGGAGGGACATCATTTGAGGGTCCTCATGAGCATTTGTCATTGCATTCTACCACATGTGTCCCACAGGCATGCTCCTGTCCAAGGTCAGGATTAGGGGATTGCCCTATACTGATGCATTTCAGCAATACTATGAGTGATGCATGGAAGTTTCTTAGATCTAGAAGGAAACTTAAATGCCCATTAGAGGCCTAGGGACAAATGGGGCTACAAGGGGTATGAGTGGGTTTTCTAAACCCAGGGGAAGAAAAGCAACTCAGGAAGGTGGATGCTTTGTGAGTTCCTTTTGCTGTGACAAAGCACCGTGACCGAGGTAACTTATAAAATAAAGCACTTAATGGGGGTTATGCTTCCAGAGCCCATACTAGCATTAGGAAGGTGCGGGAGCAAGAACAGCTGGAAGCTTACATCTCGAACCATAAACAGAGGGCAGAGAGAACACAGGGGATGGTGGGAGAAAGCTTTCCCATGTGACCCATCTCCTCCTATAATGTCACATCTAATCCTCCCAGATAGTTTGGTCAACTGAGAGCCAATATTCAAACGTATGAGCCCATGGGGGCTGCTCTTGTTCAAACCACCATGGACATACAGACAAAGATAAATCAAAAGGAGGTGAAGCCAGACTGTGACACGAGCAGTGGGGAGCCACTGAGGGAACCTGAGCAAGTGGCACTCAGGTGTGAGGAGCCTGTCTGGCTCTCCCTGGATTGCTACTAACAGGCATAACTTTGTGTGGTTCTTCCCCAGGGACAGAGAGCTATGCTGGCACCAACTATCACTTTCAGACAAGGTGGTGACTACAACCCCTTACCCAGCCCTCAGAAATCAGAATGGATCCATGACACTCCAATGGTGCTGGGAAAGGCCGATGTCAGAAATGTGTCTCTGACTAGTGTCACCAAAGAATCGGGGTCCAGCGCCATTCCAGGCTCCTCCACCAGTGTCAGCCACACTGGAGCTGTGACCCTCCCCCGACAGCTGGGGGACACTGTGCAGAAGAAAGGCAGCCTTCCAGAGGAGCCTTCCTATGCCTTCCCAAGACCCAGGGGCTCACTTCCTTCTGACGAAGGCAGCGGCTACCAGGTCCCTTCCAGCTTTCTCATTCCCAGAGTGGAGCAGCAGAACACGAAGCCTAACATTTACGACACCCCTAAAACCATGCAGGGTGTCTCTCACAACGCCCCTAAAACCATGCAGGGTGTCTCTCACAACGCCCCTAAAGCCGTGCAGGGCGTGTCTCGGGCTGGAAAGGAGCTGGAGAGAGGCAGAGAGACTCCAGAGAATGTCCCTTGGATGTCCAGGCAGACCAATTCCCCATCTCCTGATTCAGACCGACTGTCTGTTGCCAGCTCAGACAGCAGAGCGAGTGTGGTGTCTTCCTGTTCCTCCATATCCACGGACTCCTCCCTGGGCTCCTCCTCAGAGGACTCAGCCAAGGAGCTATGGATGGACATAGACGTTGCCAGAGACACAGCAATGGCCCTGCAGCACAAAGTGGCCAGCTCAGCGGCTGGCCTGCTGCTCTTCGTTAGCAGGACTTGGAGGTTCAGAGACTCCCTGGAGGCCAACATCGAGACAATCCGAAGGGCCGCTGACCACATCGAAGAATCCTTAAGAGAGTTTCTGGATTTTGCCCGAGGGATTGGTGGGATGGCCTGCAACCTCACGGACAGCCACCTGCAGGCCAGGATTAGAGACCAGCTCCAGACAATCTGCAGCTCCTACCAGGCTCTGCTAGACGCCAAGGGAAGCCTGGACTGCTGCAACTGGTCCCTCGACGTTCTTGTGTCAGACAAAGTCCAAAACAGCTTGGATGACCTGGAGAGGTTTGTCATGGTGGCACGGATTGTTCCAGAAGACGTCAAGAGATTCACCTCCATTGTCATTGCCAATGGGAGGCTCCTTTTTAAACAGAACTGTGAGAGAGGAGAGGTGGAGTCCAAGTGTGAAAAATGCATCCAGTCTCCCCAAAGAGAAACTGAGTCCTGCCAAAAGAGCAGTCCCTTCAACCAACAAGTGGCAACCGAACACTCCCTTGAACTAGCAAAGAAAACTGGAGTGAATGTCTGTGGACAGGTGAGTTCAGGGTGACAAACAGTATACCTGGGGGGGGGGGCTTCATTTGTTACCCAAGATGGGCATCGCTGAGGGGGTGCTGGCCATATCGTCATGTAGGAGCGCCCTCCTGCACGCATGTATGGAAGCCAGAGCACAACCCTGGGTTATACCTCAGTGTCCCTCCCTGGCCAGGACATGGCCACGTAGGCTGAGCTGGCTGGACAGCAGGGCCTAGGGACCTGCCTTTCTCTGCCTCTCAGCACTGGAATGACATGTTTGTGCTCCCACATCCTACCTTTTCCCATGAGCTCCAGGGGCTGAGCCCAGGTCCTTGTACTTGCAAAGCACTTCACTGAGTGAAAGATCTCCCTGGCCCTCTTTGAATGTGTCTGCAGGTACTGTGCAGTGTGTGGTACAGTGGGTGTGGTATCTGCCTCTGTCATTTCCATCTGACTGTTTTATTGTTGTTTTGTTTTTCAGACAGGATCTCACTATGTAGACCAGGCTGTCCTGGAATCACAGAGATCTGCCTCCTGCCTCTGCCTCCTGCCTCTGCCTCTGCCTCCTGCCTCTGCCTCTGCCTCTTGCCTCCTGACCTCTGCCTCTGCCTCCTGAAGGCTGTGTTTAAAGGCATGCATCACCATGACTGGCACCAGTCTCTTTTTACTATTTATTGTTGAGACAGTATCTCCCTAAGTTGTTCAGGTGGGCTTTGAACTTGGGTCCCTCCCACCTTAACCTCCAGTCCTAGTTAGGGGTGACTGTCACTGTGATAAAACATCACAACCAAAAACAAAGTGCAGAGGAAAAGGTCTATTTGGCTTACACTTCCACATCATAGTCTAACACTGAAGGCAGTCGGGACAGGAACTCAAAAGCAGGGCAGAAGCCTGGAGGCAGGAGCTGATGCAGAGGCCATGGAGGGGTGCTGCCTACTGGCCTGTTTCACATGGCTTGATTAGACAGCTTTCTTACAGAACTCAGTACCATAGGAGGAAGGGCACCCGCCCACAATGGGCTGGGCCCTCCCACATCAATCACTAATTAAGAAAATACTATACAGGCTTGCCTACAGTCCAATCTTATGGGGGCAATCTCTCAACTGAGGCTCCCTCCTCTCCCATGACTCTAGCTTGTGTCAAGTTGACATAAAACAAGCCAGTGCATCTCCCAAGACGCTGGAATCACAGGCCTGTGCTGCTACCTGCCAGACTTCCACATGTCTAGGTTGAGTCGCTATAGACGTGTTTCTCGGAGTCAGAGGGGGACAGCACATATTCTCAGTGCTAGACTGACCAGTCAGCAGCCCCAGCAACTCCGAGAAGCACTTCTCTGGCTGGCTCCCTCTGGCCCCCACAAGGAGACACTTGAGTTCAGGATTCCCAGACTGCAGCAGGCCAGCAAGTGACTGTGACAAGCAGAGAGGTGGCACTTCCCAGGTTCTTCCAATGTGCCTGCTGATAGACAAGCCCTGACACATTCTAGAAAGCTGACTGGTTTTCATTTCCATTTGATCAGGCTACACTGATGGGCAGGACTCAGCCTGTGCTGCCAGAGCCAATGGATGCATCAATAGGCAGGAAATGAGCAAAATTTCACATTTAAAAGTAACCTTTTTTTTTTTTCCAAGACAGGGTTTCTCTGTGTAGCCTTGGCTGTCCTGGATTTGCTTTGTAGACCAGGTTGGCCTCGAACTCACAGCAAGCCACCTGCCTCTGCCTCCTGAGTGCTGGGATTACAGGCGTGCACCACCACTGTCCTGCATAAACTTAAAGCCAGGCAGTGGTGGTGCACTCCTTTAATCTTAGCACTTGGGAGGCAGAGGCAGGAGAAGCCAGCCTGGTCTATAGAGCGAGTTCCACAACAGCCAGAAGTGTTACATAAAGAAAGCCTCTCTCAAAACAAAACAAAACAGAAAAGTAAATTTAAGCTGGGCATAGTAGCACATGCCTTTAATCCCAGCACTCAGGAAGAAAGAAGGGGATGGCAAGGTCCAGGCCAGTCTAGGTGACACAGCAAGATCTTGGGGGTGTGGTGCTAGTGGTAGTGGGGCACAAAACCCACCAACCATAAAAGAGAAACAAAAAAAAGTGAACTTAAACAGTTATAGTAATTTGAAGTTACCTAACCTACAAGAGAAAGGAAGGCCCATCTTGGAAGGAAGGTCAAATGAAGACCAAGCTTTTGCCAGCATGGTAAGCCCTCGTGCTCCCCTGGTGCTCTAATGGGTGTGATCTTGTCCTGGAGCGCTCTCCTTGGCTGTGAAAATTCAGCGTTACAGCCTAGTCCATGTTTGCAACATCCACCTGCCTTTTGCTTTCTTTTTTTTTTTTTTTAAGATTTATTTATTATATGTATACAGTGCTCTGCCTGCATTACACCTGCATGCCAGAAGAGGGCACTATATGTCATCATAGATGGTTGTGAGCCACCATATGGTTGCTGGGAATTGAACTCAGGACCTTTGAAAGAGCAGCCAGTGCTCTTAACCTCTGAGCCATAGCTCCAGCCCTGTCTTTTGCTTTCTTTAGTAGTGGAAGGAGCCCTGAGGTCAAGCAGGAGCCCTAAGTGTCAGGGGAAATTTTCAGGTGCTCTTCAGGGCTATCATGGTAATTTTCTCTCTCCCTCTCCTCTTTCTTTGTATTTGGAATTGAATCTAAGGTTCTGTGTAAAGCAGGCAGAGACTACCACTGAGCAAGACCCCAGCCCGGCAACCCTTTCATGTTTGTGATGATAAGTGCAATGAAGCATTTTGGTTTATTATCTTCATGGTATCTTTGACAATTGATCAGTGTCTTTTAAACCAAGGATGTTCTCACCGTTTGTTTTTATCGGCTATCTTCTATGTATGGAAGAAGAGAATTGTCCTTTTACCAACTTAAATGTTTCCTCTAAATTAAATGAAGAACACTCAGTCCAGGGCTAGAGAGATGGCTCAGTGGGTAAGAGTGCTTGCTGTGAGAGCAAGCAGATCTAAGTTTGAATCCCCAGCACCCATGTGAAAAAGCTAGGCATGGCTGGCTACCACGAGCCTACAACCCCAGCACTAGAGGGTGGGTAGAGAGAGGCAGATTCTAGGAGCTCATTGGCCAGTTAGCCTAGCCAAAATGGGAACCTTCAGTTCTGTCAGAGACCTTATCTCAAGGCGATAAGACACGGACAGATTGGGGAAGAAATCTGACACCACCTTTTAGCCTCTGAACAGATGTGCACAAGCAATATATGTACACCCACATACATGCGTCATAACACACACACACACACACACACACACACACAGTGAGTCTATTTAAAATCCAAGTAAGAACCCAGACGATGTTGAGAGAGGCAAGGGAAATGGAGGTCACAGAAACTGTCGAGCTCTAGTGAACCACATCAACAACGGGGGCACTGGAGAGACTAAGAGAGTACACAGCTGTCCTTTGCCTTGGACAAAGCTATCTGCCTTCTCAGACACAGACAGGGCAGGAGTCCAAGTTTCTTAGCTCAGCTCCCCCAGCCCTTAGCACTCAGCTTCGGCTCTACCCAGCTGAAGCCACACTGTTTTGTCTCACGAGAAGAACGTCTTGACTTCCTAGCACTCTCAGCTTCTGATCTGTGGGGTCTCGACAGAGGCCAACAATCTGCAGCCCCAGGCAGCCCCCAGGTGACATGGAAGGGGCTGGTCCAGGGCCCACCTCTGCACAGCGCTGCTTCACACTAACAGGCTTTCCTCATTGGCTCCATGCGTGGGATGCAGCATTCGGCTTCCCAGGACCCCTGCCTGCTAACCATCCACAGCCCACATCAGTCCTTCATTAGGGGACAGCAGCAGCTCCCTCCCCCGGTCCATGGCCTAGGTACAGTTTTCAATTTCAGGCTAAGATGCTCACGATGCAATGTCTTGTGCTCTGTCCCACTGGTTCTACCCTCTGCCTGGAAAATGGGACTCACACAAAGGTCAGGCCAACCTTGACCTGGCACTCCAGAGAGTGGGAATAACACTTAGCTCTTTGCCCGCTTAAATGTTTGAAAGTTGCAAGTGTATCATTAGCGATGTGTTCCTTAGAACATGTTTCTTATGGTTATAGAGCTGGTTGAGTAAAATTATATGAACACATGTGTTACAGTGTATACATACACACACACACACACACATACAGTTGCCCACGGGTGCTGCTGGCTGCACACCTTTAATCCCAGCATTAGGGAGGCAGAGGCAGGAGAATCTCTGTGAGTTCCAGGACAGCCTGGTCTACAGAGTGAGTTCCAGCCAGCCAGGACTATACAGAAAAACCCCGTCTTGAAAAGAAGAAAGAAGAAAAGGAAGGAAGGAAGGAAGATTGATATTCATTTGTTAGAAAATGTCACAGCCAGCTCTCCATTTCCTTAACAAATTTGCTTTTTCTTATAAGGGTTCTTACAAATTGAGCTAAAACAGGAGTAGAAAGGCAACCATATCCTGCTGGTGGTTTGGGCTCTTATGTGTTTTCTCCTTCCTCTTTTCTAGGGTTCTGTATCTCTCACCTCTCCACCTCCCAGGCGGCAGAGCACAGAGCGGAAGGTCCATCTGTCGGAGCACTGCAGGCTCTATTTCGGAGCACTCTTCAAAGCCATTGGTGTCTTTGCCAGCAGCCTCAGCAACAGCCAGCCCCCCGAGGTCTTCATCACTCAAAGCAAGCTGGTCATCACAGTCGGGCAGAAGCTGGTGGACACGCTGTGCAGTGAGACCCAGGAGAAGGATGACCGCAACGAGATCCTGCGTGGCAGCAGTCACCTATGCGAACTGCTCAAGGACCTGGCGCTGGCCACCAAGAACGCAGTCATCAAGTACCCTAGCCCCAGTGCCCTGGGCCACCTCCAGGCAGAGGTGGAGAAACTAAAGCACCAGTCTCGGAAATTCAGAGACACACTGGACTGAAAGCCTTCCCATCTTCTCCTACAGAGGTCAACTTCTGACTAGCTTCACACCCACAGCTGGTGCCACTCTGTCCTGTGGAAAAGCCAGAGGTCTCGCAGCTGGTATTAGTAAGTGGCTAAGCCTCTGAAGGACACTGGCTGACCACAAGGAGGTCAAGAGAGGCAGGTGACAAGTCAGGACCTTGAGATGTTGAACTCACTCACTGTGCCAGGTGTACAGCATCAAAGTGAAAGAGGCATTGTAGAAGCCATGTTTTGTGTCAGCCACAGGTGTGGGTGTGGGTGTGGGTGGGTGTTTACAGTCATTCTACACTTATTAGGCAGCACATACAGACAAGTTAAAGGGGCTGAAGTGGTATCTGTGTATCAGAGGCTCTGCCCTCACATAATAGGCAAACAGGTGAAGGGATAAAGAAATGTCTCCAGTGTATTGGCTGCTACGGAGAAAAGAAAGTTGGGGGGGAAAGGAGAATGGAGAAGAAGTGAACTTATTTTCAAAGGATTAATTTCTGTTGCACTCATTAGAAAACTGCAGAGGTTGGTGTTGCACACCATCAAGCTCAGCACTCAGAGGCAGAAACAGGCAGGCCGCAGTGGGGGCCAGACTGGTCCACAGTGAGTCCCAAGCCAAAGAAAGATATATAGTGAGAACATGGTTTGTTTGCTTGTTTTTGTTTTCATTTTCACACAGAGAAAGGGTTTCTCTGTGTAGCCTTGGCTGTCCTGGAACTCACTCTCTGTAGACCAAGCTGGCCTCAAACTCACAGAGGTCTGACTGCCTCTGCCTTCCAAGTGCTGGCATTAAAGGTGTGCTCGACCACTGCCTGGCTGAGAGCATGTTTGGTTTGTTTTTTTTTTTTAAAGCCCCTCCAAAAGTAACCAGAGTTTGCCTTTTTTTTTTTTTGTCAGTAGGTTTGGATTAAAATTGTGAGATGTACACATATGGTACATGCACATGCGTGTGTACATGTGTGCATTTGTGTGTGTGTTGCTAGAAACTGAATCCAGGGTTTCCCAAATGTGAAGCATGTACTTTGCTACTAATATTGACCCCGAGTCTCCCCCACCAAATGTACTTTGGCTCTGCTACCTCACCCCAAAGGTGATTGTTACATGTTCTGTTGGGTCCCCTACTAACTTATTTTGTACGTTACAAAGCCTGCATCGATCGGTACCACTGCTCAGTTAGAGCAGGTTTGCACTTCCCTGCTCTCAGATTGGCTTTAGTGTTTATCTATCACCATGGGTTTAATCACTTTTGCAAGGCCCCAAGAGATGGCTGGGGGGAGCGGGGGAGGCACCTACTGCCAATCTGGATTATCCTAGGGACCCACGTGGTGGAAGGAAAGAAGTAACATGATAACTGCCTTTGGACAGACAGACACACACATACAAAACCCCTAAGCTGAAATTAAAAAGTTAAAATGTGTGCACGCCAGCAGCAATCCTTTCTTTGGACCAGTCTCCAAGCCGCATCGCCTGAGTGCTGATACCAGAGTGAAGCATTTGCTTGAAACGTCTCCACTTTGAGTACTTCTGCAGGGATGTGTGAAGGTTTGTATGTGTCAGTCTGGACTGGAAAGCAAAATTCTCTTTTGTGTTCCCGGCGTGGGGCAGGAAGATGTGGTATGCAGATGACACCCACAACTGTCACAGCTATGGAAGTGTTACCAGGCTCCTCTCATGCAAACCACTTCCTTTTTCCCTCCTTGCAGCTCAGCCTTTCAGCTCATGCCACTACGGTTATCACTCATGCTGTGCGGAGGGTCCCTGTCTCCCTTGATACTGTCACAGAGTAACAGAGCATCCCTAGGTTATGTCTCCTGTAGAGGTGCCAAGTGCAGCTTCTATCTTAACCTCTGAGCCAGTTCCCCAGGGCTTCAACTTCTGTCTTACCTGCAAGGGGTGGGCATTTTTTAAAGTACTGACTGCAGGGACTGGAGAGACTTGCAGGACCCAGGACAGCCATACTTAGAACTATACGCTTCATTTCTTTTTGTTCATTTTGCTTTTTGAGACAGGGCTTGTCTGTGTAGCCCTGGCTGTCCTGGAACTCATTCTGTAGTCCAGGGTGGCCTTGAACTCAGATATCCTCCTGCCTCTGCCTCCCGAGTGCTGGGATTACAGGTGTGCGCCACCACATCCAGCTCTATGATTCAATCTGTGAAAGGGAAGAATTCCAGGGGCTGATTGCTGTGAACCAGGAACAGGATGTCAAGAGCCAAGACCATGGCTCCTTCTTCAACTACAGACTGCAGCTGCACATGTGAGGTGCTGCCACCAGAGGGCACCAGAGGGACTGGTGGCTGATGACAGTGTCCTTCGCCTTGCACATCCCATATATCCAGGCTTCCAGGGGAAAGCAGATGGTTACCCTGGATTGTGCTGTATGCATAGTTTAAGTACAGGAAGTCACACTTAGCCATGTGAAAAGCCTTCCAAATTCCAAGTTCCTATGTGCTGATCAAGGGCCACCCTTCAAGCTGACTCTCCCGAGCACGGCACCCAGCACATTGTGCAGATCTGCATCTGCATAGATGAGAATTCGAAGCATCAAAAGCAACTGGCACTCACTTTCACATCATTGATTGATCCACGTCCCTTCAGCCTCAAGGGGGGGATGTGGGGGTGGGCTCAGGAGAGGGGTGGACACAAGAGGTTTGTATCAGAGCCAGGGAGCTTAGGAATGCCTCCACTTTACAATAGACCCCTAGTGGAGCTGGTGGAGCTGTGTCTCTGACTAAGACACCATATTTATCTGATTTTCAGCAGCTGGCATTTGGGAGGCAGAGGAAAGAGGATTGCTGCAAGTTGAGGCCAGCTAGGGTTATATAGTTAGATTCTGTGTCAATTAAAAAAGATTATACCTGCTGGGTGTGGTGGTGCAAGCCTTTAATCCCAGCATTCAGGACGTAGAGGCACGTGGATCTCTGTGAGTTCAAGGCCAGCCTGGTCTACAAAGTGAGTCCAGGAAATCCAGGGCTACACAGAGAAACCTTGTCTTGAAAAAACAAACAAGAAAAGATTATACCTATATCTACATAGCATCTATACATATCTATAGATATATCTGTGATATATTCCTGTGAATTTGAGGTCAGCCTGGTATGCATAGCAAGTGTGAATATAGCAAGTTACAAGCCAGCCAGGGCTACACAGTGATCTCATGTCAAAAATAATAATAGGCGTCTATCTATTGATAGATATCTATAGAGATATAGGGACAGACAGACAGACAAACATACTACTAGCCAAAAACCTGTCCTTCACTCTGGAAAAACTATCTTTACTTTCCAAAGTTGTCGGCTGCAGCATCTTTGATAGTATAATTCAGAACAAAATGTCTTGTGGTCTACTCAGATATACAGAAATAGAAGACACCTTTTGCAAGGTTGGGGAGGTAGCTAGTAGCAGAGATGGATGCAGCTGGAAGCAGGGATGGATGCAGCTGGAAGCAGGGATGGATGTACTGGAAGCAGGGATGGATGCAGCTGGAAGCAGGGATGGATGCACTGGAAGCAGGGAGGGATGCACTGGAAACGGGGATGGATGCAACTGGAAGCAGAGATGGATGCACTGGAAGCAGAGATAGATGCACTGGAAGCAGGGAGGGATGCACTGGAAGCAGGGATGGATGCACTGGAAATGGGGATGGATGCAGCTGGAAGCAGGGATGGATGTACTGGAAGCAGGGAGAGATGCACTGGAAACAGGGAGAGATGCAGCTGGAAGCAGGGAGGGGTGCACTGGAAGCAGAGAGGGATGCACTGGAAGCAGGGAGGGATGCACTGGAAGCAGGGAGAGATGCACTGGAAGCAGGGAGGGATGCACTGGAAGCAGAGAGGGATGCACTGGAAGCAGGGAGGGATGCACTGGAAGCAGGGAGGGATGCACTGGAAGCAGAGAGGGATGCACTGGAAGCAGAGAGGGATGCACTGGAAGCAGGGAGGGATGCACTGGAAGCAGGGATGGATGCAGCTGGAAGCAGGGAGGGATGCACTGGAAGCAGGGAGGGATGCACTGGAAGCAGGGAGGGATGCACTGGAAGCAGAGAGGGATGCACTGGAAGCAGGGAGGGATGCACTGGAAGCAGGGAGGGATGCACTGGAAGCAGGGATGGATGCAGCTGGAAGCAGGGATAGATGCACTGGAAGCAGGGATGGATGCACTGGAAGCAGGGATGGATGCACTGGAAGCAGGGATGGATGCACTGGAAACGGGGATGGATGCAGCTGGAAGCAGGGATGGATGCACTGGAAGCAGGGATAGATGCACTGGAAGCAGGGATGGATGCACTGGAAGCAGAGATAGATGCACTGGAAGCAGGGATGGATCCACTGGAAGCAGGGACGGATGCCCTGGAAGCAGGGAGGGATGCAGCTGGAAGCAGGGAGGGATGCAGGAATGGATGCAGCTGGAAGCAAACAATGCTACAGGGAATCTAAGGGTAAAAACTTGCTGCAGAATTACTGGTCTGTTTACTCAATGATATGACAGCATCTATAGGAGCATTGATTTGCACTGGTTCTTTGGCTCAGCACTGTCCTAACGCCTCCGGAGTGTGAATCCAGCCCCTCTCCAATGACAGACAGCCTAGTAGTTTGTAGCCTGGTGCTGCTTTTCATATATTTTAATTTTTTAGTGTGTTTAAACCAACAACTGTTGCCAAGAGATGTAGTAAGTTGGTAGATTGGGTGCTTAGCCTGGAGGAAGCCCCGAGTTCCATCCCCCAGCACCTGAGACAGGGAGGAGGAGGATCAGGGTCTCAAGGTCATTTTGAGGCTGGTCTGCACTACACGAGACCCTAAAAAGCAACCAAACAAAGACGATCCTGTCTACAAAGAGCAAACCCATTGTGAACAAAATCATGAAAAATACTGCTCTTGGCTGCAAATGTTTCCTTCCGCTTTTGCAAAGATAACGGCTGTGATGGGTGGGCCTCCCCGACTGGTTTCAGAGGACTGCCCCACAGCTTTAGAATCAAATGCACTTTGTCAGCTTTTGGCAACTTCCTGCTAAATAAGTTCTCTCTCCTTCCCCTCCCTCTCCCTCTCTCTCTCTCTCTCTCTCTCTCTCTCTCTCTCTCTCTCTCTCTCTGATATCCAACATTTTGTACCATTTCCTCCACAAAAAGAAAAAGGAAATGGTGGGTGGTAGTGATAGCAACTTGGCCTCAATTAAGTTCAATTCACCGAGAGGATGGAAGTGGTAAGGGCCCCACCTGAGAGATCGTCCAGTCTGACAAGCACTGGGGTGTTGTGTATCCGTTTTGGTGCAAATACGTTTTTTTTTTTTTTTTAGAGAGGGTCTTGCTGTGTATCCCAGGCTAGCCTCAAAACCACCGTCTCCCCATGTGCTAGGCCTGCAGGGGCGTACCACTCCCCATACAAATAATATTTATTTATAAAACACCTTCTAGGGCCAGTGGGTGAGATGGCTCAGTGGATAGAACAGAATCATCTCCTGGAACCTGCTCTATGACCTCCACACAAGCTGTAGTCCATAAACATACAGTCTGGCAAAACATTCATCCATGTAAAATAAAAATAAAAATTTTAAAACTTTTGGATGCCTTCAATCCCAGCACTCGGGAGGCAGAGGTGGAGGGTCGATGTGAGTTCGAGGCCAGCCTGGCATACAAAGTGAGTCCAGGACAGTCAAGGCTACACAGAGAAACCCTGTCTTGAAACCCAGCCCCCACCAAAAAAAATTTTTTTTTGAAATTCTAATGTATAGTTTTTGAGGCAGGATGGAAAGGAAAATTTAAAGGGACATAGGAAGCAGTGAAAACTCTCACGTAGGGTAGTTTGCGTTTTCCAGACTGAGAGAAACACAACACAGCTGACTAAAAGATGATTGTTTGCAAATGGACCTCTGTGAGTTCAAAGCCAACTAAGGCTACACATCAAGTCCCCTGCCCCCCCTGCCCCCATTTCAAGAAGAGGAGGAGGAGGAAGAGGAAGAATAAGATCATGGTGATGAGACTACAGAGAATACATCCCCTTTTAAAGAGATACCTTAAATAAGTACACTAAGCCAGGCATAGCATACATGCCTTAAATCCCAGGACTCAGGAGGTAAAGGCAGGCATATCTCCACGAGCTCCAGGGTCAGCCTGGTCTACACAGTGAGTTCCATGCCAGCCAAGGCTACATAGCAAGACCTTGTCTCAAACAAAACAAACAAAAACAGTTGTTAAAAATGATACAAGTACTGAGGATCTGCCTAATTTAGTACAGTGCCTGCCTGTCATGCTCAAAGCCTTGGGTGCTATGCCCAGAACTGCATAATTGGGTGTGGTGGTGCACACCTGTAATCCCAACACTGAAGAGTTGGACACAAGAGGATCAGAGGTTTAAGGTCACCCTTGGCTACACAGGGAATCTCACCTTTCCATCACCAGACCATACTTCCTTAAGGACAGAATGCTGAGTCTTTGGACTTCTCCATATCAGCACATTCCTCTTATCCCTAAACCCAGGCAATGCACCTGGGCCAGGAAACTAAGCAAGCAAGCTCATAATTTTGTATTTAATCTTTAGACTTTGCTTGATCTCTGCACTATGTTGCAAGCTGCATCCCTCAAGCTACGTGACTACAGAAGCCACAAAATCAGATGCATCACTACTGTTAAGACACCTAAGTGTGTCTCTTCCTCTTGAAAAGGTCATACCCAAGTCCAGGGTGCTTAGTATTGCCTTCTATTTGGTGTATGTGTACACATATCTACATATGTATTTATGACATGCTAGAAAAACATGATCTACCACTGAAATGAATCCACAGCCCTTAATATTTTCTTTGAAACAAATTCGCACTCTGTAGCCTAGGCTGACTTAGTATACGCCGCCTAGGCCCAGGCTGGCCTTGAGCTCAACTTAATTCACAGAGCTGAAAGCACAGATATAAGTTATTTTTCTGGGCCTGCAACCACCTAGGGTCCCAGGAACAGAAGAGCCCCAGAAGACAGAGCATCCTAAGCGAGGGTGAAAAGACAGAAGAGGGGCCGGAGAGATATCTCAGAGGTTAGGTGCACTGGCTGCTCTTCCAAAGGTCTTGAGTTCAATTCCCAGCACTCACATGGTGGTTCACAACCATCTATAATGAGCTCTGGTGCCCTCTCCTAGCAAGCATGTATACATGCAGGCAGAACACTGTACATGATAAATAAATCAATCTAAAAAAAAAGAAGAAAGAAAAGACAGACGAAACCGTCTTCTGAGAATACCTGGTGTTGCCTTATATGGAAATCCCAACCAAAAAAGACTCAGGAGCCAGATGCTGGGATAAAAACCTGCTAGTTCAGAGAGGCAGAGAAAGCCCCTGGCTGACCTGCCTACTCAGCTCACGTCCTGATGGAAAAGGCCTAAAAGGCTTACTAGCTCAGCTGACAGCCCAGGAGGAAAAAGCCAAAAAACCCAAGGCCAAAGGCATGCTAGCTCAAAGCGCAAAAAAGTCGAAGGTCGAGCTGAGGAGCTCAAGAGCTAAAAGCCAAAAAGCACCTTCTACTTCTACACGCTGTCTTAATCACCCACCAACTCAAAGTCTCCCCTACTCTTTAATTCCTGTCAGCTGGTTTCTTACTCCGCCTCTTAAACTAGGGTTAACTTTAATCCTGTGTACAGAAAGTTCTTGGATTAAAAGTGTGTGTTAGGGCTCAACCACACCAAACAAAAAAAGTTTTTTTTACAGTTCACAATCTCAGGGATCACAATGGGATCAAATATCCTGTAACAACCTGGTCACCTCAAGCAGTGCAGACTTCAGACTGGCCACCTTGCAAGACTGGAGCTGACACCACACCGACAGGACTGCTTACTTATGAGTATGTTTTACCCGTTTTTCCTCTAGACCTACAGCTCTTGTCAGTACCCAAAGACAGACTAGGGAGTCTCTGAACCCCTTCTATGCCCTCTTCCCAATATAGTCACCTTTTTCTGCCTTCATCATCACTAACCCTTTTAACAGGCACAATGGAATGAAGGACTAAGCTTAGCTTGTTGGGAGACACTGGAACCCCAGCTTTTGCCCTAAAAACTCTGGATACCGGGTAGAGAGATAGTTCAGTGGCTAAGAGTGCTTGCTGTTCTTTCAGTGGTCATAAGTTTATTTACCAGAAACCAAAAGCATCGATCTCTCACTTATATTTATAGCAAAACTCGCCCTGGTCTGCAAAATGCAGGGACTCAGATTTTTACCCCGGGACACCACTCCATGTGTTCCCTACTCATCCCACAAGACCTAGCTTCCCGGAGGCAGCGTTAAGCCTCAGACCTACTGGGAAAGAGAAAGGACCGCCCACGGCAAGGATGCTCCAGCACCGCTCCCTGAAGAGTCGCCCAACCTTGGGCACCGTTTTCATGGCAACTAGCGCTGAGCCAGGGCTCGCCCCCACCACGCGCGCGCAGAAACACCGCCCCGTTTGCGTCGCGACGTTTTTTGTGCATCATCAAGGAGCGCCGGAAGTGGATAGTGTTTCGCCAGAGATCCCGGAATCGACGGCTTCTGGTTTTTTGCTGTAGCTTCTGACTTCGGCCTTAGGATGGGTTGCGACGGAGGAACAATCCCCAAGAGGCATGAGCTGGTGAAGGGACCGAAGAAGGTCGAGAAGGTCAGTGGGGACCGCGGGCGGCAGAGCTTGGGACGAACAGTGTCCGCTGGCGCTTCTGGAAGGTTTACTGTTTGCAGTCACTGGACACAGTAGGATTAGGCTGGGGTATCCTCCCAACAGACGCAGTGT
Organism: Acomys minous; assembly: GCF_964271855.1. Taxonomy (NCBI): domain Eukaryota; kingdom Metazoa; phylum Chordata; class Mammalia; order Rodentia; family Muridae; genus Acomys; species Acomys minous. The sequence continues at coordinate 62,638,812 of NC_140485.1, read as the reverse complement.
TGATACGTAAACATTAACGCCCCAAAAGACAGAGACTAGAGAACTAGTGGCCTAGCCAGGACTGAGACCGTATCTGCAGTTAGCGACGATCACACTAATGCTGATTATGAACTTTGTGGTTTTGGTTTGGTTTTGGTTTTGAGATCGACTCTCACTATGAGGCGCTGGCTGGTTGGAACTGCCTCTGCCAGTGCTGAGATTAAAGGCGTCGGCCACCATGCCTGGCATTTTTGTATACTTAAAAATACTTTTATTTATTTTTTGTTATGTTGTATTGGGGAGGGGGAGGTACCCAAGGAGACCAGAAGAAGTCATTGGATCCCCTGGAGCTGGAGTTAACAGTGTGTGTGTGTATGTGTGTGTGTAACAGACTTGGCTGTTAGGAACCAAACTCAGGTCCTTTGGAAGAGCAGGACAAAGGCTTAACCACTGGGCCAGCTCTCCATCCTGAACTTTGTGTATTAAAGAAGCCTCCCCGAACCGCTTCCTTATCCTGTGAAGTCAGACCCTTATTAAACTGTTCAGCACCGAGCACATCGAATTGGTGCTTGATCACAGTTGATCCCCACCTGACTTTGAGCCCCTAATTGTGGAAGCTGTGCACCATTTTTTTCTTCTTCCAGAACCATCACAGTTTCTGACCCAGTGAATATGTTTAAATAAATGAGTGAATGAACAATCTCCAAATAGTACAAGACATTGAGCCAATTGTATAGTTGGTAGGGAGAGTGAATACTGGAAAGTTAGTTAACACTACTAAAGTCATATGGCCTGTAATTGTGGACCACTATTCCCGTCCTGTTATGTGCATTTCAAAGCTAGTCCTGGTGATGACTGTATAATAATTTAAGGCGTGGAATGCCCTTGATGCGATTCTCAGCACAAGGAGGACCATATTTTCTAATGCAGCATTCAGAGAACTTTGGGGTGGGAGGTGAATCCTGTCCAGTATTGTGCTTAAGACACTGCAGTAGCTTCCTGTTCCATTCCTAATAAACTCCACTGGTCCTGTGTGGACGGACTCCTGCTTGTCTCTCCACCCTCATCTTCTGTCCCTCTTTAGCTCTTTTATTTGCTCTCGATAATGTAGGCCTTGCCCCGTCATCCTGAGCATTCCTCCCTCATAGTGACATCATTGCTTTTTCCATTCAGTCCTTATTTAGGAGGAGGAAACTACTTGAGGCAAGGTTTTGCTATTAGGTAGCCCTGCCTGGTCCCAGACTTGTGATTCTCCTGCCCCAGCCACCTGAGTGCTGGGATTACTGTGTGTGATGCCGGGCTTGTCGTTGTCGTCGTTTCTTCACTCGGCCTTTATCACAGTTGGCTGCCACTGGGGCTCTTCCCTTGCAGTCACTCTCTAGCCTTGTCCCCCTCTGCTGTTTTACCTTTTTTTTTCCTTTATGATGCCGGTCACTGTGGTTATTGACAATCTCCCCTCCCCCCCCCCCCCCCCCCCCGTGGGCTGGGGTCCTTGCATGTCTTAGCTCTCTAGCCTCTGTGATGTTTCTGCGCATAATAGACACCCACTGAGCATGTGCTGCAAGTGAGGACAGAATGCCCTCAGCCTGTATGTCACACTCAATTGTGCATAAAAATAGTCATGTTACTTTGGATGTCTTGTGTCTGGAGCTGACAAGAAGTAGCATAATGAAAGAGTTAACAATAAACAAACAAACAAAACCCCCTGATCTCAGAAAGGTAAAGAAAAGAATGATCAGGAAGGGTGGTTTTTATCGTCCCTATTTGCACAGTACTTAGTAAATGTTTGTCCTGTGTCCTGTTCTGGGCCCCAGTGGCAAATCAGAAGAGTAGGATGACCCATCCCCGCTATTGCTTCCCTTTGAAATGCCTATTGTGAGTAACAGATAGATTTGGGGGGGCAGGGGGGTGTCTGCCCCTGCCTTGGCACACAGCTCCTAAGTCCCTTGGAAATGTCACTTGTTCTAAATAAGATGTGTGGTGACTTCTTCTTTTTTTAAAAAAAAAAATAAGGTCTCCTTATATAGTCTTGGCTGGCCTGGAACTCTCTATGCAGATCAGGCTGTCCTCAAACTAATAGAGATGCACCTGCCTCTGCCTTAAATGCCAGAACTAAAGGTGTGCACCACCACACCCAGCTCATGGTGACTAGATGAACTCCTGGTTGGAGACTAGTCATCAGAAAGTCAATATCATGATTAGAAGCTTGACACTTGTTTTCCTTTTTAATATTTATTGACTTATTTATTTATTATTTTTATGTTTATGTGTATCAGTTTATGTGCACCATGTGTGTGCAGGAACACAAGAGGGCCAGAAAAGGGCAGAAAAAAGTCCCCTGAACCTGGGATTGTGAGCTATCAAATGTGGTTATTGGTAACCAAACCTGGGTTCTCTGCTAGAGCAGTAAGGGCTCTCAAGCACTGCACCATCCTGCCAGCCCTGGAACTTGGTACTTTTTTGTTTTGTTTTGTTTTGTTTTTCGAGACAGGGTTTCTCTGTGTATCCTTGGCTGTCCTGAACTTACTTGTAGACCAGGCTGGCCTTGAACTCAAAATGATCCACTAGCTTCTGCCTCCCAAGTGCTGGGATTAAAGGTGTGCACCCCCACACCCAGCTGAAACTTCGTACTTTTATCCCCTCAATGTTCCAGGAAGAAGTTATGTTCCATAAGATGTTAACTTACTGTAAAAATATAGGCATCAATGTTGGGCTGGGGATAGAACAGATAGAGCTGTGTGCAAAGTGGTTCACTCCCCCAATTGCTGGGTTTTTTTGTTTGGTTGGTTTTTGTGTGTGTGTGTGTGTGCTCTTTGTTGGTTTGTTGTTGTTGTTTTGGACAGGGTTTCTCTGTAGCCTTGGCTGATGTGGACTAGCTTTGTAGACCAGGCTGGCCTCAAACTCACAGTGATCCACCTACCTCTGCCTCCCGAGTGCTGGGATTAAAGGCGTGCACCACCACGCCTGGCAAAATAGATGTATTTATTTAGGTGGGTGTGGCACATGAATGGACACATGTGGAGGTCAGAGGACAGTTTGTAGGAGTTGGTTATCTCCTTTACCATATGGGTGCTAAGGACATCAGACATGGAGGCGTGTGCCAGGACCCCTGAGCTATCCCACTCTCACCGCTGTTTTCTTTTAGAAGCAGCATCTTGTCGGGTTACCCAGTCTGGCCTCCAACTTTATCCTCCTGCCTCAGACTCTGTAGTACTGGGATGAGTCACTACTGCTCCTGGGTGTGTGTCATTATGTTTGATTTAGAAATTAAAAACACCACTGTGTGTGTATTCATTGCCTTCCTGTTGCTGTCAGAAGAGCCAGAAGATTAGAGCAGATTGCTGAGCTATTTTTGAGGCCAAGTAGAGCAATTCCAGGCAGAGAGAGAAGCCAGATTAAATAAGTCAGCTGAGAGAAGAGTTTGAACCAGAACAGCTGAGTTGAACCAGCCAGCCCAGAGCTCAGAAAGAACAAGTAAGGATGAGCTCATTAAGCAGTAAGTCTCAGAGGCTGAAAGCATTCTAGGCCTAGGTTAGATCGTATGGAGGCTCAAAGCTTCCATTACTAAGCTTAAGATAGCAGAGGGAGCAATACGCCTCTGAGACAACAATTGAAACAGGCAAATAAAAGATATTTTTACAACTGTGTGTGTTTTCTTTCTTAGGTTGACAAAGATGCTGAACTAGTGGCCCAGTGGAACTACTGCACCTTAAGTCAGGAGATCCTGAGGCGCCCGATAGTGGCCTGTGAACTTGGCAGGTGTGGGTCCGCTACTTGCTCAAGATGCATTTGTTCCGTTGATTTTGAAGGGGATATCTAAGTGCTGCTTGGTCACATAGGAGCGCTCCTGGCAGATTAGTGGGAAGGTGCCCCTGTGTCTGGACGTAGCTCTGCACCTATCTTAGTCAGTTTGGTTTAAACTCAAGAGTTTACTGCTGAGTTATAAACCCAAAGCATGAAGCAGGTGTGCATACTGTAGAGAGCATCAGGGAGTCAGGGAAGTGGGGAAGGCAGGACCTGCCCAAAGGGGTGTGGGGTGGGGCTGCTGCTCATTTCTAGCCGGTTCTTGCGGCTGAAACATGTGGGCCTGGTGGTTCTGAATTGTCTGGTCTTTATTTTGAAGGACAGGGGAAGTAAGTTCTTTCACATTGATCTTTCCAAGTCTTTCAGTTCAGGATTGGTTGAGGTTGCAGTCTGCACCTTGGCCAAGTTGCTGCTTTAGTGTTCTGGTAGCAGTGGAAGCAGCACAGGATGTTGTTAGCAATAGGACTGTTGGGTCCTGTTCAGTTCTTTCTTCCCCTGGTTGGTTCTCTGAGCTCATTGCTGCTGTATAAGCTCACCCTTTCTCTTGCAGACTGTATAACAAAGACGCCGTCATCGAGTTTCTGTTGGACAAATCTGCTGAAAAGGCTCTAGGGAAGGCGGCATCACACATTAGAAGCATCAAGGTAGGATGAGGGACGTGGGTGAGCTCCAGGGCCCCTGAGTGAGATTACTTTAATAGGATATGTGCACATTGGAGACTGACTTCCGCTCCGGCAAAGTGGCTCAGTGTGTTGAAAGCACCTGCCGGCTGCCTGGTGGAGCAAACCTGTAACCTGAGTTCCTTCCCTGGCACCCATGTGGTGGAAGGAGACAAACAACTCTCCAGGCTGTGCTGTGATGTGCTTACTAAAGTAAATACGCAAGCGCGTAAAATAGAATTCGGGGGCTGGGGGATCGATTATTGGGTAAAACGCTGGCCTGGCAAGCATGAGGACCCAAGTTCGGATCCCAGCACCCAGGTAAGAGCTAGGTGTGGTGGCGTGTGCCTGTAAGCTCAGGCCCGGGAGGGGGAGACAAGGAGGTCTCTCAGGCTCCCGGCTAGCCAGGCTTGCCAAGTTATTGGGTTCCGGGTTCACTTAGGCTGTCTAATAAGTTGCAGGGAGTAGAGAAGACACCTGAGTGACCGCAGTGGCTCGGGCCAGTAGCATGTGTGGAAAAGGGCAGGGTCATGAGGACGACACCTGACATGGACCAGACCTTATACACATACATGTGGGCGCGCAGACACACACACACATGCACACGCACACGCTCACAAGTAATGGGATAAGATCACATACTGAATGTTGAAATAGTCTCTGTCTTAGATTGGTTCAGCTTACAATTCTTTTCTTTCTGGTGCTGTCAAAATGGTGGGGATTCCGTAGGAGTGACCCCTTCTCCCAGGCCAGAGTGGCTGTGCCGCTGACCTGCAGAGTTGTGTCAGTCGGCTACAGTGAGTTCATTTCACATCAGTGTTATTAATGGTTCTCCACAGAATGTTACAGAGCTAAGGCTTTCTGACAACCCCGCCTGGGAAGGAGATAAAGGAAACACCAAGGGCGACAAGCATGATGACCTCCAGCGAGCAAGGTTCATCTGCCCTGTGGTGGGCTTGGAGATGAATGGCCGGCACAGGTGAGTGGTGACAGAACAAGTGAAGTGCTCTTGGTCTCATTGGAATGTCTCTGTGTTGTCCTAGAGCTGTAAGCAGGGCCTTGTAAAAAGTAGTGCCCAGTCATGGTATGGGCATTCCCTGCCCACCCAGCTCAGCTCACTCAGAACAGTGGCCTCTGCTCTGCCCCATGGCCCCCACTCTGCCTCGTGGCCCCCGCTCTGACCTGTGGGCTCCCCCTGCCCCACTCTGCCCCGTGGCCCCTGCTCTGCCCCGTGGCCCTGCTCTGCCCCGTGGCCCCCACTCTGCCTCGTGGCCCCCATTCTGCCCTGTGGGCCCCCTTCCCCCACCCATGGCCCCGCTCTGCCCCATGGCCCTGCTCTGCACTCTGGATGTGTGCTGCATGCACACTGGTCTTAGTGCCAGCTCAAGCTGCTGTCCCTTTGTCCCTCCAGGTTCTGCTTCCTTCGATGCTGTGGTTGTGTGTTTTCTGAACGCGCCTTGAAAGAGATAAAAGCCGAAGTATGCCACACGGTGAGTCTCTGCCACACTCCATTTGTTTTTCTTGGCAGCTGAGGGAGTCACTGTCGCATCTTTCCCTCTATTGTTTAAATTCTAAATTCTTTCTGAAAGCATTTAATAAGTCAGCTCTTCACCAGTGACTCAAACACAGGCTGTCCTTGGCTACTCTCTTCAGGGCCAAGTTTTTTCTTCTTGAAACTGCCAGCCTGGAGGGCCTGACCTCTCCTCAGCCTCTCTTACTCTGCAGATCCCTATTGCTGGTCCTTCCTTATCACGAGTACCTTGGTACCTCCAATCTCATCGTCACAGAATTGTGGGTATGTGTCAGTCTCCTCGCTGGACATGAGCTTTTGAGGGCAGGGGACAAGGTGTGTTATCTCTTATTTCTAGGCCATGCCCTCTGTCAGTGGTCACATGAGGAGTGCTCCTTGAGACTGTCCTAGCCCATTCAAAGGAAGGGTAATGACTTGGCACTGCAGGCACTGCTGCCCCAAGCCTTGGCTTGAGATCCTCTGTGGTTAGAGGTGTGGCCTCCAGTGCAGTGTTTAGCCAGAAGCCATGCCTGACTGTGTTCACAGTGTGGGTGTGCTTAGGCTGTCATGGACGTGCCCTCTGCTGGTGGCTTTTAGAGAGCAGTTATCATGGCAAATCCTGTTCTGGCCCTTTACTGGTCGGATGTTCTGAAGGAAAAGATCCACCAAAGTTCTGCTCTCGTGGATTCCCCTCCTGCTGAGGAGACCCGCACACAAGTGAGCATATCACTGTGAAGGGAGATCACAAGGCTACGCAGCCAAGGGAGAGCGTCGACCTTAGCAGTGGGCACCGAAGGCATCTTGACGCTTTGAATTCAGAGCTAATGGTACAAAGGTGCTAGCAGAGCTTGGGTTAGGACAGGGTGGAGCAGCAAAAGTGACAGGGGACACTGAGTGTGGCCAGGATAAGGACAGGAGGCACAGATGCAGTGAGTCCCTTCACACACACACACACACACAGCTGGGGTAGCCACCTTGGTGGTCATGGGTCTTAGTCTAAGGTGATAAGAAGCCAGCTTGAAGTGGATCCTGATGTTCTTCAGAGAACCAAGAGCGGCTGACTAGCCTTCTTAGCATCTTCTGTGTCATGCTATGACATGTCAGCCTTTCTTTTTTAAAAGTGATGCCCTTGGGAGTTAAGTGCTTGATGGGGCTGGTGGCATGTATGAGCCTCCTGTTGAAGGTGGTGCCACATGTGCTACAAGGGGAGAAGGAGCTGGGTGACAATGTCTTCAGAAGGCCCCCATCTTGTGACAGGCGCTTCCGGCTTAGACTTCAGCTCTGGGGCAGCAAGACTCACAGAACACAGGGCAGACCATGGCACTCGAGGTGGGAGTCCGTCAATCATTTATTCCCTCCCATTCAAGTCTGCCTCATGCCCTTAGAAACCGACTACTGGGACAGTTTATAAGGAATAGAAATTCATTTCACAGCCCTCAAGGCTGGGAAGTCCAAGCAAGGTGACAGTGTCTGTCCCACAAGGCACATTGTTCCATGTCGTAATATGGAGGGCCAGGGAGTGGAGCCTCACAGCAAGGGTTCATATATTCTTAAGCGTGGGGTTTCAGCAAAGTGCCCTTCCTGATGACAGGAGTCCTGTCTGGCGAGCGCCTCTCCCCTCAGTGCTTCTCAGGCAGGACCCCTCCCCCGCTGACACTCTGCCAGATCCTGTCTGGATCATGATCAGGTCCCCATACCGTCACTTTAATAGGAGTTACTTCCTGAGCCTGTGTGACCCAGGTGCCTGCTGTCAGGCCCTGCTCCCAGACCTTCCACACTGGGCACTGATTTTCCAACCCAAGAACTTTGAGGAACACATTCCTATGTCCGTCTTGAGAGCCTGGCGTTTATCAGTTTGGCCTAGGAAAGTAGCATTTCTCTGGACCCCAGAGTGTGTAAAGAGAAGGGATTATAGTGATTCTTCAGAGCCCTTCCTTTTAGATCCACAAACTCTAAACAAGAGCATTTATAAGGATGTAGTTATCAGGAGTCAAACTCCGACTTGAAGTGGGAAGTTTTTGGAGTTTGTTAATAAGTACATTGATAGAGGGTTGGCTCGTTGCTGGGAGCACCCTTAGGTACCTGGTGACAGCAGAGAAGTCTAGCCGGACAGTTTCTTCCCTCCCGTCTTTCCTTGGCCTGATGGGTAGCAGAGAAAACTTCCCTCGGGAAGAGTTTATGGGTCAGACCTACAAATTGTTCCTGGGGTTATCTCACATTCCATTGGTCAGAGCCCGTTCACATGACAACATGTCACTCCAGGGAGTTGGCGAAAGGCGTCTGGCTGTGTGTGTAGGATGACATGGCAGGGGCTGGCACTTTCTGCAGAAATCTGTGCAGTGCAGAGATGGCACAGCCTCTTTAGCAACATGTGTCATGATGAGATGGCACAGCCTCTTCAGTGACATGTGTCACGATGAGTAATGGGAGAGGAAGCCACAGGGGTGAGACCAAGGGATTATCAGGTTTTGGGCATGGTCTGAAGTTTCTAAATTACTAACAGAAGAACAGTGTCAGGAGGCAGAGGCAGGTGGATTCCTGAGGTCAAGGCCAGCCTGGTGTTCTGTGAAGGAGGGCAGCTTGGTCTCTGCTTGTCTGCCTGGGTCGCAGTGTCCTTTTGTCTCCACAAGTGGCTGTGACACACTCACACACAGCCTACACAGGTAATAATAAAACCATTCAGACTCCTGGAAGTTCCAGGTGGCTCTGCTCACACTGGGCAGTGTGGTGCGTGCCATGCCTCCAGAGAGATGCAGGTGCTGTGTCACGGCTTGTACAGCAAACAGATCAGCCACCAGCCAGGAAACGAGCTGCAGTCCTGTGTGCTTCGTGTCTTGTAATAAGAAACACATTGCCATGCAAGAGGTCAGGGGACAGCTTAACATTTTCAGTGTATAGGAAGGAAAATGTTTGCCTAAACAAAGACTGCTTTAATCTCATATACTTTGCTTAAAGTGGATTTATGGTACCGCATTTAGCATCTCCACTCTGCTCAGCTTCTCCAGGCCATGTCAGTACCTCCCTGGATGTGATCTCAGCTCCGCACGTGGGAAGTCACAGTTGACTGAGGTGCCAATATTTAGTCTTTACAAAGGTTTCCTTTCTGAGGCCCCTACTCTTAAAACAAACAAACAAACAAACAAACAAACAAACAGTGCAGGGCTAGAGGAGCTGACTCAGTGCTTAAGAGCATTGGTTGTTCTTGCAAAGGGGGTGAGTTCAATCTCCTGCAGCACATGGTGTCTGGCAACAGTTTGTAACTCCAGTTTCAAGGGACCCAACACCTTCTGACTGCCATGGGCACAGGGTACATATATGCAGGCAAAACACTCATGCTCACAAAATAATTGACGTCAGTCTTTCTGCCCCCCTTCTCCCCCCCCCCCCCCCAGGACATTGTTAGCAGCAACTTAGGAGGGAAAGGACCTGGACCAGTGGCTCGGGATGGCCAAAGCCTTTCATGCCTTCAGCCTGTACGCCCAGGGTGTCGGCCATTTGCCACATGAATTACCTAACTTGAAAAACTCAGTAAAAGTCAAGAGTGCCCTCCTCCATCTCTCTCCACACTCTCGTGTGCAGAAACCCCTGTGGTGGTGGCACGGACCAGTACGCTTGTGGGTCACCCAACATAGCAGGAAGAACAGTAGATGACAGACGACAGCTACATAAACTTCAGGCAGCAATGTTTCCCAGAAGTTGTTTCCCTCTCTGGGATAATTCATTCACGCAGAGGAGGAGGCCCCTGCATGGTTTTCTGCTGTTAGGCCAGAGTCGGCGCTAGAGAAGCATGGCTTCCTTCTTGGCGGGGCGTTGTGTGCATCAATCAGTGCCTCTTACCAGGATCTCCAGGCCCTCAGAATGTTTCTGCTTTCATTTTTTTTAATTAATTCATATCCAGGAATTGAAAGAGTGATGCTGACAAGAAGTGCCCTTAATGGTGGGGTTGGCTGTTGAAATGGCTTTCCTGGGGAAATGGCCAGTGTGGCTCTGCGGGGACCTCAGCCTGCTGTAGGGCTTTGAGTCTGTGCCACCTCTCTAGGCATGCCACCACCAGTGGGTCTGTGGGGGGCTCAAACCTGGCAAACAGAGCAGGTGATTGGATGAGCCAAGGCAGGTCTCCCAGGCCATACACACAAGTGTCTTGGGCATCGTGGCCTGCAGAAAGAAACAGACATTTAACTATGTTCAATCCCAGTACAAGTAAGTGGTACACACTTCTTCAGCTGGGATTGCTCACTGTGCACAAGAGTTCAAATTAGTCCTTAACGGTGTTGTTGTCTCTGAGGTTGAGTTTTGAATTTATAATGAAGAGAATTTCACCTTTGGGCTAGTATTTGGGGGAACATTCTAAACAGCATGAGCCACTGAATAGTGCTGCTGCACCAGGCATGAGGGCAGAATTAGAACCAGACAGTCTGGGCCTAAAGAGCCCGGGTTCTAATTCCTATCTTAATTAACCTACGCTCACACCAAGCTTTACAAAGAAAAAGCAGTAACGAGCTGGTGACTCCCACCAGGCTGTTCTGACAAACTATCCACAGGCAAGGAAAAGCCTGAAATGCCGCGGAGTCAGAGTCTGGCAGCTGTGCCACATGTGGCCACTCACACCTCTTATCACAGCCCCTGGGCAGCGGAGGCAGGAGGATTATGAGTTCAAGGCCAGCCTAGTTATGTAGCAAGACCTGGTCTCAAAAAAAAAGATGAACAAGGGCTGGTGGTGTAGCTCAGTAGGTGGGAGGGAGGTTTTTTGTTTTTTTGTTCTGGGGTTTGGTTTTTGGTTTTGGTTTTGTTTTATGTTTTTTGTTTTTGTTTGGTTTTTCGAGACACGGTTTCTCTTATAGTCCTGGCTGTCCTGCTACAGCCCCCTCTATAGTCAGCCTGTGTGGCCTATGCACCCCCTCTTCTGTAGACTCTGCAGAGCATGAAGCATCTGCTCACTCCTTGGCATTGTGCAGTAAAGTAATTGGTCCCCCAAAGCTGTCTGCACTCCCTAAGCAGCCATCTCCAGGGTGAGCTCAGGTGATCGAGGACTGACTGGCCTTTACCCTCCAAAGAGCTCATAGCTTCCTGCGCCCCACGTGTTTGCTGCAGACTGGTTGGCCATCAGCCAGACCCCTCGAGACTTTTTATAACTGGGCCCATGATCTCTCCTTTCCTTTTGGGACAGCAGAGAGAGGGAGAATTCATGGTTTCTGTGGGTGAATCCACCAGAGCAGAACAGAAAGACTCTCCTGCATCTGCTTGGGTGCCCTGTGCCCTTCGTGAGCAGGTCGTGGTGCTGTGAACCTTTATCCCTAGCACTCTGCAGGCGGCAGAAGGCTGCTGTCTGGGGCTTTACCTGTGCACCCTTTGTGCCCATCTCCATCTTCTGTTCTCCACTTAGTGGTGTGAATGTTTCCTTCCCAGCCAGCATCTGGGGTGGCACCTGGAGCATCTGCCAGGAGACAAAACCAAGGCACACTGCAGAGTGCAGCTCCGGCTGTTATAGCGCAAGCTCTGTGCTGCCATTTCCCTTCCTGTGACGATGTCACTGTGAGACAGGCCTGTCAGGGCACACCAGTGCATTGGGCTGACCAAGGCCAGTGTCCACCCTGCATGCACTTTTCACCGTTTTCCTATCTCTCTGCACTCACTGGATGTGTGTGTCGTGTCCTCAGGACCATACTGGGGCTCTGGGCTGCATTTCTCTCTGAGGGCCCTAGTAGGTGGTCTGGGAACAGGGCTTGTAGTGGGGTATGAGAGATCATAAAATGGTCAAACCATTTCTGCCAGGTTCCTGTTTGCAGGAGTGCTATGTATTGATGGCAGTAGGTGGCCATGCTTGAAGCAGCATTCTCTGAGGGAACCAGTCAGTCTTTCTCAAAGATGGCTGTATCAACCCACTTAAAGAGTGGCAGTAGAGTTCTCTCAGAAGTGGGGGGAGGGGGGCCAGCATTGCCACAGACAATGGTAGTTTCTGTATTTGGGGGGTTTTATTTTGTTTTTCCGTTTCTATTTAAGAACTCATTCTGTAGCTCAGGCTGTACTGTACAGCTGCCCCCCTGCCTCAGCTTCCCAAAGAACTGATTTGCAGGTGTGAGCCCTTAGCACAGGCCTAGGCTGTAGTGACTGTCTGAGATTATTACTGAGTGAGTGAAAAATGTAGACTTTGCCAAACATTTATGCCCAGGATTTCCAACAGGCCCTGTAGGAGGAGACACAGAATGAACCTAAAATATCCATGCTGGATAGGAACATGACAAGACTGTCTCCCTAACTCCACACCCCTCGAACCAGAGGCCACCCCATGTTTTCTGAGTGGAAGGCCTTGTGAGAGGCAGACCCTGTACAAAGCCACAGCAAGACAGTGGAGTCAGGCCAGCTTCCTCCTGAGAGTCACCCACACTGCAGTTATCCTACCTTTCAGTTGGTTCAGGGTCACCCAGTAGTGCTGCTCTGGGCTGTGGATGTCTTTGGACCACTGCAGCATGTCTTTTGCACGGGGATCAGTCAGGACAAACCCTACAAACTTCCTGGTAAGTGCGTAGTAAGGACTTCCGGAGTAGACTGTGAGGTTATGGGGTGGTTTTTGTTTGAACCGTGTGTTTGGAGATGTGTAGGTACTTTCTTCAAGGCTGGGCTTCGAGGAGCTTTGGCCTGTCTTGAGTTTGGTGTTCAGGGGTGGGATCACCCCAGGAGTGATATTTTTCCCCTTCCACTTGGTTCTGATGTATCGGATGATTTCTTTGTTGGTTTTGATTGGGAATTCCTGTCCACAGAGATTCATGACGTAGTGCCAATGAAACATGGAGTGGGTGAGGTCCCTCATGCAGCCAAGCTCTGCTTGCAGCCTCCTGAGGCTGCCATGAGCCACCTTCTGTGTCTGTGATGAAATAAAGACATTTTCAAAACAGTCCACAAAGGTTTGCATGGCATTCTTAAGCTTCTTTGGGGCCTTCACATCAATGTGGACACAGTAGACATTCTGAGGTGCATAAATCGCTCTGAGAAGCCGTACAAACATGGCCAGCTCCTTTTGAACATGTATAACATACGCCAAAGAGAAGTTCCCCTCTTCTGCAGACAGGGGCCTGCTTATGAAATGCAGACCCCGTGCCATCCTGGAACAGTTTCCGGGTGTACGCAAATGAGCAAGCATTTCAGAGTTGGGAGGGGGTTTGCAGAATTGTGCAATTTGGGGGGCTGCCTTCTTCCCCTCAAATAAAGCTGAGCACAGTTCATCTGGATAGAAGCCACATTCTGCCACATCTGGGATGGGAGGCTCCTTCTCAGCCTCCTCAGGACTTGGACTTCGTAAGTAAAGAAAAAGGAAGGCACAGATCACGCCACACACCACAAGTCCAGCCTTTGTGGTCCGGAGCTGGCTCATGTTTGAGCTCTCAGTGCATTCTTGTCACCACAGTTTGAAAGTTTTCTCTTTCAGTTTCCTAAAAGAACAACAGAGAACATTTAGAGTACACACACACACACACACACACACACACACACACACACACACACACACACACACACACACAGAGCCACCGGTGAGACTCTGAACACACATTAACTGTATGTTCTTATATGTATCACTTAGGCCAGTGGTGCAGCTCAGTTAGTGGAATACCTCCCTGACATGCGTGAAGCCCCGCATTCCTGTGAGCCAAGGATGGCGTTGTGTGTCTGTTAACGCCACACTGGGGGCGGGAGGGGGGGGGTGAAGACAAGAAGAACAGAAGTTCAAAGTCATCCTTGGCTGCACAGAAAGTTCCAGTGATCAGTGGATGGATGGATAGGTAGATGGACAGATGGGAAAATGCCATTTGAACAGAACTTGATTTGTTGGCCTCTTTCTTTATGTCTTCTTTAGAAGACCCGGTTATGTTGCCCAAGCTGATCTTGAACTTACAGATTTATGCAGCCCTCCTGTCTCAGGTTCCCAAGTCGCTGGATTGCAGGTGCACGCGGCACACCTGGGTGTAATTTGTCCGTTTTTTAAATGTGTGTACACTCTGAAATTATCACCACGTCAGGGCAGCTTTCCCCTAAGTTTCCTCACAGCCCTGGGAGCTCGTCTGTCTTTCTGCCCCATCTTGCAACAGCCATTTAAGTGCTGTGTCCCTGGACTAATTTGCATATCTGCAGTGAGGTGTAAGTGGAATCCTGCGGTGGATCCTTGGTGGGGCATGGCTTTTCCTGGTGGTGATAATGATTCTGAGAGTCAGCCTGATCTTGGCAGTTTTAGTTTTTTTTCATCCCTGACTGATACTACATCTCATGGTCACACACAGTTATTTGTTCAGTGTCCATGAGCACTTGAGCCACGTTTAACTCTTTATTACTACAAAGGTGCTGTAAGCACCATGCACAAGCCTTTGCGTAAACAGATGTTTTTTTATCTCAAGTGAGTGTGGGATAGTGAAATGGCTGTCTCCCATGTTGGGTGTATAGCTTCACTCTGGGCTTTTGTGGGTCAGCACAGCAGCAGGCAGGAGAGTTCCTTACACTGTGTGTGTTGTCAGCACTCCCATTTCCATGGTAACCACCCTAATTGGCTTACAAGTGGTGATTCCCTGTGGTGCCACTGCTTGTCCCTGATGACTATCACTGCTGAGTGCCCGCTTGTGAGTTAGTTATTCCTTGTAATGCACGTCTTTCCCTGTTAAATTGAGTCTGAATCTTTCCATAAAGGATTTGAACAACAAACTGTGAGCAACCTTGTGGTTACAAAGTTAAACCTGTTCAAGTGAGCTGATGAATTGGTTTTAGGCATTAAAATCAAGGTGTGTAATGATGTCTCTTGATGCCAAAATGGTGACCCGGCTAGAACTGCAGTAGGAACATGAGCAGGTGCAGCTGCAGCAGACAGTGCTGAGAGCGCATTAATGAGATGACTGCTGCATACCATGGTTGGCCTTTTGCATCGAGGGAGGAAGGCTGTCCGGGTGAGATGTCAGGAGGTCTTGGTGTTTGTGAATCCTGGTTCTTTGATGCCATAAAAGTCATATTGTGGTGGCGAATGCACTGGCAGAAGCTCTTTGCCTTAGGTCTGTGACTTGGGGGCAGGCAGAGCCCTCAGTTTCTCTCAGGTTTCGCAGCCTTGATGGCTCTGTCTGTCCTGGATGTTTCAAATACCACGCTGGTTTTCATTGTAGTTTCTTACCACCTAACATGCTTTGAAATTGAAAGCAGCCGCTGGTCACAGATTCGGTCAGCAGCTGTCAATTGCCAAGAGCATTGAACCTTAGGGGCTCCTGTACGCAAGCGTTTATACAGCGTGCAAGGTCTACCTTCATGAGCACTCTGATGGCTCATTGTTTCATGTCTGGTCCCCAGAAAAGAATGGCTTCCCCCCTCCCACCCCCACTGTAGAAATCCCCCAGGAAGGAGGGTCCTTGTTGAAGTAAACACGTAGGATTCTTTGTTGTTTTTATTTTAGGCTTTACTTATTTTCAGCTTGGTTTGGTTTTTTGAGGCATAGTCTCACTGTGTTGTCCTGACTGGCCTGGAACTTGCGGCCTAGGCCAGGCTGACCTGGAACTCAGAGATCATTGCTGGGATTAAGAGCATGTGCCACCATACCTCGCTAAAGCTTATGAATTCTGAGCAAGGTACACGGTACCCTAGGGCTTGGCGCACCCCCTCCTGGTGTTGTAGCTTCTGCCAGGAAGAAGGTTCGGTGGCTTCTCAGTTCTCACACTGGCAGAGTGTGCCCCCCATAAGTCTCATGCTGTAGCGATGCCCCAGGGACTGCTGTTTCAGACATTTTTATATAATTAAATGAAGACAGTCCCAGGGGGAGCCCAGTGTCCTTCAGGGTACTCCCTGGCCTAATGGCTTTCTGCCTTTTGTAGGTAGATGAGAGCAAGCTAGGTCTTTCTCAGCACCTTCCCTTGGTCCACGCCCAGCTGACACTGGGGTCTGCCTGCATCATCCACTCAGACTCCACTGCCCAGCCAACCACTACTTGAGCACAAACCCATCAATTGTTTCTATGTAGTGTTCTGTCATAGGTTCTGTCATTTGATCAGCAGTATACAGAGCCTTTCCCTGAGCTTTGCTTCCAAAGCCCAGCTTGTTGCTTCATTTCTCACACTGAGCCTGCAGCCGTGAAGGCTGAGGATGAACCGGGGAGCCAGGCCAGCTGGGTGCCACCTCCAGTGTGTCCTTCTCTTTGCCCTCTAACTGGCGTGGCCACCATCCTGGGACTTGGTTGGTCCTAGACCCTGTGTGTCAGAGTTCCCTTAGAGCTACTTCCTGAGCACGGTGACACCAGCCATTGTAGCCACAGCAGGGCAGGTTCTCTTCTGTCATCTTTGTTGTTTTTGGACTCAGGGCAATGTCCATAGCACTCTGAAGTCGGTGCTTATAAACTAGACACATCATGTTAGTGGGCTGACTTGAGCCTGTCCACTAAGATGGCCATCACATACCGGTTCATTCGTGTGTCTACAGAGGCATGCATCTCTGTTGGGGTGTCCACTCGGAGCACACACAGCTGCCACCAAAGAACCAGACTTTGGCTATGGCCTCCAGGCTGACCTAACTAAGGATTAAGACATGGTGGCTTTTTAACTCCTGTAAAGTGTCATCTGTTGTATGCTGTGGAAATGGTTTTCTTTGACTTAAAGTCAAAAGCCATGGACTGTTTTTGAGGGGAAACTGATGCCCACCTGCCATACATCACTGATGCTGTGTTTACAGTCACAGGCTGCTGAGAAAGCCTGTCTCCTTCAGAACACGCGCCTGCTGCCCTGCTGTCCACCATCCCTCCCCACCCTGTTAGCGGCACACTCACCAGTGCAGTTCCTGTTCCTGGTGGGAGCCCGGCAGGTGCTGGCCCAGTCACCTCTTCTCTCACCGCTCCGGTGCGTCCCTTGCAGCTCCTGCTTCTCAGAGTCGCCTGGCAGGCTGTGTTGCCTTTGCGTCCCTGGGGACTTGTAGTCTTGTTGATCCTAACACATTGGTGGAAAAGACAGCTGTTGTATTTGGTCCCTGAGAATTCTTCAGGATTGTACACCTACCAGGAAAGAAGTGGGAGGTGGCAGGTAAAACAAAGCAATAAGAGGTGCTGACAACAGCCAGATGAGGGAGGAGGATGCAGCCTTCGCACTCTGAACAACATCACATACCATGTGGGGCGAGGTGAGGGCTCAACCCTCAGACTCAGAGCCCGCTGGTTGAGGTGATGGTTTCTGAGATCGTGGTCACATTCCTTATGTGCTCTTCAAAGCCAGATGTGGTAGCACACACCTTTAATCCCACCATTCTGTGCTTGGGAGACTGAGGCAAGCGAATCTCTGAGTTCCCAATTAGCCTGGTCTACATAGTGAACTCCAGGCCAGCCAAGGCTACATAGTGAGACCCTATCTCAAAAGCAACAAAATATTCTCTTTAAAACAGGAAGCTGATTTTTCAGACACTTTTATGTCTTTAGGTTCACTCTGGATAGATTCTTTTTCACATTCATTCCTTTGTTTGTTCATTACTCTGTGTGTGTGTGTGTGTGTGTGTGTGTGTGTGTGTGTGTGTGTGTGTGTAGGTCAGGACTACTTGCAGAGGTCAGCTCTCTTTCCACCTCATGGGTGTTTTCAATGGAGAAGTGAAGAGGGTCATTCATTGCCCATGGGTGCCTGCGATGTGGCTTGGTGGCAGAGCGCTCATCTGGCATGCATCAAGCCCTGGTCATCGCCCATGGGTGCCTGCAATGTGGCTCAGTGGCAGAGCGCTCATCTGGCATGCATCAAGCCCTGGTTCCACTACTTGCAGAAGAGAACACGGAAGGGAGAAGTGTAACACTGAAGATTTGTCTGTTCCTGTGTTTCGATTCCTAAGCTAGATGGCATGGTGGGTGGGTGGTGTCTTCACTTGCTAGTGCAGCAGCCCTGAGGCATGAGTGTGTAGCTGCCAGAGTCTCTGTGATCTTCAGGCCTGACCCTCATTGATCCCTGTACAGGGAGAGCAACTAACAGCTGTGCCTGTGTGGTGTCAGACTCCATCTGTCCAGGCTCTGTTTCTATCTGCAAGAATTTTAGAAAAGCAGCCAGGCGTGGTGCACACAAGTTAATCAGTAAAGGCTAGCCTGGGCTATAAGTGAGGCCTTGACTCAAGATATAAGGTCTGAGCATGGTGGTTCTTGCTCCAGCACTTGGAGGCTAAGACAGGAGAATTGCCATGAGTTCCAGGCCAGCTTAAATTAAGTACTTCTCAGCTGACCTGGGCTAGAGTCAGAACCTGTCTCAAAATAAAAGGAGAAAACGTGTTACAAACAAAATGTCTCCGTAAGTTGTCTCTGGCTGGGTGTCAGCCCTGCCCTTCCTTCCCACCAGAGGTGGCCCGAGGTCTCCATGTGTGGAGAAGAGCCGGCTGCCTGCTTCCTTCATCTTACTTGCCCCTTAGGGTGCATCCATCATGGCAGGAAGAGAGGCAGTGGCTCCTATGTGGCAGGCAGCCTCCTCAGCTGTAAGGGACGGCTAACTCCAGTGCAGAGCCCCTCAAAGGTGGCTGCTCTGTTTCCCAGGGACACTGGGATTCTGGCCGTTACATCTGGGAAGAGGTGTCACTGTCATCTTCTCTGTAAGAAAGCTGATAAACAGGGTCCTCTCCTTAACACTGCCAAGGCACATAGGACAGAGGTGAGGGTGACTGCTTAGAGTTGGGAGAACAGAGTCCTGACCCTGGTGGTGACGCCACCCCTGGTGGACTCTGAAGACTGCTGCTCAGGAGTACTAAGCCTGCCTTTGCTGGGCTGACTGGGTTTTGTTACCTTGACACAAACCTAGACTCACCTGAGAGGAGGGTACTTGAGCAGAGAAGATGCCTCAGTGAGACTGGCTGTAGGCAAGCCTGGGAGGCATTTTCTTGACTGGGGGTGTGCACCCCTGGGCAGGTGGTTCTGGGTGATTCAAGAAAGCATGCTGAGGGGCTGGAGAGATTGCTCAGAGGTTAAGAATACCTGCTGCTCTTCCAAAGGTCCTGAGTTCAATTCCCAGCAACCACATGGTGACTTACAACCATGTATAAGGAGATCTGGTGCCCTCTTCTGGTGTGCAAGTGTACATGCAGGCAAAACACTATATACATAATAAATAAATGAATCTTTTTTTAAAAGAAAAAGAAAGCATGCTGAACAAGCAGTAAGCAGCATCCTCCATGGCCTCTGTTTCAGTTCCAGCCTCCAGGTTCCTGCCCTGACTTCCTTTAGTAGTAGAGTGTGACCTAAGTGTGATGAAAGAAGCTGTTTCCTCACAAATTGCTTTTGGACATGTTGCTTATCACAGCAATAGAAACCCTAAGGAATACAATTCTTGTATTCCTTGACTAGGAATTCTATCCTCACAAAATTCTAGTTCAGAGCCTTTCTTTGCTGGGTGTTTTTGTGTCAAGCTTTTCAATTGTAATGTACATTGGTGGCCCCTCCTGGTGTTCAAAACAGGAGGCAGGGATGTCCAGGGCCTCTGGGAAGAAATGACACTGAGATCCCAGCAGGGAAGAATGTCCTGCACTAAGGGTCCTACCTCTTGCACACTGCACCACCCTCAGGAGGGTTATTTATGCCAGAGTGAGCCACCATGCCCCTTGGGCCTTCCTTCCCACCTCATTCGGTTCCAAAAAAAGTCTCCAAGGAAAAGACCCGTCTCCCATGGAGAGATTCTCTATCCAAGTGCCCCCTGGCCCAGGAGTTCACTGGGGACCTCCTGCCCTTGGGCTGTTCCTCCTCACTCCCTGCCTGTCAGTGGTGACTGAGACAGCCCTGTACCTCAGTGAGCACTTCATTCATGTGTCTTTTCTGGAGGCTTCCAAGCTCCAGGCTCTGAGATTCAAAGCAAGTGGCTTTAGTCAGCAACACTCCTGGGGTAGCCCTGTGAACAGAGCAACTTGAAGGTGGCTTTGGAGTACAACACTTGTCATCCCTGGTGGGGTGCAGGAGACTGAAGCTGACACCCTCACCTCTGTCCTATGTGCCAGGAGGTGCCAGAAACCTTGGCAGTGTTAAGGAGAGGACCCTGTTTATCAGCTTTCTTACAGAGAAGATGACAGTGACACCTCTTCCCAGATGTAACGGCCAGAATCCCAGTGTCCCTGGGAAACAGAGCAGCCACCTTTGAGGGGCTCTGCACTGGAGTTAGCCGTCCCTTACAGCCGAGGAGGCTGCCTTCCACATAGGAGAGTCTTGCTTTCTGCCACTGCCTCTCTTCCTGCCATGTGCTAGGCACTGTGCTCAGTGCCCAGGCCATAGCAGCAAGGACAACATAGATAACATGAAGGCAGATCCCCAGTCTACTCAGTGCCCAGGACCTCTCTCACAGGGGAGGGATTAGTGGTGGCAGGTAGCCTCTCTGAGGTGGCGGCTTGTTTGCTTGCAGTTCTGTCAACATGGGCCTGTGTGCCACTTGCAGAGATGAGCATGGTGCTGACAAGTGTCTGTTCCTGCCTCTAGGACACCACTGGGATTCATTGGACATGACTCACTCTTGCTCTGCCAAGATGTGTCTAGGGTCACCTTTATACTTAAATTTTTCTGGAGAGACTAATCAGAAGTTAGATGCTTGTACTCTCAGCTCAGGCCTGTTGCCACAGTGTGCTGTTGGTACACAGCAGTGTGGTGTAGGGGAGGATAAGTGGCCTTACACAGAGTAGCCACACCCCCAGCAACACAATACAACAGCCTTGGGTGGTCCCACTGCTCAGGGTCTGGGCTCGCTAGTCAGGAGAGAAGCAGACATCCAGCTTGGAACAGTGTGTACAGAGTCTGGTACCGTGAGCCATCCTGTCAGTTATCTCTGTTGGAACCCTCCAGAGTGGGGCTGCCTGGCTGTGTTGCTCTGCACATGGACTTCTCAGGCCCAGACTGGACCTGAGAGCAGCTGATCTGAGTGCAGGCAAAGCTGCAACAGGCGCCTAGCAAAGGTTGGAGGCCAGTGCTGAGTGAAGAGCTGGGCTGTAGATGCCGCTCCTCCCGTGGTGACTGACTCTGCTCTCTTTTGCTCTTCAGTGTGGGGCTGCCTTCCAGGAGGATGACATCATTGTGCTCAATGGCACCAAGGAGGACGTGGAACTTCTGAAGAGAAGGATGGAAGAGAGACGGCTGCGGGCCAAACAGGAGAAGGTGATGAGGGGCTTCAGGTCTGCCCCAGAGCCCATTGCAAGCTATTCTGTCACCTTAGCAGATGCTGCCAAGTGGTACACGGCTGAGCTTTGTCACCCCAGGAGGCCTGGCTTCTAGAAACAGATTCAGGACTTGGCTGCAATGGGCTTCGTCACTAGTGGGTGGTCGGCTGCTCAGGGCATGGTGGTGTAGGGAAGATTTTAAAGCGACACACCAAGCACGGGCACACAGCATGGCATTAGCAAACTCTCAGGAAAACGCAGTCGTTGCTTTTAAAAGAGCACACGGGGTGGGGCTGTGGCTCGGTAGTAGAGTGTAAGGCCCTAGTACAGAAAAATAGGATGACTTATACTCCTTTTTCATAACTACGGAAGGTGAGAGCAGAAGTCGCAATCATCCCAGCAAATGTGAAGGCCCCACATCCTCAGCCACCAGAAGTGTGGTCCAGTAGGCCTGGGGGGAAGTTCACGTACAAAGCACTGGACTTCACTGTGGCTCTAAGTGTTTTGTTGTTGTTTTATAGCGAGGTGGGCTAAAGGTAAACCTGGTCCTGACCTTTGTCTTTACTAAGGGAGAAATCCAGATGCAGCACATTTGTAACCCTGTCCTCCTAAGGTAATGTCAGGAGAGATAGAGGCCAGTTTGGCGACCCAAGGGCCAAGTGTGGCTCAGTGGGAGAGCAGCCGCCTCTCATGCACAAAGTCATGGCTTGATCCCAGCACTGAAACAAACAAAACCACAGGGCAATGCTGGACGTGTTAGGGCTAACAGTAGCTAGGGTGAGGACACTCTGGCGGGGAAACAGCTTCCATTGCAGTGGCCCACACCTGCCTGTGTCCTCTGAGGGGATAGGGCTGTGGTGGTGGGAGGGGCTTCAGAGCTTCCTTGAGTGCTTTAGTCATAGAAGAAAGAACAGAATCGTATCACCCCCGAGTAATAGTGGTTCACAGTTGTGAGACTGGAAAAGCTGATGGTCACACGTGGCACCCATCTCTCAGGAGAAGCCAAGTCCGTTCTCATTTCCTCCCTTATCGTCTTAGAAGATAGTGCATGGGAGCTGGAGAGATGGCTCAGTGGTTAAGGGCACTGGCTGCTCTTCCAGAGGTCCTGAGTTCAATTCCCAGCAACCGCGTGGTGGCTCACAACCATCTATAATGAGATCTAGTGTCCTCTTCTGGCCTGCAGGTGCACATGCAGGCAGAACACTATATACATAATAAATAAATATTTAAGAAAAGGGGGAAAGGTGGGGTTGGAGCAGTGGCTCAGGGGTTGTACTTCCAAAGGTCCTGAGTTAAATTCCCAGCAACCACATGGTAGCTCAGAGCCATCTGTAATAGGATCTGATACCCTCTTCTGTCTGATCCCTCTTCTGACATGAAGACATAAGTGAATAGTGTACTATATACAGTAAATAAATATTTAAAAAAGAAAGTAAAGGGGAAAAAAAGAATAGTGTATGTTTCACATGCAGATTTTCCATAGCACTAGGAATTGTGGGAAACTCTGAAATTAGATGCCATGAAAACATTCTATGAAGCTGTTTATAAGATGATAACACAGCATTCATGAAAAACAACTAAAGGCTACTGGGTCATTTAAACTGTATATGGAGATTTAAAAAACAATCAGATGTGTGTGTCTATGTGTGTGTGTCTGTGTGTATGTCCATGTGTATGTCTGTGTGTGTGTGTGTGTGTGTGTGTGTGTGTGTGTCTGTATGTGTGTGTCTGTGACTATATGTGTGTGTCTGTGTGTGTGTGTGTCTCTGTGTTTTCTAAGTTATGCTTCACTAAGCATCTTAAAGCCTAGAAAAGCCTAAGTGTCTTTGACAAAAGACAGCAGCCAAAGAGATCTGCTTGCTGTCCTTAGTCAGCTTTTTGAAAACACAAGAAGGGACATTGTGTGCTAAAAGCAGCAGCTGGAGAGTGGCAGGGGCCCTGGGTGTCTCCCTGAGTGATTGTCCCATCTCAGGCTTCCTGCCAAGGCCTGCAGAGCCCAGTGGGATTAGGTCCCCTCTGCACCCTCCTCAACAGAGCCTCTATGAACACGCTTGGATACTGCTACCAAGATACAAAATATTTCCCAAATATCCTCACCTGCAGGCAGCCTTAGTGTCTCTCCAAGCATGCCTCCAGCTTTGAAAGAGCTCTCTGCCTTAAATGCAGGGCCGAGAGCTGAGCATCGTTTCCTGTGGTTGGGGGTGTGTGTGGACACTTAGTACATGTACACACTTGGAAGTCAGAACAAGATGTCAGGTGTCTTCTTCTGTCACTCGCTGCCCTGTTACCTTGAGACAGGCTCTCTCACTAAACCTCAAGACCAGCATTTCAGCATGCCTGGCTGACCAGCGAATTCTCAGGGTCACGGTCTCTTACCCACTAGTACTAGGTTACAGATAAACAGTCCTGCCCAACTCTGTGCAGCGGGTGCTTGTGCTCTGAGACACCTCCTTAGTTCTTAGTCTGTAGTTTGTTGTTGTATTTTAGTAACAGCCTTCACAGATGTGCATGTGTGCATTTCAAGTATGAAACAGTTTCTTTTTTCAAACACCTTTTTTTTGGTGTGGCACAAACATTTATTGAGGGAGGGACATCAGTCCTTCTCACCGCTCACTCCCTTCCTGATGGCTGCCAGCACATTCCTAAGCTCCTCCCGCTTCCTCTTGGCCTGGTGTGCGTGCCCACCCTCTTCCTGATGAACTTGAGCATGCGTGTGCTCGTCCTTGGACACCTTGAGCAGCTCCCTGATCAGGTCCCGCACAAACTTGGTGTGCCTGGTGAGGTGCCCGTGGCATCAGCTGTGGCTCGGCTTGCTGGTGTTCTTCATCTTGTGGCCCTGGTGAGGCCCACAGCCATGGGGCAGACAGGGCCGGGCTGCTGCTCTCTTCATGTGTATGTCACACATTGGAGGCCACCACCAAGACGTCCTCTATTCAGTGTGTGTAAGAGATGATGGCCTTCCAAAAAAAAAAAAAAATCATTATTTTGTTTTACTCTTCTTATTTTAGAGACAGGGCCCCATGAAGCCCAGGCTGGCCTCGAACTTGCTGGTCTTAGCGTCATGATTCTCTTGTGGCCACCTCCCCAGTGCTGAGACAGCAGCTGCGCCCCCTGGCTAGGCCGTGTCTCTTTGGTGAGCTGCCCTTCTGATCAGAAGTTGAACATAGTTCAGAACGGTCAGCCTTTCAGGGCTGCCTTACCAATCCAGCATCTGAAAATCTAAGTAGGATAACCTCGTTCAACTCAGCTAGTGGCCTTCAGTAAAAGCCTCCAAGCCATACATCCAAGTGTGATAGCTTTGGAGCCAAGGGCCCTGCCTGAGTGAGACTCCATCTGTGCTCGTGCAGGCAGAGCTTGCGTTGTTATTCCGCCGCTCTTTTGTGTACAACAGTCCCTGGAAATGTGGGCTTTTCGAGTGAGTGCTGGGGTGCTGGGGATCAAACTCAGGGCTTTGGGTCCACTAGATGGGTACCCTGTCACTGAGCAGCATTCCCAGCCTCTAACACTGACTCGTCACTGAAATACAGTCTTCATTTAAGGTTGGAGACTGTGAAACCAGCACCGACCATTGGGTCTGTGTGGACCCAGCCTTTTGTGGAGGCACAGCTGCTTGCCTGCAGACAGGTCCTCCTCAGAGAGAGGTGCCAGGCCATCAGAGGGGCCCTGGGCCCAAGACCAGCCCACTGCCACTGTGCTCCACTTAACATGAGCGTACCCTCTGTATCAGTTACTTTTCTGTCACTGTGCAAAAACACTGTGACCAGAGGCAGCCGCTTACACATGCAGGAGGTTACTTTGGCTCACAGTTCCAGAGGGCTGAGAGTCCATCATGGCAGGGAGGCACGGCAGCAAGAGTGAGAGGCTGAGGGATAACACCTCTATCCACACTCAGGAAGCAGAGTGAACTCCAAGTGCGGTGAGGCCATCACCCTCAAAAGCCACCCCAGTGACACACCTCCACTTACTTAAGGTTCCATGAACTCCCAAACAGCACCACCGATTAGGGACCAAGTGTTCTTGTACCCGAGCTCTGGGAGACAATCTCACTCAAGCCACCACACCCTCTAACAGTTCTGTCTTCTTTCAGAAAACAAAGAAGCCCAAGACAGCCGAGTGTGTTTCAAAGCCTGGTATCACAGACGGTAAGACCCTGAGAACCAAGGGGATGGGTCTGTCCTACGTGCACCAGCGTCTTGCTCATGGTTTGTTTTGCTAACTCAGTGTCTTCTACAGACTCCGCAGGGCCATCAAAAGTGAAGGCCAGTAAGCCTGAGGAGGTGGACCCCGATCCTAGAGAGAAGAAAAGCACCTTGGTTCCCAGGGGCACAGGTAGGCCTTCCAGAGCCATCAGAGAAGTGAGAAAGCTGGAAAGCCAGGGCGAAGGGATGAGAAAACGTAGGCTTTCCCAGTCATTCATAGCTTGTTCTGTGTCCTCTGAATTAAAAAGTAGCTTCCCATTCCATCCTGGAGCCCTGTTAGTCCAAAAGGTTCTGCACACAAAGCTCCCTTGTTACTGCTGAGCAAGCTATGGTGCCCAGCCCAGCAGCACACAGCCATCCCGACTCCTCAGCCACATGGTGTGAGGGCTTGGGCGCCTCAGAGCCGTCCTATGCTCCCGTCAGGGTCCTTCCTCTCTTCCTGTCTGGTGGCCAAGTGGCAAAACTGCTCTTAAAACTCAATGTCTTTAAGCCGGGCGTGGTGGCGCATGTCTTTAATCCCAGCACTAGGGAGGCAGAGACAGGGGGATCACTGTGAGTTCGAGACCAGCCTGGTCTACAAAGCAAGTCCAGGACACTTGCTGCCAAGGCTACACAGAGAGACCCTATCTCAAAAAACAAAATAAAACCTCAATGTCTTTACCTCAAAGAAACATCGTTTACACCAGCCCAGTGGCAGAGACAGGGTCGACCATGAATTCTAGGCCAGCCTGGGTCACATGGTGAGTTCCAAGCCAGCCAGGGCTGTGTACTGAGACTCTGTCTCAAAAAGAAAAGAATAGGGGGAGGAGAGCTAGCTTGGTAGGTAAGAGCTATTTTCTGCTCTTGCTGAGGACCCGAGTTCTGTTCTAGCACTCGGATCTGGCAGCTGACAACCACTTGTAACTCTGTATCCAGGAAATCTGACCCCCTCTTCTGGCCTCCACAGGCACATATACATACATGGGATACAGCCACCCAAACACACACTTACACATACATAAACAGAGAAAAAAAGAAAACCAAAACATGGTGTCATCTCCACTCCTCAGGAGCCGAAGCAGAAGGATCAAATGTTAGAGGCCAGCCTGAGCAACTTATTAAAATCCTATATAAAAATAAAACAGAAGGGGCTGTGGCTCAGTGGTAGAGAACTTGTTTAACATGTGTATGAGGTCCTGGGTTCAGTGCCCAACACTGCAAAAAGAAAGGTCACAATTACTTTACAAGAAGAGAAACCCAGGTAAGAGAAAGTAAGCTTGTGGTATGTCCCCATAAGCTGTGGCCTGCAGCTCCCATCCTGGCTTCACTCAGGATAGTGGACTGGCCAGGGCAGGCTTCTGGGACTGCTGGCTTTCTTTGTCCTTGTACAGTACCGACCTGAAAGGACCAGGCCCTCAACCTAAGTGCCAAGAAGCTGGGGACAGTCTGGTGCCAGCACACAGTGTTCATCAGCAAGGCCTAAGTTGTTGGGGCTCTGACTAGCTTTTAGGAGTCACTATTGAGAGTCTGCTTCAAGCCAGGCATAGCAGCATGCACCTGCTTGGGAGGCCGAGTCAGGAGAATCACCCAAGTGTAAGGCCAGACTGGTGTCTATAGTGAGTTCTGGGCCAGCCAGAGCTACACAGTGAGCCCCTGGATCTAAATAACTAACTTAGTTGACATATTGCGGGCAGGAGTGTAGTTCAGTGGGTAGAGCTCTTGCATGGTATGCACAGAGCCCCGGCTTCTGTCCCCAGTACTGTGTGAAATGGTGTGACAGCACTTGGGAGGTGGAGGCCAAAGGATCAGAAATCACAGCCCGTCTTGGCTGAGTTCAGGGATGGCTTAGGCTGTGTGAGACCTGCCCCTGTGCTTCAGCTTTCTCTCCAAATAACAGCAAGATGCTGGGAGCTTGGGGAAATGGCATGCATGACCTGGTCCCTTTAAAAATGAGTCAGATGAGCTGTGTGTAGTGGGGCACACCTTTAATCCCAGTACTCAGGAGGCAGAGGCCTCTCTACAGTCTGGTCTACAAAGCGAGTCTAGGACAGCCAGGGCTATTACACAGAGAAACCCTGTCTCAAAAAAACAAAAACCAAACCAAACAAACAAAAGGTAGTCATTTGGAGTGGTCTTCAGTCCCAGCCTTACACGTTTTGGCTTTTTTTTCCCCTAGCAGCTACCGGGAGCACTTCTGGGAAAGCTGGCAAGCCCCCCTGCGGGGCCCTGAAGAGGTCCATTGCGGACAGTGAAGAATCTGAAACCTACAAGTCCATCTTCACAAGCCACAGCTCTGCCAAGCGCTCCAAGGAGGAGTCTGCCCACTGGGTCACCCACACATCCTACTGCTTCTAAACCAGGGCCGCGGCCCCTCCCCAAGGGCTCCTCCCCTGTGGCCTTCTGTGCCACACTCACCTGGTGTGGCACCATGCTATAAAGTTGTCCTCTGCAACCTTTGACCTGCGTGGTCACTTGCCGTGAAGTGTGTGGGTGCTAGGGAGGGTAAGGTGGCTTGCAGCATACCTAGCAGCCTGTCTACAGGGTGTACCTCTTGCTTAGGCTGGTGACTCTGCTGCTTTTATTAGGGAGTAAAAAGACTCCAGGTTTCTCACAGTCAGCTCATTTTCTAAAACTGCAGTGACATTGAGCTCAGGGACAGACTTCCAGCAGGACCCCGAGCTCAGGGACAGACTTCCAACGGGACCCCGAGCTCAGGGACAGACTTCCAACGGGACCCCAAGCTCAGGGACAGACTTCCAGCAGGACCCCGAGCTCAGGGACAGACTTCTAACAGTTTCAGACCTTGCTCCTCCTGAGGTTTTTCTTGCCTGACACAAGGATGGCAGAGGGGAAAAGGACACCTCAGTGCCATGTACAAAATAAAGCCCCGACCTCTAATATCTTTGCAAGAAAATCGCACCCATCAAGGGGGGCAGTGGCAGGACAGGAATGACACCTTTTCCACCCCCACAGTTAAAATTGGAACCTCTGTGAGACTGTTCATGGACATAGGGTGACTGCCTCTATGGGCCAGTTCTAAAACCCTGCTTCTGGGCTGGGCAGATGGCTTGCTCAAGTGGATAACGCACTCTCCACTCGTGGACCAGCATTTACAAAAGGCAGGTGAGCACAGTAGCCAGCCTCGTAAGGCAGAGGTGGGATCCCCAGGCATGGTGATGAGCTCAGGGTTTGGGGGAAAACCTGCCTCAAGCTAGAGTGGAGTGCACCCAGGGTCAGCCTCTGGCTCCACACATGCCCAGAATGGTACAAACCAGCACACTAAAGTCCCTGCTCCCAAACCAAACATGGCACATCTGTAGTCCAAGCCCTCCGAAGGCTGAGGTCAGAAGGTAACCAAGATGACAAAGCTGGCCAAGGTTACATAGCAGCACCTTGCCTCAGAAAACAACCCAAAGAAAAGCCCCCGCACCCACTGCACTCTGGTTTTCTGCTTGCAAGTGATGAGGCTTAACCCCAAATACACTTCAAGTTTGTTCTGGGACAGTGTTAGGCTGAGTGTAGACATACGCAAACAGTATAAGATGTCAAATGAGCATTATCCAAGAGAACCTGGGATGTATAACCTTTGTACTTATAAAATCGGAATAAAAGATTGTAGAAATATTTGGGATTTTGTTGTTTTTGTTTTTGAGATAGGGCCTCACTGTAGGCATATCTGACCTCAACTTAAAAAATCTTAAAATCTTGTCTCAACCTCCAATTGTTGGAATTACAGCATACATAGTGAGTTTTTCAGTAAGAATTAACCATGGCTGAGGATGTGTCCTGGGTTAGTAGTCTGCCTGGCATGTACAAAGCCCTGGGTTCTGTTCCCAGCATTACATGATCTAGATACGACAGGCACCCGTCACCCCAACAGTTGGGAGATGCATCTGAACTTCAAGGCCATTCTTGGCCACATAGCAAATTTTAGGCAAGCTTGGGATGGATGCAAGAGACCCTGCCTAAAAGTGTGAGTAATGAGTTTTCATTGTGTGCGTTTCCAAAACAAAGCTGAATTAGCTATTCTACTTCTATACACCACCCTCTTTTTAAGTAAAAAGGAAAGATATTTAGCTCTGTAACACAGTAAAGCTGATACAGTATTTTTGAATCGAAAGTTCTGTGTTTGTGTCAGTCTCACATGAACTCAGCAATTTGAACGTCCTGAGCAGTCTGTAGCCTGGAGCTGCTCTCTGGGTGGTGGTTGTCAGCTCAGTGGCCATGCTGGCTAGGTAGAGCACAGCAGTCAACCCCAAAGTGTCCACTGTTTGGGCAGAAAAGAGTCAAATGAAAACCAAGAGATTATGAGATCAGTGGCAATAGCTCTTGAGTAGTTAATCCAATTAACTGGCCATAGCCAGTTAATATCTCCTAGCAATATTTGAAAATCATGAAGAGTTTATAATTATCTCTACTGATTTGTACTTTCTGTGGTCGAGTTTCTGTAAACCTGTCTTATATCCTAGATCATTGATAGAATTCTCTTTGTATTTTTTCAGGAGCAATTTGTAATCCCCAGCAAGGCAAAATTCTCTTTACTTCATCAATCATTTTTTAAAAGGTATCTGCATCTGAATCAGCAAATAAGATATCATCCATATAATGATAAATTTTACATTATGGAAACTTATGAATTATTTCTAATGGTTGTTGTACAAAATATTGACACAAGGAGCTAGGCAGTGGTAGCGCATGCCTTTAATCCTAGCACTCAGGAGGCAGAGGCAGGTGGATCACTGTGAGCTTGAGGCCAGCCTGGTCTATAAAGTGAGTCCAGAACAGCCAAGGCTACACAGAGAAACCCTGTCTCAAAGAAAAAAAAAATTGACACAGGTAAGACTGTGTAACATTCCTTGTGGTGAGACTTTCCAAATGATCTTTTTATTGGACATTTATTATAAGTAAGTACTAAGAAAGCAAACTTTCCCCTATCATGCTCATGCAAAGGGATTGTGAAAAGGCAATCTTTTAAATCAATTTCTATCATAGGCCATGACTTAGATAATAATGAAGGCAAAGGGATTCTAGGCTATAAAGAGCCAAGTGGCTAAATCATCTTATTTATGGCCCTAAAATTCCTGATTTCTTTTTTATAACAAACATAGGGGAATTCCATGGACTGGTAGATTCTTCAGTGCATTGAGAATTTAGGTGCTTCTGTACCAACTCTTCTAGTGCCTGTAATTTTATTTTATTTTATTTTATTTTATTTATTTGGTCATAGGCCATTGTTCCACCCACACAGGCTTGCCAGTTAGCCATTTAAAGGTAGGGCACAGGGCTGGAGAGATGGCTCAGAGGTTAAGAGCACAGGCTGCTTTTCCAAAGGTCCTGAGTTCAATTCCCAGCAACCACATGGTAGCTGTCCACCATCTATAATGAGATATCTGGTGCCCTCTTCTGGCCCACAGGCAGAATGCTTTATACATAATAAATAAATCTTTTTTAAAAATAAAGGTAGGGCAATTGGTGCCTTTAAAAGACTAACAGCTGTTGTGTCCTGCTTATGTACAACCTGGATATGTACAATCTGATAATACTTTTTAAGATTTTTCTCAGAAGCATTCTTTATTTTATGGTTTGTTTCTGAGATTGGAGGAATGTTCGTCTGTGTTTTCCATTGCTGCAACAAATCACATCCCCATAAATTCAAGGCTATAGGAGTCACATATGGCTTTAATTTTCCTATTTGTCCTAGCTGTATATAGTTGATCCATCTTGTATTTTGTTTCACCTGAGATAAAGTTCCAATCCCTGAAAGCTGAATATTTACCTGCTTAAAAGGCCAATCTGGATGTCAAGATTTTGGTGAAATTATTGTTACATTTGCTCTTACGTCTATCAAACCTTTGATTTCAATGCTATTTTTATTTTTAGCCAAAATACTTGGTTTTCTGGTCTCTCCTGAATTTTTTGTTTTAACTACTAAAGCTGTTCTGATAACATCCAGTGCAATACTATTTTTAACAGCAGGCATTAAATCTTTTAATTGCTCAGTGGATGAGTTTCACTGATGCTGACTGGGAATGATTGAATAAAATTTGATTTTGGGGCCCTTGGGATGCCCCCTCAGGCATTTCCCAATGGCCAAAGGGCTACCTTGCCAGTCGCTTTTTTTATTTGCATC
This sequence comes from Acomys minous, assembly GCF_964271855.1. Taxonomy (NCBI): domain Eukaryota; kingdom Metazoa; phylum Chordata; class Mammalia; order Rodentia; family Muridae; genus Acomys; species Acomys minous. The sequence goes on along the minus strand of NC_140485.1, from coordinate 62,607,462 downwards.
CATGAGTCCCATTTGCCACACCGGCATACTCCAGAAAGGAGGGCCTTCTTTTTGGATTATCTCTAGAAAAAATTTGTGCTGGGAGTGCCTTGCCTACAATCCCTCTTCAAGTGATATTGCTTACCACAATTAAAACATCTGCCATTTTGATTTTTCTTAAAATTTTTAGGAAGTGCTTCCCCTATCAGAGTAGCATCATAAGCATGAGACCCAATATCTCTAATTCACTCATCTATTGGTGCTGATCTTTCCTTTAAAGGTCTAATTATACTTTTGCATTCTGAATTAGCACTTTCAAAAGCCAAAGATTTGATTAGTATTTGACTTCTGAATCTGATACTATTCTATTTACAGCTGAAGTCAATCTTTGCACACAAATACAAAAAAAAAATCAATAAAGGCTTTTTTGGGGGGCCTTGTATAATTTTAGTAAATGACTCAGACCTCTTTCCTGATTCTTCAACCTTGTCCCAAGCATTTAAAGTTGCTAAACAACGTAGTGCCAAGGTTTGATCATCAAATTCAAGCTACTTTTGTAATTCAGCACATCGACCTTCACCTAGCAACTGATCTTGAAAAATAATATTAACACCTCTATCCCGAACCCTATTTCATCATTCTATGGCCCTAGCTTTCTCTTTCCACCTTGTTAGCCATTGTAACTGAGGACCAGCTTCCAGTTTCTTTGTTGCCAAATCTTTCCAGTCTTAGGGGATAATTCTGAGTTGTCCATGAATTTAATCTGCTCCACATAGGGTGAATGCATACCATATGAAGTGATTGCTTCCGAAATCTCCTCAAATCTCATATTTCTGTTTCTATAGGATTCCATTTAACTTTTTTTTTTATAACCTTGGGGGTGCCTAAAGTCTGCTGGTAGTTTTTGTGTATTAATTTAATTTGTAAGTCTTTCTAAGGCTTGTATCTTATCAATCCACTTTTCACATATGGTGTAACTATCAAACCACTTTTCATATTTGGCAAAAAAAACAGAAAAAAACACTACAGCTATTAAGGGTAAAATAAGAATTACCAGGCTGGTGGTAATTATAATCAGTATTATGTCAATCTGTTAAGTCATTTATCCTTTCATTTTTTGCTTCTATTTTCAAGCCATCTAAAAACACTCTACAGAGTCCTAATAACTTTATATTTCTCATCCTTAAAGTGGGACAGGTTTTTTTTACTTTTAATATTACTTAGCTCTCTCCCTGAGGACTTCCTAGGTATCTTGCCAAATCTTTTGGCTTCTCAGTTTTTACCCACCTGGCATGGATTTCTCTGTCTGTATGGTTGTGCCATGCATCGGAGCACCAAATGTTTTTAACAACAACAACAACAACAACAAAAACCATTCAATTTTACCAACAAAGACTCAGGAACCAGATGCTAGGGTGAAAGCCTGCTAGCTCAGAGACACAAAGAAAACACCCAGCTAGCTGATCTTCCTCCACAGCTGACATCCCAGAAGAAATGCCCCCTCTCCCATGCCATCTCAACCTACCTCCTTCAAACTGAATCTCCCTCCCTTCTACTTCCTGTGTATCTAACCATCCTCCTGACTTCCTCTTCTTCTGGTTTTTTTTTTCCACTTAATAATCCTATGTTCATTTCCTGTCAACCTGTTGCTTGTTCTCAACCTACAGCTGACTTTATTTAATCCTGTTCATAATATTCAAGCTGAAAGCTCCTGCATTAAAGGTGTGTGCTAAGGCTGGGCCACACCACAACTAGAAACAGGTTTTTTTTTTCCAGTAAATAACACAATCTCAGGGTTCGCAGTGTGATCGCACATCCTCAACTTGCGGTCTTCTTAATCATGAGGCATCACAATGGTTGGAACTGTCAGCTCAGGGCCCTCTATGACATCATCAGGGCCCAACACTAGTTCCCCAGTCTTCTGGCACCACAGTAGACAGACCCACCATGAGCAGCTTCCGGCCCCACCTGTGGTCACCATGCGGACGCTGAGATGGTTCTTGTTCCTGCCTCTGTGCATCTCTTGTACCTGGGCATTCTTATTTTCCTCACTGAGGGAGAAAACCAAAGAAAGCCCAGGAAAGGTGCCATGCGGAGGGCATTTCCGCACTAGACAAAATGTTCCAGATCATGCCCAAAGCTGGCTTGGGAGCAAATGGCTCTGGCTTTTTTTCGTCGTTATGATATATGTGATGCTGAAGTTTCGAGGAGACAGTGAGAAGAATAAGGTAAGGGGGCCTTGGTCACACCACAACCATTCAGTCTCAGAAACCCAGGTTTCGGTTCCTAGAGCCAGGACTACCAGTGTCTCAAACTTGGACTTTGGCCAGAAAACCCTAGCAGGTCCTGGCAAAAGCTAGGTGAGTTTGTTCCTCAGTGATGACAGTAGTCACCACACCCACAGACAGTGGGACAGTTGAGATGGGCTGCTACACAGCTCACAATGTTTCTGTGAAGTAAGCTTTGTTTTTCCAAATTGAGAGTAGAGTCAAGATCTTGTGGTGCGTGTCGGAACAGCTCACAGAGCCAGGCTCTCACACACACCCCCGGCAAGCTTTATTTTCATTACTTTTAACTGATGACAAATTTCTGAACCAAAGGAAATATTTTCTCAAGTAGAGGAAGTTTGAGGCTTATACTAGGATAAAAAACAGTGACCAATGTTCCCCACAGTGACTTGGCAGCTCTTCAGGGATCAGAGGGGCAGAGGTGCCATCTTAGACGCTGTGGTCAGGGGCTGAGAGATGGCTCCATCTGAAAAGTGCTTGCTGTGTAACCTTGAGAGCCTGATTTCAAACCACAGAAGCCACATAAAATCCAACCTTGGTGGCATACACCTGTAACCCAAGAGCCGGGGAGGTAGGGACAGGAGGACCCTGTTAGCCAGCCAGTCTAGCAGAAGTCTGGAGTTCCAGATTTGGTTAAGAGACCTTGTCTCAGAAAATAAGGTGAAGCAGTGGAGGAAGGCACCGAGTGTCTGTCAACCCCCACACACAGGCGTTTACACAAGACAAGACATTCTAGCTCAAGCAGAGGCTGGCAAGCTGCCTGTAAGGAGCCAGGTGGAAATCATTTTCAGCTCTGCAGGCCAGAGAGTCTCAGTGGCAGCTACTTCATTTCTGCCATTTGAGCCTGAGAACAACCACAGCTAAAAGGCAAAACAAAAAAACAAACAAACAAACAAAAAAACCACCCTGAGCTTGGCTGTGTGCCAATAAAACTTTATTTACAAAAAACAAAGTGGCAAGCCACTTTGGTCACAGTTACATCCAGATTAAGTTTACATTGTGGTTCCCTTAGATGAGCTTAACTTTTGGAACTGTGTCTGAACCAGTGAGGCCACAGGACTCACTCACCCTGAATATCTTTTTTGACAGGAGCAGAATCCTACTAGCCTTCGAGGCTGTCAATTTCGCTCTTCACCAAAGAAAAATCAGAATGTTTCCCCCAGCAAAGACTTCACTTTTAATACTTTAACCCAGCTCGAGATGGAACTGGTGAAATTTGTGTCCAAGGTGCGGAATCTTAAAGTCTCCATGGCAACTAGCAGTAACCCCAGGCTGCACGTCCCAGAGATACCTATGGACCCGCACAATAATGTCACAATCTATGAGATATGGGGAGAGGAGGAATCTGAGTAAATGGCCTTATAGCAAATATGAAAGACAATAAGTCAAGTGTTGACAGACAGTATCCAAACTAATAAAGACTATTCTGAAGAAGGGGTCCCCCATGTGAGATCTTTCTCCCCACCCCACGCCTTCTTTTTAAAAATGAGTTTAAAATGAGTCCCAGTAGCCCTGGAAGCCACAACTCTTTTTCCCTTTCCTGAATCCTCCACAGGGACATTCCCAAGTGCCGAACACTGGTCCCCGGGCTCTGCCAGGCCCCCGGGGTCTGGAGGCTGGTGATGATATCATTGTCCTGGACACACTTGGTTTGTACAAACTATGTGCAGATATCCAGTTCAGAATGATTAACTCCATCACAACCTGTAACTTTAAAGATAGGTTTAAAACCACAGTGCTTTCTGGCCCGGAGAGAGAGAGTTCTGGGACCATCTGTTTCTCTCAACCAGGAAAATCTTTCTATTCCTTCCATTCCACTGACCTTAGATGTTGTAAGCTTCTTTTCCCTACCAAACCAGCGAGTACACGTGGATCTGTAGGGTAGAGAAACAGCTGGTTGTAAGAGCATGCCTGCAGTGCCAGCGCTGGCAAAGGCTGATGCTTGGGGTCGCAAGTTCAAAGTCAGCTGCATGGAGTAGGCAGGGGAGGAGATTATCTTCTGTGGATCTGGGTTAACGATACAGATAAGCTAAACAAGGCCGCTGAAATTAGTCTTTAAAAAAAAAATTTTTTTTTTACGTGTACACGCCTGAAGTCTGTCTGTGCACCATAGGCATGCAGGTGCCCTCAGAGGCAGAAAAGGGTACCAGATCTCTGAGAACTGGACTTAGAGGTGTTTGTGAGCCTCCTTGTGAATGCTCTTAACAACCGAGCCATATTTGGCTTGCTTTAGTCTTCAGGATAGGAAAAGCGGGCGTGGGGGGATGGGAGGGGGCAGGGAGCTGATGATGTGTTATTTCCACAGCACACACTGAAAAATCCAGATAGGCAAAGTAGTGATGGTAATGCTGAGAGGACTAATGGTCATTTCAATGTTTCCATATGGGCTGATTTTAGGTTGTCTCCATCCATCCAATTACCCCACCTACAGCTGTCAAGGTATACAGCTCATTGGCCAAACCTGGCTACTGGCTGGGCTTGTGTTGCTTTGTAAGCTATTCATTGCTTTTGTATTTTTAAGTGGTTAAAAAAAAAAAAAGCAAAGCAAATAATCCCTTGTGACATGAAAATCACATGCCAGTGTCTAAACCTTTCTAGAGCCCAGCCACACTGGTTAACGTAAATGCCATTGGTGGCTGCTTTGGTGCCACCAGGGCAGACAGAATGACGGCAACAGAGCAGGGAACTAGGCAGAGCTGACTGGTTCAACACAGGAGAAACTTGCTAACCCTCTAGTCTGTGCTCCAATGAAGATGGCATCACCCCCCCTCAGTAGCCTTCCCCATGTTTTACCAAAGATACCCTGGTGGCCCTTGGAAAGAAAATTGAAATGTTGGGAGACGTATCAGGCGGCAGGCTGAGGACAGCCTCTAGGACCCAAGAGGGTGTCCCCAAATAACAGAAAGAAAATGGGGCTCCCACCACTCAGCAGAGGAGATGGATCCACCACAACCAGGGCCTGGAAGACAGAATAGAGCCATGAGTGACAATGCTGGTAGGCCCTGCAGCAGCCTAGGAGACCCTTAATAGGGTACCTCTGGGCTGTGGGAAGCCTCTGCCCTCAAGGGACTGTGTTGTAGGCTCAATTTCCTTAACAATTATACTGTATTATGAACTTATTAAACAAGCATACCTCCCTTATAATGCGACTAGCCTAAACAAGAGGAAAAGGAGATTAAAGAAAACAAGAATGAAACCTGGGTGTCAGTTCCTGGGAGTGATTCTCCTGATGTAGTCGGCAGGATTTCAGCAGACCAGAAATTCCACCAAAATTGCTGCTGGAACCTGGAGCAACCTGAACCCGGAGCCTCAGCCGGAGCCCAAAGCCTTGAAGCTTTCCCTGGAGCGGTTCTCTCTAAGAGTGCAGGGATGAACAGCTAAACAATATCAAGTCCCAAAAAAAAGCCCAGCCTCCTGTTTGATGGCATATATATCCTCCCGGAGTCCGGTCAAGGATGTTTTTCAGCTGGCAACAACCAAGCTCCCCCACAAAGTGGTTCGACTTCTAAGTGGATACACACCCTGCCATGAGGTTTCTGGTAGTTTTCTTACATAGCAACAGAAAACAGTCCAATGTGTGGGTGCATTCCACATGCTGCTTCTCATACCCTGACCTGTCTCTGAGCCACAGAAATGGGACCAAAGAAACACAGCTGAGGATCAAGTATGAGAAACTGTTCCTTGAAGTCAAGACCACAAACTTCACTCAAGTTTTTGACCTACACCAGGTTGCTTGTTATTCTGAAAAATTCCAGATCCTGGAGCCGGGGTACAACTTGAGTGTTTTGCCGTGTGTGTGTGTGTGTGTGTGTGTGTGTGTGTGTGTGTGTGTGTGTGTGAGAATGTTGGGTTGGCTTCCCAGTGCTGCATAAATGGCGTGTGGTGGTGCATGCCTGTATAATAATGTCAAGACCATTATGAGCCTAGGATATTATGAGCCCCTGTCTAAAAGAAAACGAAAACTTAGAATAATAGAAATTTACCAAGGCAGCAAGGCTCTCTGTGCCCTTCATTTCTTCCTTGGGTGACATAGCTGTAACTAAAGCATAGCACCAAGCCAAAGAACGGACATTAATGTCAGGAGAGCCCTGTGCTCTTTTGTACCGGTGTCTGTGGTGCCAGGATGAAGATCTGACAGCACTGGCACCAGCTGTGGCCTCCCAGCTCACTGTGCACACTGAGACACCTCATCCCTGGTGTTAGCCACCACCTGTGGTCTCCAGGCTCTTGTCAGGAGGCTACCCACTGGAATCATATGCCATGGAATCTTTAAAGCTGGCCTCGTTTGCCCAGGGTTGATGTTCTTAGGACCTGCTGTGTTGGACAGTGTCCTTTAATACCTGGGATGCACGTTAATGGCTGTTGCCACCATGTGAAGAGGCAGACCTGACAAGGTGCCAAGGCCATAGTTAAGGGAGTCTAAGGTTACTGAGGTGTGGGCTGCACACAGGTGTGTGTGTACCCCTTCCCCCCAACCCTTGGTAAGAGAAACAGAAGGTTAGGAGGAGGAAAACAGGGGATGCAGACCTCTTTACTTCTTCCAGCTGGGTAGCATCATCTGGTTCTTTTGGGGGGCAATGCAAATTTCAGCTGTCAGCAGCAAACAAAACAGGCAGCACAAAGCAGGCAGCCCTCTGCCAGTCTCCTCCAAACCCCTGCCTTCTCCCTTTATGATTTTTTTTTTGTATACCCCTCAGAGTCCTCAGAATTCAACTAACTCTGGCTGACAAAGACCACACCCTACACAAGGCAGTTATCAGCTGTGGACAAACTAAAGCCCAAACTAAAATCCCACACTTGGTATTAAAACAAAAACATTATATACATAACTGAGTTTACAAAGAAACCAAAACTTCCATTACATATCCCCCTTTTGTTTAAAAAAAAAAATTGCCTTTTCTCTAACACTGACGAACTACATGCAATAAGTATAGTTATGTGAATTATCAGGTAAGGATTACATTGACAATGCCCAGGCCATTTGGATTTGGCAACCTTGAAAACAGCACTCCACTATCCTGGAGAGTCCTAAGCTCTGTACCGAAATCACTTTCTTATCACATCTTGTATCTATCAGCCTAAAAACATTTATCTAGAGTTTAAAACATCTTTTTAGACCTAAAACATTGACTTAGCTCCTGAGCAACTATACCTAATTGTAGTAAAACTATGACTATCTAGTCTTCAACCCCATCAGAGACTTCAGAAGGAAATTTGTCTTCTGGCAAGCAAGTAGGAAGTGTAGAGCAAGCAGCTTCCAGAATTATAAAAATGACAGAGACAGCTGACTGCCTGGACAGTCACCAGAGGTTTCTCTGTGTCTTTGGGGCATCCAGTCTTCAGCCTACTGGCCCAGAATAGCTGATAGATTTTTCTGTGAAGCAGGAATGTTGAAGGACTGGCCTACCTAGTCTCTGAAAAGTTGGACAATTTCCCAGTGTCCAGCTAGTTCACAGTTCAGACAAATAGCCTGCTATAAACTGTTGAAAGATGGTTTTTTTCTCCAGTGGCTATTTTGCCACCTTTGTTTCTTTGATGCCCATTATCTTCTTTGAAGTAGATTAGAGGTGCTGCCAGGAGCAGATGTGTCTCTCTGTCAGAAAAGCCTTTTATTATTAAAACCTCTTTTAAATGCCATGTTCTGTAAATCTCTGAAGTATCTGAAGATCACCTGTTTACCTACGATTATATAGTGCATAGTCATATCTACCTATAGAGCAACAGTGCTTCCTTCCAGCTATGCGCTACCTGCTTAACCTTAAAAACATATACAAGAGACTAAATAAAGCTTACTTCTGTAATTAACTAAACTAGACTCTAACAAGACCATAAGTGAGATTATTTATAGGTGACTAACTACTAGCATCTCCAACCATCTTGGAAAGTTTGCAATAGTTACCTTTCATAAGACTAGAACTTTACATCACACTTTCAAGTAAGTTGCATATGTACAATACATTAAGAAAAAGTTGAAAAATCTTAAATTCCTATCAATATACAACAAATGAGTTGCATATGTACATTAGCACGAGTTGAACGAAACAATCTTAGATTTTTTTTAAAAAGTTATTTATTATTATATACACAGTGCTCTGCCTGCATATACACCTGCAGGTCAGAAGAGGGCATCAGATTATGATATAGATGGTTGTGAGCCACCATGTGGTTGCTGGGAATTGAACTCAGGACCTCTGGAAGAGCAGTCAGTGCCCTTAACTGCTGAGGCATCTCTCCAGCCCCAAATTTCTATTATATATAATAATCTATACCAATGTAAGATATTTGAGACTAATAGATTCAATAAGCTACCTTTTATCCTACAATCCTGTATTCCCCGTTTCTTTTATCATTCCCCTTTTCCTAACACCAGAATGGAGAGAAAAATGAGAAAAAGAGATAGAGGGGAGAATGAAAGAGAAGCCTGGTTTTAACCTTTATTTATTTCCTTTCTGACCACGACCAATCCATAACCCACCGGATGACTGAAACACCCACCTCTTGGGAATGGGGGTGTTGTGTTCTTAAAATTATTTCTTGCTGTCTGGGGGTAAAAACATCTTTTGGGTACCCTTATAAAATTAGGATATTGGCCAAGCGCTGAAAAAGCTAGCTGTATTTTGTTGTTGTTGTTGTTGTTGTTGTTGTTGTTGTTGTTCAGTCTCTGTTTTCTGTCCAGGCTCTGTGTTGTTGTTGTTGTTGTTGTTGTTTTGTTGTTGTTATTTCAGTCTCTGTGTTGTCTGTCCAGTCTCTGTGGGATAGATCATTTGAGCTAACCCCTTTGAAATTGACCTGGTAGCAGATTTTTGAGGAAACATAAACTGAGGCAGTCTATGAGGCTGAATCACCTGTACTTCTTGCTTTGTCTTCGTTGTTATCTGGTCTTTTGCTCTGAAAATAAAGTTTTAAAGATATTATAGGTACATTTTTCATTAATATATGTATACATATATATGATATACAGTGTGCACACAAATCAAATAAAGATAAATTTCTGCTCTGTTTGAGCAGATGAAAGGCATCTATCAATTCCACAAGTCCAATATAAATTTCTATCCATACCGGATGAAAGAATGGAATGTCATGAGGACCAAGTAGCCAATAAGATTCACTTGCTATGCGAAGCATTCATGTTTCAGCAGTCTTCACTGATCTTTATAAGTGTTGCTGGTATCTATATTTTTTCATTCCCTATAGATATATAAACATAACCACATCCCCATCTCAAAACTATTGCAGGTTTCCATTTTACTGTCAACAAATCCTTATATTGGTTGGCTTAGTTCCTCAGTTTTTTTTTTTTCAATAGCCTAGTGTCTCTCAGCTGCTGTTGTTCCTTTTTCACCAACATTAAGAAAGTTTAGAATTGACCAAGCACTATTTAGTCTGTGCCTAGGGATCTCTACCCTCCCTTTTTGTTTAATAAGCATCTCTTTAAAAGTATGATTAGCTCTTTCTACAACTGCTGTAAGAGTGTGTGGTATACCAGAAATGTGTTTAAAATTATAATATGCAAAGAATTGTTTCATATTACTGAATACATATATGGGTGCATTATCAGTCTTAATTTTTGCAGGTACACCCATAATCACCATTATTTCCAACAAATGTGTAATTACACAATCAGCCTTTTCAGAACTTAAAACCCTGAGTGTGTATCAATGGTATGGTGTACATTCCCTTGTTTTCCAAATTCTGCAAAATGAAACACATCCATCTGCCAGATTTTGTTTCTTTTGGTACTCTTAAGGTTACCCCCAGCAGGTAATGGAGTCTGGTTATACAGAGAACACATAGTATTTCTTTGGCTTGTTGCCAAGTGATAGAAAAGAAATTTTAAACCTTTACTGTTGACATTGTGTTTTTCATGAAAATTTTAGGCTTCTAACACATTTCCTATTAGCGATTGGCCAATTTCCTCATTTCCTTGTGCCAATGGACCTGGCAAACCTGTATGAGACCGAGTATGAGTGATATATGCTGGATACTTTCTACTTCTGATGGCCTGTTGCAATGGCATAAATAACAAAGTCAATTCTGAATTATTAGGAATAAAAAACAGAATGCAGGAAGACAACAAAGCAAAACCAGAGACTCCCCTCTGGGGGTCAAGTGTGAGAGAGGCCATCGGTAGCAGCCGCAATAACCCTTTTGCTTCTAACCTGAAACCAGTACATTCATTGCTTTGTACCATGCCGTCTCCTCTACCTCATGAGAACCCAGATCTTCCATTATTCCAAGCCCTACATCTGGGCACCACTTATAGGAATAGTTTGAAACCTATATTTTTTTAAGTTTGTTTTTTTTTAAAGATTTATTTATTATTTATACACTATTCTGCCCACACATGTGCCTGCCCACCACAAGAAGGCACCAGATCTCATTATAGGTTGTTGTGAGCCACCATGTGGTTGCTGGGAATTGAACTCGGGACCTTCGGAAGAACAGACGGTGCTCTTAACCTCTTGAGCCATCTCTCCAGCCCTGAAACCTATTTTTATTTTGATTTCTTTACACGTTTTTCCTTCTCCACCCCAATCCCTGCCAACACCCCCACAACACCAGGGTAGGAGAGAAAGGTTAGTGGGAGGACAGCCTAGTTTTCCTTAGCTACTTCCTGCTGTTTAGGGTCGTTGGGTCCTTTAGGGCAAGTCCAATCCTTGGGTCAGATTATCTTCATCAAACTGCATCAACAGCAACCCGGAGCAGCAGGACGGAACACCAGCAGCCTTCTTTCTTGGAGCCTCCAGTCTCTCTCTCTCTCTCTGGGTCTGGCATTTATTCCCATTGGCGAAGACCACGAGCCTGCACAAGGCAGCTCCCAGCTGACAGAGATCATGTGCCCTCTCATGAGGCAGTAATCAGCTGTGAGCAAACTGGAGCAGCCCCCATATCCCACATCTGGGATTAAAACAAAAACATGTTTACATACCATAAATCAAAACTTCCATAACCCATATCCCTTGCCTGGAGGCCCTTGGCTCCTGACCAGAGGGGGCTCTAGTCTCCTGCCTGAGACCAGTCTCCTCCTGACTATGCTGGCCAAGCCCATCTCTGCCTTAAGTCCTTTGAACTGCCCCTCCCCCCACCCTGCAACCCTGCAACCCTGGCTTCTCTCCAGATGACACCAATAGCCCTGGCTGCCATTCTGGTCTCTGCTCAGTGGCCAGCCCCAGTAAGGCCTCTCAGGAGTAACAGGAGGAGCCGCTCTGCCTCTCAGAGCACTGGCTCGCTCTGTGCCCTACTCATCTCTCTCCCAATGTGCAAAACCAGGCATTTCATTAGACCTCTTCTTGTTTGCCTATTCCTTCTATAGGCAAGTGTGGAAATGCTGTGACTCAGAACAGGAATTATTTCTCAGGTCCTCAAACTTCCCCTTTAGTCCCCAGCTCCAGAAACCCAAAAGGACCAGGCATCATCTGTGGGTAGGGACTGGGATGGCTGGCCACCAGGAGAGCTGAACACAGAGGGTGGAACTCCACCCCCCCCCCCTTCCCCTGCCTTCCAGTGAAGGGATAGGGGCACTGAGTTTTGGGAGGTGGATGATGCAATTCTAGAGAGAAGCTGCCATAAATCCCTCAGGTGTGTTTACTTGTGCAGTGGCCTCCCTCTGGCAGAATTCCATTCCATTTTGGATCCTCATTTCTGCCTGGCTCTGCTGACTATGTGTATAAAGTCTGGGTCCTGAGAGCTGTTCCCAAGGCTCTAAGAGTCAAAGATTTGGAGAAAGTAGCCCCAAGGAAGCACCTCTCTTCCTCTTATCCCATCTCTCTCTCTCTCTCTCTCTTTCTTTTCTCTCTCTCTCTCTCTCTCTCTCTCTCTCTCTCTCTCTCTCTCTCTCTCTCTCTCTCTCTCCCCCCTTCCGTCTCTCCCTCCCTCCCCCTTCCTCCCACCACCACCCCCCACAGCTTCCCAGGCAGTTTGTGGTGCATTTTTCATCCTGTCTTTTGCTCTGATCTGCGTCTTTCCCATGCCTCCCCCTGCTTATGGGAAGGCAAGCGTGGCTGCATACCGGTGGGGTACCAGTTTCGTCCCCTTCACAGCTTTCCTAAGAACGCTTCTGGTTTTCCCCTCCAGCTTCAGGACTGCCCATGAGTGTGCAGGCACCTCTGAATATCCCACCACACCCATCTATGGAGACTCTCAGGGAGTTTCCAATCATTTGTAATCACAAACACCTTGTCCGGTCGGGTGGTTGAGAGTGAAACGCCCAGGCAGCCTCTTGCACTGCTGAGGACAGGGGAGCTCTGAAAGACATTTCCACATTACCTCTAGAGTGAGTGTTCTCTTTCGCATTTTTACCAGGAACATCTGCTCAAGCATGGGGGTGCGTGTCCAAAAACAGATGTGTTTGACACAGCAAAAAGTCCCATTATTTTAGAGCCAGTGCGTGTGGCTTACAGTTGCTTGTATAGCCACTAGGTGGCAGTCAAAGTCCATTGAAACAGTGAACAGTTTCCAAAGCTTGTGCTGGGACGTTGAGGGCCTTTCAATTACAATCACGTGGTGTGTGAAGTTTACCTTCAGTTAACTTAGAAACCAGCATTTAACGTGTGTTGAAGTCTTGACTTTATTTTGTTTTGAGACAAGATTGCCCCTGGACCTGTGATCCTCCTGCCTCAGCCTCTAGGAATATAGGTGTGGGTCACTCCACCTGGCTTCCACATTTGGTGGAGGTGGAGGGTCTCAAACTAACTGGCTGTGTAGCTGAGGATGACCTTGAACTCTTGACCCTCCTGCCTCCACCTACCAAGTGCTGGAGCTACAGGCACATCACCGGCCAGGATTTGATATTTTAATTAACAACCCATAGTCATCATTTGCTCATCCACTCCAACAAATATCTATGTGTTATAGATACTGTGAGTAAGACTAAAGAGGAGACAAAACACCTACCTACAGAAAATCTGCATTCTCCTGGTGGGGATGGAGACCATCAGCAAATATGTAAGGGCTACAGTGTGGCTCTGCGGTGAAGCCAGCTTAATAGCGAGGGGGTCCTGGGTGCCACTGCCTGGGGTAAAAAAGAAAACATCTTAAAGAGCAGTGTATAGAACTTACCTGGCAGTCCTCAGACTTTGAGTTCACACACACACACACACACACACACACACACACACACACACACCAAAAAACAAACAAAAAAGCACCCTGAATTCTCAGCTGACAGTTTAGCTCAATGGTAGAGTGTTTGCCTAACATGCTTGCGGTCCTGGGTTCCATATCCACCAAAACCAACAACAACAACAATAACAAATAGCTTTTTTTTAAAAAAGCTTAAGTGTTGTGATTGTGCATGTTTGCCACACAGCCCCACCTGGCTCAAATTTGCTCCTTGGTCTCCTTTGCCCCAATGCCTTTCTCCCCACCCCCACAACAGGGAGTTAGGTGAGTGAGGAGGCTAGGTCCCTTATCTGCGCGCAGGAAAGGTGATTCTATCTGCCTTAAAAAAATGCTCCAGTTTTTCTGGAATGGTTGACAGTATGGAAACACAGACACAAGTGTCATATTCCAAGTGACTCACTCACTTCCATCCCCAGACCCCACCCAGGAAACCTGAGCAAGGAAGGAATGGTGGTTGGATCTGGGCCAGGCCCTGGGGGCTTTCATTTCCTGGGGTGTCACGAAGTAAAACTTGGGGACACTTGCCTAGGAGAGTGGCAGGGAGTGTGAAGGAGTTGGACAAAGTTTGGGGATGGGACCTCTGGTGCAAACGGGGAAGGGGGTCAGGGGGTCAGGGGGGACAACTGACCTAGCTCCTGGGGCGGGGACACATTGCAGGGCCTTATATGGCAGTGGGTCTCAGAGCTGGTTGCCTTGAGGTGTCCTAAAGTCCCATTTCTTCCTACATGGCCACCAAAGCTTCTTGACACTTCTCCTCTCTCTCTGGGGCTCAGAGCTCTTGGGAGGAGCTCCCCCACAAGTCTATAGATAGTGTAGGAACCTGTGTGGAGCACACCAGAACTGGGCTTGCAAATCAAGGCAGAAAGGCATTGGGTCTGCAGAAGCCTTTGAACCCCGGAGGCCAGGCAGACTGATTGAAGCACCCACACACAGCTATTCTGGGAATGGCGGCTCTAGCTTGGACCTGCGCAGCACCCCTAGCCACCTCAGGCGATCTTGTCACCGCAGAGTCACCCTTTCATGGACTCTCTCATTCCCCAATCAGACAGTCCTTCACCTGGTTGCTGTTCAAAAAGCATTCAAGTCAGTTTGGTGAAACCTGCCTGGAAGGTTAACCCCAGGGAGTCTGAGGCAGAAGTCAGAGGCCAGCCTGAGCTACAAAGTGAGACAAGATTCAGTGAGCACCCCAATGTGTAAGCTGAGGACTGAACTGAGGAGGACAAAAGCAGGGTGTGGGGTGCATACTGCCTGCTGCAGAGGTGTGGGGTGCATGTCACCTGCTGCAGAGGTGTGGGGTGAATGCTGCCTGCTGCGGGGTGTGGAGTGCATGCTGCCTGCTGCACGGTATGGGGTGCATGCTGTCTGCTGCAAACAGGGCAGACAGGCATGGAGGGCCAAATCTGCTGTGAAGAATACAACTACAGTGTTAGAAGCAAGAAACCCTAAGACCAGAAAACAGCCTGAGCCACCTCGGAAGGCAGCATGGAGAGTCTGCAACAAATTAAAAATCGAGGGCTGATCAGGAAGTTTCACACATGCTCTCTCATGCTTATCTTTGAGGGCCCTTGACCCCTTGGAGGCCAGGAAGATAAAAGAGACCATTAGAGAGGTGCAAAGGGAGCGTAAGGAGGGGAGATGGATGTAAAAGTGGAGGAGGGCAGGTGGACTAAAACAAAAAACAAAAATGGATTTTTGACACAGGGTTCCTCTGTGTAGCCCTCGCTCTGTAGACCAGACTAGCCTCAAACTCAGAGGTCTACCTGCCTCTGCCTCCGAGTACTGAGATTAAAGGCATGCCACACCACATCAGGCTTATATCTTTTAATAATTAATAAATGTCAGAGATCATCATCATCATCATTATTATTTTATTACTTTTGAAGCAGTCTTTCTATGTAGCCCTGGCTGGCCTGCAACTCAATATATAGACCAGGTTGGCCTCACACACTGGCCAGGCAGTGGTGGTGCATGCCTTTAATCCCTGCACTTAGGAGGCTTAGACAGGCAGATCTCTGAATTTGAGGACAGCCTAGTCTACAGAGTGAGTTCCAGGTCAGTCAGGTCCACACAGAGAAACCCTGTTTTGAAAAAGAAACCAAAACAAGAAGAGAGAGAGAGAGAAAAACAAAAAACAAAAAACAAAAAACAAAACAAAACAAAAAACCTCACAGACATTGTCCGGCTTCTTCCTCCCAAGGGCCTGCACTGCCATGCCTGGACTGTTTTTATTATTTGTGTGGGTGGGTGTCTGTCTGTCTTTCCTATCTTTCTGTCTGTCTCTGTGTCTGTATATGGGTGCCTACACTCCTGAAGAGGCCAGGAGAGGTTGTTGGGGCCCTTGGACCTAGACCTATATGTGTTTGGTTTTGAGCTACTTAGTGTGGGAATACAACTTCCAGTCCTGGTTTGTTTGTTTGTTTGTTTGTTTGTTTATGTTTTATTTGTGACAGGGATTCTCTTTCTTAGACTTGCTTTGTAGACTAGGCCTGTTTTATTTTTCAAAGCAGACAAATCTGACGGTGGACCCTCTCCCCTAGAAGGGTGCCCTGGCCTTTCCGTGGCCGCTGTGTGTCTTGCCCTGGAAGACCCTGAATCTTTATGTTTACACCCTCCTGCTTCCCACCGCCCCCCCCATCCCCCTCTCCCCCCACTTCCTCCACACCCCCTCCCCTCCCCACCGCTGCCCCTAAGCTTGTCTTTGTTTGCTTGATTCCCCTTTCTGACCTGTGGAGGGTGTGTGTTATGTGAGATAGCATCTGCCTGAAAAAAGACCTTGTGTGGATTCTTAGGAAGAAGAGAAGCCCCTCCCCCTCCCTCCCAGCCATGGCTACTTCCTGTCTGTGGGACCGTCCTCCTGACATTTCACACACATGGACTCTCACAGTACGTGGATGGCCCTTTATGACTATAAGCATGTTAGTGTGGAGGGAGGATCCCATTCTTTTCAGGGATGGATACTATTCTACTGTGTGGATAAATTACATTTAGTTATTCATGTGTCCACTGATAGTCATTTGGGTCTTTTGGCAAGCACCTGATGTAGCCCAGGCTAGCCTCAAAATCATGACCATGTAAACCAAGCCTCCTGAACGCCAGAATGACAAGCATCTGTTTCTTGTTCAGCCATTGAGCTCACTCTGACTGACTCATCCTGCTTCCTCCACAGTGGTCATATGATGACACTGAGCCTCACGCCCCTCCTCACTGTGCAGTAGGCTCCGTGCAGCAAGCCCTCCCTGGTTCTCCTGGCTATCCTTCAGTGTAGACTGCTGGAGCCACCGCTCCGCTAACTCAGGCCTCTGCGAGACCCAGGCCCCTCCACTCAAGAAAAGCAGACCCCACAGCTCAGTCTTCCTCTGTGTCTGCCATGGGGAGTAAAGGAACTGAACCAGGGCTGGCAACTGCTACACTGGGTGACAGTGGCACTTGGAAAGTAGAGGCAGATGGACCTCTGAGGCTAGCCTGGTCTACAGATCGAGTTTCAGACCAGCCAGGGATACATTGAAAAAAAACGTGTCTTGAAAAACCATTTTTTGAGCCAGGCCTTTTATCCCAGCACTCGGGAGGCAGAGGCAGGCAGATCTCTGTGAGTTCGAGGCCAGCCTGGTCTACAAAGAGAAATCTTGTCTTTAAAAAATGGGGGGGGGGGGGGCTGGAGAGATGGCTCAGAGGTTAAGAGCCCTGACTGCTCCTCCAGAGGTCCTGAGTTCAATTCCCAGCAACCATACGGTGGCTCACAACCATCTATAATGTGATCTAATGCCCTTTTCTGTCATGCAGGCAAGCACTGTATGCATAATAAATAAATGCATAATAAGTAAATAAATCTTGAAAAAATATTTTTAAAAAAAAAGACCATATTAGTTTTTTGTTGTTGTTGTTTTGTTTTGTTTTGTTTTGTTTTGGTCCACCTGCCTTTACCTCCCAGGGCTGGGATTAAAGGTGTCTGCCACCATGCTTCATCGAAGGACCACTGTGGAGGAAACAAGGTGAGTCAGTCCAGGGTGAGGAGTTCAGGAGCCCTGATCATTCCACTGAGCCCCAGTGTATAGCAGTGCAAAGCTTCAGTTGAACCCCAATGCTCAATTGCTGTACCTTCATTTTACTTTATTTTTATTTATTTATATTATTTATATTTATTAATTTTAAGTTCTTCAAGTCAGACTTTCTCTGTGTAGCCTTGGCTGTCCTGGACATGCTTTATAGACCAGGCTGGCCTCGAACTCACAGTGATCCGCCTGCCTCTGCCTCCCTAGTGCTGGGATTACAGGCGTGCGACACCACTCCTGGCCTTTCATTTTATTTTATTTTTACATTTTGGAAAGCATTTGCCAAGTAGAGTGTTGGGGGATGGGTTTGGGCACTGTGTATTCAAATGCCGATTTCTCTACCCAGCGATCTGGTGGCGCTGCCATTTCAATGAACCATCTCCCGTCTTGACGTTGTGTAGAAATTATTTTTCATCACCTCTGATTGGTTAATAAAGAACTGATCAGCTTACAACTGGGAGGAAAGTTAAGGTGGGACTTGCAATCCCAGGAGGAGGCTCCCAGGTGGGTGAGAAGCGCGCCATTAGTAGGCCACCATGGGGTGTTGCCATGAGGACCCCCCCCCCCCCCCGATGGAGCTGCTGCAGCCAGGGCGAAACTAGTCAGCAGATAACGGAGCATGTGGCTGGGAAGTATCCAGGCCAGCATAGCTGGGTTGGAATAGATGAGTGTCTGCCCAGCTTGTAGTGCTTGAAGCTTATTAATAAATGCTATAGGTTTCTGTGTCATTATTTGAAGAAAAAAAAAAGCTTTGATTTTACATAAAGTCATCCCCATTATCAGTGAGAACGCTTCCCACAAACACACATCTCTACCCCAGGGTGCTAACATTTCTTCAGATGCTCAAATCTCATATAAAGTTGTTTTTTTTTTTTTTTAATTTTATTTATTTATTGTATATGAATGCTCTAGCTGCAGAAGAGGGCATCAGATCACATTATAGATGGTTGTGAGCCACCATGTGGTTGCTGGGGATTGAACTCATGACCTTTGGAAGAGCAGGCGGCGCTCTTAACCACTGAGCCATCTCTCCAGCCCCCCTCTCATATAAAGTTGTTTAATGTTTTACACAGAATCCACACATTGCAACAGGGTGTCGTATAGCCCAGGCTCTCCTTGAACTCACTATGTTGCTGAGGATGATCTTGAACTCCTGATCCCCTTGCTGGGGTTACAGGGTTGTGCCACCACACCTGGTGTATGTGGTGCTGAGATGGAGCCCAACACCATGTTGGACAAGCACTCTATCAACTGAGCCGCGTCCTCAGCCCCCGGAAGGTTCTAGGATGTTCTCTGCCTTTCTCTTAGGGTCTGACAATCCTTGGTGTCCTCTGGAAGATAGCCTCCAAATGTCTCTGCTTTGGTGGCCACATGAGGTCGTCCTCCACAAGCACTGTCCCCCTGGGGTTCACCTGCCTCTGTCTCTTGTAAGAATGTCAGACGTATTGAATTGTGAGTGTACGCGCCATCAGAGTGACACAGAGGACTTGAACTCAGAGTCCTGGGCACACCAGGCAACAGCCCCAGCCTATGGTTTGAACCTAGAATGACCCTCATAGGCTCATGGGTTTTGAGTTTTGAATGCCCCAGCTCCAGATGCTTTGATGGAGGTGGAGCGTTTAGAAGGTGAGGCCTGACTGGCGGAAGTCCGTTGGAGGGGCAAGCCTTCAAAGGTTATGCCCATTCTGGTTTCTCTGCTTCCTGGCTCATGGAGACATGAGGAGCCCTCTCCACTCCCTCTACCTCTTTGAAACCAGGAGCTAAAATGCACCTCTTTCCCCTAAGTTGTTTCTGTCATATAGTTTTGCACAGTGACATGGGAAGTTGACATTGGGGGAGGGGACACCAAGGGGCAGGAGAGAAGGCTCAACAGTTAAGAGCACTGCAGAGGACCTGGGATCAATTCCCAGCACCTTTACGGGGTCTCACAGGGATCTGTAGCCCCAGGTCAGAGTGACTGGCTGGGAAGATATGTGCTCTGCCTTCAGGGGACTGATGTGGAGAGGGGCTAATCCCAAACCCTGTCTTAAAGGAACAGAAAGCCAAAGCCTAAGAGGGAAGCAGTCCAGTGTGAGAGCCCAGCACAGCTAGGCCAACTTCCCTCGGCCCTCAGGGACGCACAATTACAGATGAATGCAGGTGGGGACCACAAACGGATGCTCTCTACATACTTGGCCTAAGCCCCAGAACAAGATCCAAGGTCTCATGGTCCCAAATCTAGGCCTGCACCCCTGCCCCAACCCCTTCACCCCCCACCTCAGGACCTTGCCAGAACTCCCTGGTGCAGGACCGATTTCATAGGGGAACATGAATGGCTCATCCCTGTGGTCCATCTTCAGGGACAGTCAATCCTTTCATCTGGGTGACACCGACAGAGCCTACCTGGCTCCTCCTGTGGCTTGTTACTCACCCAGGACTGTAGAGCGCTCCACACTAGGTCTCCACTCTGCCAGAAATAGTAAATATTTTAGGCTGTGCCGACCATCTGTTTCTGTCACCCTCACTCTGCTGTGTCGGTGACAGCAGCCCTTCGTTTACATGTTGTTTGTCACTGCTCTGGAGGCCATCTGGGCTGCAAAGCCTGAGTTTGCTGTCTGGCTTTTCACAGAGGCAGCCTGCCAATGCTAGCATCCACTGAGCACATTTGTTCTCTCTGGGACTGAGGAGCAAACCCAGGGCCGGCCCTGAGCACACCAGGCCAGCTCCCTGCCACCAAGCCTCAGGCTCAGGCGGAAGAGCATCTTTCAAATCTGTGAATAGCACACAGCCCCCCCCCCGCCACCTCCCCCCCCCCTCCCCCGCACCACCACCCCTCCCCGTCCCCCACCACCACACATACTTTTAGGAGCTGCATTTTGCTTTCCTTCCATGGTACCTTCCCCCAAGCCCTGTGTGACCTGCCACCCAGCCCAGTCCTTGATGGCTATGCTTTGGCAGGCAAGGAAACATATCTAAATCTTTTCTCTGAGCCTTGCAGGCTACAAATCAGGCCTTGGATGGGCACACCCCACCCCCATCAGGCCCCAAGCTGGCCTGCAGCGTGGTCTCCAGTTCCCTTGTGACTGGGTCCCAGCTTATAAGGCTGCAGGCCCTAAGCAGCTGTGCTCTAAGAACTCCATGAAGTCATCTCTCTCCTTAATTATAGTTTACAGTAGCGTACTGGGGGTAAAGAATTTCTGTCTTGCCTTGAGGCCGTTATAGATCCAGCTGGGCTGGAGGAGGTGATGGAGGGGGGTGGGGGGGCAGGTGGCAAGATCCAGGAAGCAGCTCCAGCCCAGAGCCAGGACCAGTTTTTCTGGTTCCCAGCTCTCAGAGGCTTCCCCAGTTTACCTTTCTTAGCTAGAATCCCTATGGGGATTAAGTAGTGTGGGCCCCCTGAGGCCCCAGAGAAGTCTCTCTTAGGGCCTTTCTCTTTTTCTTTCTTTCTTTCTTTCTTTCTTTCTTTCTTTCTTTCTTTCTTTCTTTCGAAGAGGAAGTAGAAGACTTGTGTCCCGTTGTCTTAATGCTACTGTCACCAGTGTCTTCTGACCCAGAAGGGTCTCTCATAGCAATAACAGGGCTTCTGAGCATAGCTCTAGGCTTTATTTTTCACGAGACGCCTTAATGCAAACATCATGTCCCTATGTGCTTTCAGGTGCACTGGTGGACACTCTCCAAATTTGGGAGGGTTGCCAGCGTGTGATATGATCGGAGCCCACAACCAAGCTTGCTGGGGGAGCACCTGCTGTGGGGTACAGGCAGGGTTTTCGGGGTACTACAGATGCCCCCAGACAGAAGCCCCAGAGAGCCGCTTAGCTGGGACAAGACGTAATGGAGTTCGTGTGACAGAGGAACGCAGGAAGCAGTAGTGACATCAGAGAGAAGCTGGATAAGCCAGGTGTGGGGCCACAACAGAGCCTGTAGTCCCCACTCCCCAGGGCACCTAGGCAAGAGGCAGCCCTTCCCTCAGCCAAGCCTCTGATCCAGGTACTTAGGAGGCTGGGACAGGAGAGGTGGTGCAAAGTCCAGGACAGCCTGGGCTATATAGTGTGATCCTGTCTAAAAATAAAAACAGGCCGGTGTGTGTGTGTGGTGGTGGGGGGGATGGGTGTAGGTCAGGCAGGGGTACTTGGCCACACTCATGGGCGCCTGTGAACTTCTCAGAGCGTAGTGATCTGCTAGAAATGCCATGCCATCGGATGGAGTAGTCAAACGCACCTCTCCTGACTGTGAGCAAGGTCGGTTTTCACAGTCACTACACACATGATACCCAGATCATAACAGTGGCCCGGGCTGGGGTGTAGCTCTGTTGGTAGAATACCTGCCTAGCATGCAGAAGGCCCTGGGTTTGGTTTCCACCACTGCATAAACCAGGCGGAGTGCTACATGCCTGTGATGCCTGCGGAAGTAGAGGCCAAAGGATCAGGAGTTCAAGGCCTGCTTGAGGCGAGCCTGGAGATACCTGAGCCCCTATCTCGATAAACAAACAAATGAGGTTCAATCCATCTGTTCTGTGAGTAATAAGGACAGCAAGGCATCCTCGACAGAAGGTAATTAAAAAGCAATCAAAACATTGTCTCGCCTCCTCAGTGGAGGGAGAGTCAGGACAAATGCTCTTTATGTTTTTGAGTCAGGGTCTTACTATGCAGCTCTGGTTGGCCTGAAGCTCACTATGGAGACCAGGCTGACCTCCAACTCACAGAGATCTGCTTCTGCCTCCTGAGTGCTGGCAGCTTATTCTTCTAATTAGAATTTGGACATGTGTGTAAGTTCAGCTGAGAAGCTCTCACTGGTGCTCCCGGTCCCTCACTCTGTACAACAAGCCAGGGCAGAGTCGCCTTCACAGCATGGACCCAATGGTTCCTCCACTTGCTCCTCCCACTCCCCTCCCCCCATACTTCCCCTTATCACCCAGAGCCAGGCCTGGTGTCTGGTCCCTGTCACCTCCCCTCAGGCTTCCCTGAGCTTGTGACTCTTGCCCCAGCTCTGTCTGCTTCACTTCTCGTGATGTACACAGTTTTCTGGTAAATGGGACTTCTAGCCAACTCCTACCTGGGATTCCTCTGTGTCAGAGGGAGCCTTCCAGAAGCACCCGCCCATAACACATGGAGAGCAGGGAGCATCGCCGCAGCTGGGCCAGGCCATCTACTGCAGTTGTTTCAAAGTAAAGTGGTTGACACTCCTGTCACTTATTGACTTCACTGGAAGATTGTGTGGACACTTACACTGTTGTAGAGTGGAAAATGACAGCAAGCCACGCGGCCTGCAGTCAGAGAACAGCTGTGTTTAGTGGCAGGAAGCTCAGCTCAGGGGAGGGATGGCGTGGTGGGCTGCCATCCTGCGTGAGAGGTGTGAGGGCCTAATGGAACAGTGGACCCTGGGGGCGGGGCAAGGGGAGTGTCTACCCCATATCCCTCCCTGTGACCACACCTTCATTTTACTTGGTCAGGTTAGGTAGGTCATGTGGCCACAGGGCCGTCCAGAAATGAAAATCCAAACTTCTGTGACTCTGCCTTCTTGTGACACTGGGTAGTAGACCTCCAGGACAGAGTCAACAGGGAAATTTTTTAAAGATCTGTATTAGCTTTAATTGTGTTCTATGTTATTCTATTGTATTGTAGAGATGTGGTCGCATGTAGCCCAGACTGGCCTCAAACTCGATATTGGGATGACAATGGCCTTCAACTTCTGGTTTTCCTGCCTCCACCTCCTGTGTCCTGGAATCATAGGTGTGTGCCACCATATTTGATTTGACATCTGCATTTTATTTTTATTTTATGTGCATGTTTTGCCTGCATATATGACTGTGCACCGTATGCCTGCAGTATACAAGGACAGAAAGGAGTGTCACATTCCCCTGGTGGCCACATGGGGGCTGGGACTCAAACCTGGGTCCTCTGAAAGGGCAGTCAATGCTCTTAACTGATGAGCTATCTTTCCAGCCCTTAGCATCTGTGTTTTAAGAGCAAAGTTTACCTAGAGGATTGCCCGATGACATCCTCCCCTACCTCCAGTGTAACATCCAGATGTGTCCCTGGCACTGAGGAGTATGTTCTGGAAAGGGCAAAACTGTTTCCAACACCCAGTACACTCAAAGAATGAAGTAACCACCACAGCTTCTGAGGCAGGAGGAGCAGGAGGCAGGGGGAAACTATGGCGAACTCTGCGGTTCTTTGATTTCTGTCCCACATGCTGGAGTGACCTACAGCACAGATACATGGAAATGGCTCTGTACGTGAATTCAGACAAGCGTGACTAAAGCCAGAACATCCTCAGAGCTCCACAGGAGACTAACTCACAGGCATGTGAGAACATGGTGACTGATGATGTTCCAGTGATCACAGGAAAGCACAGGGGGTCCGAGCGACATATCAGACCAGCTCAGACTTAGGGAGTTATGCCAGGGTCACTGAGCCAGCCTCCTAGCTGCCCTGGGCACTCTGTTTAAAGAATGTAAATGCCACGAAAGCTTGTATGCCTATAAGACAGAACAGAGGCCTTGCCACCCTCTCTGAACTAAAACAAGAAGAGCAATTGCTTCTGCACAGGGCCATCTGGCTCCCTCACCACATACCCTGGGTTCTAAGAACAAGACAGCGTCCCATGACACTTGGTCTTCAATTGGTGGCACTGTTTGGGAAGGTTGTAGAGATGAAGCCTTGTTGGAGGAGGCGAGTCAGTGGAGGCAAGCTTTCAGAGTCTAAAGACGAAGGGACTTCCAGTTCCTTCTCTCTGGTTTATGCTTGCAGTCCAAGAGGTAGGCTCCCAGCTTATTTTTTCTGCCATCTTGCCTGGGGCTTTGTCATGGCTCTGCTCTTCCATCATGGACTCATGCACCTGGAACTGTAAGCCAAAATAAACTCCCTTCTTTTTGAGCTGCCTTTGCTCATGGCATTTTACCAAAGCAACAGAAAAGTATCTAGCAGGGAACATTGGTACCAGGAGTGGGGTGTCTCTGGGAAGCAACTAACTGTGTTAGTTTTGGGAAAAGTAATTGAGATTATTTTTAGAAAAAACCCGGGTGGTGGTGGCACGTACCTTCAGTCCTTGCACTCAGGAGTCAGGGGCAGGCAGAACTCTGAGTTTTAGGAGAGCCAGATACAGAGAAACCCTGTGTGTGTGTGTGTGTGTGTGTGTGTGTGTGTGTGTGTGTGTGTGAGAGAGAGAGAGAGAGAGAGAGAGAGAGAGAGAGAGAGAGAGAGAGAGAGAGAGGCGGAGGGAGAGAGAGACAGAAAGACAGAGACAGAGCTAGACAGTGACAGAGAGAGATTTTGAAACTTTGGGCTAGAAAAGACAATGAAGGTAGAGATTAAAAGGTCATTCTGGTAGGACAGATCCTGGAAGACAACAGTGCTGAGAACCATGTGGACTCAGCTCAGGCGGCCTCAGAGGGGAACAATGTTAGCTTTGGCAAAGAGTCTGGCTGCCTTCTGCCTTTGACCTGAGAACCTGCCTGTAGCTAAGTTAACAAATGTTAAAAAACTTAATGTCGCATCCCAGGAATGTGCTGGAACAGAGGCTGTAATTGCTAAGGAGATTAGAGACTTTAGTGGTCTGATTGGATCAAATGGAAGCGTTCTCCCAGGCCAAGACCCCACACAGCACTTCCAATTGGTGAAAGCAAAGGCCTAAGACATGTTCTGTTTCTAGAAAGAAACTGGGGGGAGGGGGGTTGGGGCAGCTGTTGCTAATCAACCAACTTCACTGGTGGAAGAAATTTCAAAACCTGACATTGACTCTGTGGCTTGGTTATTACTAGCAAGCCTTATTTGGGTCTCTGTCCAAAGGTACAACTGGGGTAGAAAGAAGGACAAAGTGTAAGGTTTAGAGACAAAAGTAGCAAGAAAAGGCTTCATGTTTCTGTTGAGGCAGAAAAGAGGCTATAATTGCTAAGTGTGCCAGGCAGCTAAGTTTCCAACCTGTGAAAAGGAAGGCCAAGGCATATTTTCTGTTCCTAGAAATAAAGTGCAAACATTTGCTGCTGATATGGTTTTACAGGGTGAGGGTCCAACTCAGACTGGCCATATCATCCACTTGGTGTTGACTTTAGAGACAAAAAGGATGTAAGAGTAAAGGGGTCATAGATTTTCCTTCTGTAGCTTTAGAGAGCCATTGACGCAAGGCAGCATGGGCCAGGGGAGTCCCTGCATGAATACCCCAAGAAGGTAGAAAGCCATTTTGTGATATAGTGAAAGGCTGGATTACATTGAAGACCTTAAGATGTTGGCGATGCCCCAAACCATGGTATAGCTGCAAAGAAGAGCTGCAGACAGAAGTCAAAACAACTTTAAAAAGAGAGCTTTGCTGCCAGCAGCAATGGTGGCAGAATGGTGGAGCCATCTAAGCTGGGCGTTGTTAGACATGGAGCTACAGGACTTTGGAATTTGTTCTGCTTGGTCCAGTGCTTCCTCACTATGCCCCCCATTCCTCCCTTTTGAATGGTAATGCATATTCTATGCCACAATGTGTTGGAAAATGTAATTTGCTTTTTGATTTTACAGAGGGTTACTATGAAGAGATTGTCTTTAGTCTCAGAAGGGATTTTCAACTCTTCAACAGTGTTGGGACTGTAGGTGGCTAAGGGTTCTTTTGAAGTTGGACTAATGCATTTTGCATTATGTTATGACCATGAACCTTTGCGTGCCAGGAAGTGGAATGTGGTAGTTTGAATGGGAATGTCCCCCATAGGCTCATAGACTTGAATATTTGGTCTCCTGTAGGTGGCACCATTGAATGTTTAGGAGGTACAGCCTTGGAGAAAGAATGTCACTGGAGGGGGACTTGAGAGTTTAAAGACTTTGTGACACTTCCAGTTGACTCTCACTTTGTGCTCGTGGGGTCAAGATGTGAGCTCTCAGCTTCCTGTTCCTTCCAGGAAGCCAGTAGCTTGTTGTCCTGCCTGTGCTCTGCCGACCTGGACTCTCACCCTCTGAAACTGTGAGCCAACGGGAGTTCTTCACTAGGTTGCTTTTGGTCATTGTGCTTTACCACAGCAACTGAGAAGTGACTAGGGCAATACATAAGCTCTTGTCTCAACTAACCGCAAAATGAGGGCCATGCAAGATGGCTCAGTGGGCAGAGGCACTTGCATGCAGGCCTGGTGGCCTGAGCTTTATCCCTGGATCCCACAAAATAAAAGAGGAAACTGAGTCCTGAGAATTGTCCTCTGACTTCCACATACATGTGTCTGCATAGACACACATACATACACAGATACACACACACAGACACAAAGACACATACATACACACAAACAGACACATAGACAGACAGACACACACATACACACAGACACAGACACAGAGACACATATACACACACAAACAGACACATAGACAGACACACACACATACACACATACACACAAAGACACATACATACACACAAACAGACACATAGACAGACAGACAGACACACAGGCACACATACACACAGACACATACATACACACAAACAGACACATAGACAGACAGACAGACACACATACACACACACACACATACAGACATCAAACAGACACATAGACAGACACACACATACACAGACACATACATACACACAAACAGACAGACAGATACACACACACACACACACACACACACACACACACACACACACACGAAACACATGCCAGGCATGGTGGTGTGTACCTTTAATGCCAGAATTCAGGAAGCAGAAGCCGGTGGGTCTCTATGAGCCTGGCCTACATAGTGAGTTCTAGGACAGCCAGAGATACATAGAGAGTCCCTGAACCAGAAAACAAACCAACCCCAAAACAAAGCAAAACAAAAGGAACCCATCTTAACTTGTATGCTGCATTACTTTTTCAGTTAAAGATAAAACAGTGCAGCCAAGGAAACTTATAGAAGGAAGGGTTGGTTTGAACTTACGGCCTTAGAGAGTTAGAGTTCAGATGTCAGAGCGGAGGCAGTTGAACAGGTACTGGAAGCTGGAGACTCACATCTTAAACCACAGATGAGAAACAGTGAATATGGATCTTTCTTTTATTTTTAATTCTATGCGTATGTGTGTGCGCCTGAATGTGTGTATGTGCACTGAGTTTATGTATGTGCACTGAGTGTATATATGTGCACTGAGTGTGTGTGCATGTGCAATGAGTGTATGCATGGGCAGTGAGTAGGTGCACTGAGTGTGTGTATGAGCGCTGAATGTGGGTAGGTGCACCCAGTATGTACATGTGCACTGAGTGTGTGTAGGTGAACTGAGTGTGTGTATGTGCATTGTGTGTAGGTGTACTGAGTATGTATAAGTACACTGAGTGCATGTATGTTCACTGAGTATGTGTATGTGCACTGAGGGTGTATATGAGCACTATTGTGAGACCGTAGTGGCCCCAGGTACCTCACAAGGACAGTAGGTGTTGGCCCCAGCGAGGTTAGGCTCCACAGTCAACCTTGGTAAACATTCACTGCCCTGACAGCCATCAGGCCTCACTCCTTGTTTGACCTTATAAGATTTGTCCCCACCCCCACCCCCCTTGTTTCCCTAGCGCCTGAGTATGCAGATGAAGTATCTTCCTACATCCCTGTTCTGGCCACACAAACTTTGCCCCAGAGACCCCGCCCTCTCCCCCAGACCTTCTCCCCTCTGCAATAATCTGAACCAGCTCTCTGAAGCTGTTCCTGGGCCTGTGTTGTTTGCCTGTGCACTCACTGACCCAGATCCTGCTTGTACCCTCTGGCCCCAGCTAAGCCAACACTCCCTCCGGTCCAGCTTGGTGCACAAGGAGCCTGGCTATGCCAAGATGGCGAGACAGACACAGAGCAGCACACTGTGTGCCTGCAGGAACCTACAAAGGTCAGGGGATGTGCTGGATCCCTTGGAGCTGAAGTTCTAGGTAGATGTGAGCTGCCATGCGGGTGCTGGGAATCCCCCAGAGGAGCAGCCCGTGTTCCTACCTGCTGAGCAATGTGGAGTCTGGAAACCTCAAAGCCCGCTGTGTTTATCTGGCTTTTCTTCTGTCGTAGTCCAATCTCACTGCTAAAACAGAATACCTAAGATCAGGTAACTAACAGAGACTAGCAAAGCGTCTACACTGTCGTTTTAGGTATGTGTTCTGTTTGTTCTGCAGTGCTGGGAATGTACGCCAAGGCCTGGGCCTTGCATGTGCTCTACCTCTGAGAGCCTGGGGGGGGGGGGCATATATGAGCAAGAGGCTGACCTCTGCTGCTGCAGGGCCATGGTCTTCCTGCTAAGCTGTGATGAGGTGGAGGGCACCACAGTGGGGTAGAACGCCCACGCCAGTGCTGGTCTCTCTTCTTCAGCCTATAAAGTCCACTAACTTTTGGCTTTCGGACTAACTCAAGTGCTGCAACCCCAGGGGGTGGTGGTGTCTGGTTTTGTTTATGGCTTTGATGTTCTTTTGGGAGCAGAACTCAAATGCAGAGGATGGGACCTTAGGTGCCTGATCCTTCTGCCTCCATCTACAGGGTGTGGGGATTGCGCATGTGTTCTGTATGTTTATATGGTTTATATAGGGGTTTGTTTTTTTTTGTTTTTGAGACAGGGTCTCTCTGTGTAGCCTTGGCTGTCTTGGACTCACTTTGTAGACCAGGCTGGCCTCAAGCTCACAGCAATCCTCCTGCCTCTGCCTCCTGAGTGCTGGGATTAAAGGCATGCACCACCACGCCCAGTGTATGCTTTACTTGTTTACGTTTGGCAAGGACTCTTCCAATGTAGTCACATTCCCAGCAGACCTTGAGTCCTTTCATAGCCCCATTTCACAGATGGGGAAACGGTGGTGTACAGGGCTTGGGAACCCCTTGTGAGATGTCACAACAGCAGGCGAGTGGCAGAGCTTCTCACACTGGCAGCTAGGCTGCAGAGACATACACTGGTCCCAGGGCCTCTGTAGCCTTTTACTCTCAGAGACACAAAGGGTGAAGGAGCAGAGACAAGCTTGGGTGCTCACCTTCTGAGAGCCTTTCTCACACCTGATTGGAGGTATTCCGTGCGAGGTCAGGTTCTCACTGCTTCTATGGTTTATAGCTTGAGCAGTTAGTGTGTCTACAGAACCCTGTTGTTAACTTCTCCTAACCGAATAGAGGAGAGGCTGTGATCTCATCACTGGGAACAGCTGCCACTGCCTGGTGCTCAGCTGAACTTGGCTAAAGGTGGATGAATGAACACACCACACCGGAAGCTGCTCTGGAAAAACACCTTGACATTGAGAATTCTTCTTGAGGTCCTCTTCCTCCCTCCCTTCTTTAAATGCCTATGTGAGTGGATGCGTTTTCTTTCTCTTTTTATTTTTTATTTTGATTTTTTCGAGACAGGGTTTCTCTGTGTAGCCTTGACTACTCCTAGACTCGCTTTGTAGACCAGACTGGCCTCGAACTCACAGCGATCGCCTGCCTCTGCCTCCCGAGTGCTAGGATTACAGGCATGCGCTCTAGTAGTTAGGTAAGCAAGATAGACAGCAAATCAAAGGTGGTAGAGCTCAGGATTAAGAGAGAATTACATCTTGTGTTTGTTTCTCATCCTCTTCCTGCAGAGACAAGACTTAAAGGGTTGCTAAAGAATTCCTTGGAAACCACAGTTTTTTGGGGGCCCTCTCCAGCTTCCCTCTGTCAGGTGAAGCTCCCACCAGGCACCTTCATGAGGAAGTGGGCGAGGGCTGCCAACCTTTGAGCCAGTGGGCATGGCCTTGGCGGGGAAGGGGGGCTCTAGGCAACCCATCACTCAAGCCAAGTGCTGCCGATCCAGAAGCAAGGCACGCCATGCCAAGGTGCTTTGACCCTCAGGTCAGGTCAAATCAGGTCAGGTGACCACCCCAGCCTGCGACTCCAGTGTGGTCCTTCTGTTAGCGTCTTGGCCTTGTTGATGAGGAAGCACACACTGTGCTCTGCGTTAAGCAGCTGGGTCTGTGTTGGGATCCAGGTCCCTCACTTTTTAGTAGGACCTTGTCTCTACTTTTCTCTCCCTCTCTTGATTGGTCTGTTCCTCTGACTCTTTGCCACTCCTTGGTTCGAAAGAAAAATCTGTCCAGCATTCACACATTCCTCCATCCTGCACCTCATTTCTTTGCTTCTCTAGACACAAGCCCCTCTAATATCTCCTATATATTTATTTATTTTTATTGATTTATTTTGGTTTTTTGAGACAGGGTTTCTCTGTGTAGCCCTGGCTATCCTGAAGTCCCTTCATAGACCAGGCTGGCCTCGAACTCACAAAGATCCGCTGCCTCTGCCTCCCGAGTGCTGGGATTAAAGGCGTGCGCTACCTTACCCGGTGTCTTTATTTCTTTCTCTCCAAGTTAGCGTCTGTCCATCCCCTTGTGGATAGGTTTAAAAGTCAGTTTAATACAATCTAGAGTCTGTTAGGATTCTGCTTCAGTTTGCCTACCCTTGATGTCATTGTTTATCTGCCACAGGGGCGTGACCCTGCCCAGGCCCATATAAAAGGACAGACCTTCCACGTGGGCTCTCTCTACCCTCTCTTCCTCTCTCCCCGCTCTACCTGCTTTGCCCCTCTTCTTCTTCTCTCTCTGGAGTACCCCTCCCCCCGTTCCTTCTCCCCCCCATGCTCACCTAATAAACCTCATATAATATAATTTCTGTTGCCTGGCATCTTATTATCTTATCGCCTTACTTTTCTTTTTATTAATCATAACAGAGTCACCTGGGGAAAGAGTCTTACCGAGAGGTTGTCTAGTGCAGGTGGGCCTCTGAGCATGTTCCAGAAGCATGCCTTAACGCCCTTTCGTGACGTAGGTAAGCCCAGCCCATGTGGGTTGCCATTCCCTGGTATGGGGTTCTGGACTGCGTAAGAGAAGAGAGGGTGGCAGCTGAGAGTGGCATGCATACATCCTCTGCTCTCAGCTGTGGCCCTGAGCAGTGCTTCAAGCCCCTGCTTCCTGTAGCTGCCAGCTGTGATGGGCCAGAACCTGGAGCACCCTGTCCCCACTGCCCTGTTGTCGTCCCCTGCCCCCACCTGCCGTGCTGCGCTTCTTGCTTCTGTCACAGCATTTTATTACAGAAACCAGAAGGAAACTAGAAAATGCCTTTTCCAGCCCCGGACTCAAAGTGCCTCACAGTTCTTTTTTATTTTCCTTAATTAAAAAAAAAGTGTGTCCGTGTGTGTGTGTGTGTGTGTGTGTGTGTGTGTGTGTGTATGTGTGTGTGTGTGTTTGTGTGTGTGCGCATGTGTGTGTGCATGTCTGTGTGCTTGTGTGTGTGTGTGTATGTGTGTGCTTGTGTGTGTGTGCTTGTGTGTGTGTGTACACCTGTGGCAATCAAGGGACAGTTTTGTGGCGTCCTGTCACGGCACCTTTATGTGTATTTCAGGGACTGAACTCAGTTCATCAAGCTTGCGCCGTCTCAGCAGCCTGTGGCCTGTCTGACATTCCTGTGCTTGCTCTCTTGGGCTGTCCACGTTTAGCACATCCAGAAAGAACTCCGCTGTCACTTCCCACCTCCACTGACCCCCAGTGTTCAGGGCAGTTGCCCCCCAACCTTCAGATGCTCAAGCTGCCTCCTCCCTGCTCCCCTCCCCCAGACCTCCAGCCCACCAGGTGTCAGGGGCAGTTCTGGCTACCTGGGATGGCCTCACATCACTTTGTACCAGAGGCCGGGCCATCCCCTCACCCCACACACAACCCATGCCTATCTCCCCCCACCATATCTGAGCCACTGAAACCGTGCTAGAATGGTCGGGGGGGGGGGGGTCTCTTGTTCAAACCCGCTCCGTGCTCCTGGGGAAGACTTACCTCCTTAGCTCGGTTCACAAACCTCCGTTCTGCCCTCCGGGCTCTCTAGACTCCAAGGCCCATGATCCACGGTGGGCCAGCACTGGCCCTCAGGCCCCCTCTGCCCAGAGTGTGCTGGCTCCTTTTTCATCTGCCCTCTGCTCCTGGCTGATTCTCATCTCTTCTTCTGTTCCCAGCTTGACACTTCCTCCAGACTTCCCTGACACATCTTCTCAGACCAAAACCAAGTCAGAGGGAACCGCTGAGTCATCCACCCCTCTTCCCTGGGAAGGGCCTGGAAAGCTGGATTGCCTAGCAATACCCTGCCCTTGTTTCTCATGAGTAGAAACAGGAAGAACTCACAAATGCAAATATAAAGTTACCTGCTGCTGTGATCAGAAAATGTGTGTGGGGGGTGTATATGAGTATGTGGTGTGTGTGGTGTGTGTGGTGTGTGTGAGAGAGTGTGTGTGAATGTGTGATGTGTGTGGTATGTGCGCTGTGTGTGAGAGTGTGGTGTGTGTGAGAGAATGTGTGAATGCATGGTGTGTGTGGTGTGTGCTGTGTGTGAGAGTGTGGTGTGTGTGAGAGAATGTGTGAATGCATGGTGTGTGTGGTGTGTGCTGTGTGTGAGAGTGTGGTGTGTGTGAGAGCGTGTGTGTGAGTATGTGGTGTCTATGTGTGGTATGTGTGGTGTGTGTGTGAGTGCATGTGTGAGTGTGGTGTGTGGTGTGTGTGAGTGTATGAGAGTGTATAATGTGTGTGTGTGAGTGTGTGGTGTGTGGTGTGTATGAGTATGTGGTGTCTATGTGTGGTGTGTGTGTGAGTGTGTGGTGTGTGTGTGAGTGTGTGGTGTGTGCTGTGTGTGAGAATGTGTGTGTGAGTGTGTGGTGTGTGCTGTGTGTGAGAATGTGTGTGTGAGTGTGTGGTGTGTGTGAGTATGTGGTGTGTGAGTGTGTGGTGTGTATGTGTGAGAATACATGTGTGAGTGTGGTGTGTGAGCGTGTGAGAGTATGTGTGAGTATGTGGTGTGTATGAGAGTTGTGTAAGTGTGTGGTTTGGGTGTGTGTGGTGTGGTGTGTGTGTGTGTGTGTGTATGTATGGTGTGTGAGTCAGAGATTAATCAAATGCATACTTTGTTCGCACATAAAACTATCTCAAATGGAAGTTAATGGACACGGTTTGTCTTTCTCCTCAATGGATGATCAGTTTTCCCAGTGACAGATTGCAGGACCCTGATCTGCCTTTTTTTTTTTATGTATCAAGGAGTTACCTGCCATTTCCTGGGGTCTGAAGTCCATCCAGGGCTAGTCCTGTTTCGTTTGTGTCGTCATTTCTGGCATCTGAGATGGCTTGCGGATACTGGTAATGTTGACCTTATATATTTCAAATTTTTTTTTCTTTATCTTACACACACACACACACACACACACACACACACACACACACACATATATATATATATATATATATATATATATATATATATATATATATATATATGACTGTTTTGTCTGGGTGTATGTCTGTGCACCATGTGGGAGCCCTGCCAGAGGAGGCCAGAAAATGATCTCAGATCATCTGGAACTGGAGGTGCAAATGGTTGTGAGTCACCGTGTGGGTGCTGGGAACTGAACCCGCCGAGGTCCTCTGGAAGAAGACCCAAGATTCTCATGCTGAGCCCTCTCTCTAGCCTCTGTTGGGTTGACTTTACATCACTGTTAACTGTATTCCAAGTGCTTAGCGGACACTGCGGGGGCGCATGGGAATTCTGGGCAGATGAAGGAGGTACCACTCTCAACCCAGACTGCTAGGAGTTGTGCTGTCGACCTCCAGTACTTGCACCCACACTCATTTGTTCCCTCTTCTCTTTCCTTCTAAGGTCTTACTCACCCTGAACACTAGTCTGACCTATAGCCCCACCCCTCTGCCTCACCGGCATTTCATTTCACCCCTAGGCACAAGACCAGACACATCTCCCACTTGTGGAATCACAGAACCACAGCTGAACAGGGCAGGTCTATTGGAGTGCCCACCGCTACCCTGCCTTATCAGCTGAGGCTGTTCAGCCACGGCTCAGGCACAACCATCATGATGTGAGGGATGGGGGGGAGGGGGAGAGGGCAGGTGCTGCCTGCAGAATGAACCAAGAGCTGGAGGAGGAGTCAGCAGTGCCCAGGCATAGCTGAAGCCATCTAATTCGCAGCCACAGAGTCAGGTCCTGAGATACTTCCATGGATCAATTGCCTGACCCTGCATCTTTTCGTCTGATTGTGTTAAGATCACGGCAAGTGCAAAACCAGATCCAGGCTTAGAGATAGAAAGTAAGGTTTGGTCCCAGCCGAGTGGTGCCTGCCTGTAATCTCACACTCATAACAGAGACAGGAGGATCACTACACGCTCAAGGCCAGCCTGGTCTACGTAACAAATCTCTGTGTAAAACAGAAAGAGCCAGGCACAGCTGCACACACCTTTAGCACTAACACTGGGGAGGCAGATGCAGGCAGATCTCTAGCTTCTTTATGTAATGGGAGCCTGTGTCAAAAATAGAAAGAGAAAAACAGAAAGAAAAGGAGAGGGGGAAAAACAAGGAGGAAAAAAAAAAACCGGAAGAGAAGGGAAGGGGAGAGGAGGGGAGAAGGAGAGGAGAGGAGGGGGAGGGGAGGGGAAGGGAAGGGAAGGAAGAGGAGAGAGGGCAGGAGAGGGGAAGGGAGAGGAGGGGAGGGAAGATGTCACCACTCATTTGTGACATCCATCCTTTAAGAGGGGGAAAAAAAATACCTTACAAGCAAACTCCTAGCATTAGTTTGCCATCTTGTGGTTAAAGTCTGGTATTGCATTCTTCCCGTCCCTCAGACTCATGAGCTTGAAGGCAGGATTTGGAAGTAGGTTTAGGGCTTTCTCCCTGAAATCAATTCCGGGTCCTCCTAAACTCAGGCCACAATTCCCAACCATACAACTGAAGACTTGTTTGTCAGAGTAAAGACCCATGGAATTGGGAACTAGCACTGTGTCTCAAAAATGTGTGTGTGTGTGTGTGTGTGTGTGTGTGACAAAGAGAAAGATCTTTATCTCTGTGTCTACATGTATATATCTGTGCATATATAATGTATATATGTACACATGTGTCTTTGTGTATAGGTGTTGCGTATAGGTACACATAGAGATGTGTATATCTATGTATGTGTGTGTATATATATATGTGTGCGTCTCTATGTGTATATCCGTGTATAAGTGTGTGTGTGTGTGTGTGCGTGTCTCTGTGTGTATAAGCATGTGTGTGTGGTTTGTGGAAATTATTTTTAGAGGAAAGCTGAGAACACAATTCTTCAGTGTTCCTCTCAAACCAAGAAAACCAAATATCCAAGGGGTTTTGGCCTCAGACAAGCAGCGATTCTCCTGCTTCTGCTTCCTGTGCTGGGTTTGGAGAACGCTGCCACCCCTGGGTTTCTTTGCATATTTTTGGAGGGAGTGGGATTTTGGGTGGGAGCGGGTGGGGGGGGTGTGTGTGCTGAAACAGCACCTATGGCCTCATGCACACACTCCCAGCCTTGGCCTTCCTTCAGAGAAGAAGAAGAAGAAGCAAGAAGAAAGCAACGGACAAGATTTTTTAATTGACTTCTTAAAAAATTTTAATGAGTTAGTTAGCATACATTATAATGGTTTTCTTTACCAAAAAAAAAAAAATGCTGACAATGTCATGAGTTCTCGTGTCATCTGTGCTCGGGACCATACTAACCATCCTGTGTCTTTCCAGGCAGCACATGTGTGCACAGTTCTGGGGTCTGGATTTGAAACACAGAGCCTGGGGCTCCAAGCTCCAGGTGGGGACTGACCGGGAGAGGCAGCAAGTCCTCAGGGTACTCCGGAGTGGGCCTCCGGAGGAACGAAGCCAGTGAGGCCAGAAGTCATCCCTCCCCCCACACCAGGCTCCTTCCTGCTGATGGCGTGGTCCCTGCGCTCCCAGGCATGTGTCAGGTGTGCAGAATGTAAGGCATCTGGCAGAGAGCTTGCCCAACACTCCCTGGGTTTTCAGAAGAGGAAACTGGAAAGCTGAGGGAAGAGGGCCTTGCCTCGGGACACTGCGCGCCTATCTGCGCTGCGTGCAGCAGCTGCGAACTGTATGTCTGAGGTCACAGCCCTTCATCCACATCTGACAAACAGCTCATTTTCAGGCAGGAGCCTCGAAAATATGTACTTTATAGCTCTGCTATCTCACCTTTCCAGAGGCCTTGCTAATAGCCCTATTGCCACTCTACAGATAGGAAACCGGCCTGGGGAGATTAGCATGATGCAAGAGGGGTGTCCAACACAGAATCTGAGAACATTGTAAGATTTTATTTTGTTATGTTGTAATTCTGTCCAGTTTTCAAGTGTGAACTTCATAGATGACAACATAGTGTCAGATTACCATGTAAAATAAATGTATGTATGTTCTCACAACCCATGGGCAGCCCAGCCCAATAAGGCTAGGAAGAGGTGGGAGCTGACCTGTCCCACTGGACTCCAGACAAGGAAAGGGTGGTATCACCACTGAAGTGTGTGGTCCCCACACAAAAGGCTCTGAGCTCTCCTTGAGGTGACCTGAGAAAACGATTTGCTAATCTTTTGACCCAGAAAGCCCTTCAAAGCATGCAAAGCAAGAGGTTCAAATCTTCATGCTGACTTTAAGAACCTCAGTGTGACGGCCAGGCCTTTGAGGGAGCACTTACCTGAAATGCCACCAAACATCTGCAAGACAGCACTTTAAAGAGGCAATGTCTGCTATCCTTCCTGGTGATGGGATGGAGTCGGCAGGCATGCCCAAGCCTAGAGGTAGCGCTGGACAAAGGCTCCGTGGCCCAGAGAGTATTGCTTTGAGTTTAGATGTAGATTCTCCGACCATCAAGCATGTTCAGTGCACCCAATGGAATCCATGTGTGTCCGCACATCCTGTCACGTGGAGGTGACCCTCTCTACAAAGGAACAGAACCAGAAGAGGAGTTTGCACTGAAGAAAAAGATGGGGGGGGGGAATATCTTAGTGCGTGGAGCCTGGTGTGGTGGTACCGATCTTTAATCACAGTTCTTGGGAGGCAGAGGCAGGGAGGCACTTTGTGAGTTCAAGGCCAGCCAGGGCTACATAATGGAATCCTGTCAAAAAACCAAGAACAACAAACGCTTTATGACACAGAAATGAGGTGGCATAAATTAAATGCATATTTAAGGTGGGCTTGCTTTCTGTTTTTTGAACACTGAAAACAGCACACAATGGTACTCTCTACCTACACAGCTGCGGCGCTGGGGACTGTAGCTCTGGTTTAGTTTTGAAGGAGGAGCCTTAAGAGAATGAGAGCCCAGCCGTGTTCCAGTAGTTCCGAGGCAACAGGCCGGCTTGGGAACCAGCCACAGAAAGGTTGCGTGCTATTCTGCAGTTCCAGTGCAGTAGGCTGGTAGGGTTTTCCCAATAGGTCTGGAGGGTGCATGGGCCTAAGGCTTGCATGGAAATGCCTAGAAGCATCAAAACTGAGCCCACAAGCTCTAGTCTGTCTCTCAAGTCCCACATGACAGGAAATATGGCTCTTTGCCCTGGAGAAAAGTAATAGAATAGCACTAGGCCTCCCAAGCAGCCAGGTTCTCAGGCTCCAGGTTGGAGAGCAAGGATTTTGTCACCCAAGAGGTCTTGAGAGTGGGCCCTGGTGGTCCTAACAAGCCAGGCTCAGCCACCTGCCCTTAACAGGACGATCAGAGAGAAGAATTGTAATGGAACACAGAGAAAGGAGATTTATTCAGTGTGGCCACACTGAGAAGAGCTGGCAAAGAGGTCTGGTGACCCCCAAGTTCATCTTCAGGGCCCTGGCAGTGGGGAGGGGGTTAGGTTTAAACACTGGACAGAGGATGGGCAGCTAAACAGTCTGGTCAAATGGTGTCCTGGCTGTCACTGACCCATCGTTGACTGTGCACGCTCTTCCTGGAAGACAAGCTCCTGGTCTGGCTGCACCAGGCTTCAGCCTTCCCCTCCCCAGCATGGAATCCAGGGAAATTTCTTCTTCTTTGGGATCCACTGTTTCAGTACAAAGCCAAAGAATGGGGAAAAGTGGCTTTCCAGAATGTTCCTCCTTGCCAGGGCAGAGACATTCCAGCCAGCGCAGGAGTAATTTCCCAGATTCTTGAGGGACAAGGTGTCACACTTGAACAATCCTGCCAGAGAGGAGGCAGAGGCAGGAAGGTAAACTTCGTGAAACTCTGTCTCAAAACAAACAACACAAAGCTCCCTGCAGACGAGGCCATGAGGGTGAGGACCTCCATCTAGAGCACGGACATGTCCTATGGAGGCTCCCTTCTGGGAGGAAACTGTGAATCGTTGCCATAAACATTTCTCTTGGTTGGCACTGCCATCCTCGGTGCCGTTCCTGCTGTTCTCTGCCCCTGGTATGTTTTGTGCTGTCTGCAGAGAGAGCCACGCAAAAGAAGAGGGAAAGGAGAAGGGAGGGAAAGATGGGGAGGGAGGAGGAGGAGGGGGGAGGAAGAGGAAAAAGGAGGAGGAGGAAGAAGGAAGAAAAGAAAAAGGGGGAAGGGAAAAGGAGGAGAGGTAGGGAGGAAGGAGAGGTTGGGGAAGAGAGGAAGGGATAGGAGGGAGGGAACAAAGAAGAGGAAGGGAGGGGGACTTAGAGGAGGAGGGGAGGAGGGGAGAAGGAAGAAGAGGAGAGGAGAAAGAGGGGAGAAAGGGTGAGGAGGTGAAGACAGGAAGAAGGGAGAGGAGAGGAGGAGGAGGAAGACGGACACAAGAAGGGAGGAGGGGAAAGAAAGTGGGCAGGAGAGAGAGAGAGTAATGAAGAGGAGGGGGCAGGCTGAGAAGGGAAGAGCAGGGAGACAGGAAAGAGAAGAGACGAGGAGGAGGAGAACGAAAAGAAGATGCCTTTCCCCCAAGCTCATCCTAGCCTGCGCTTCAGCACCTTGCTTCACGCTTCCGTGAAATATGGATGCTCTTCATCCCCTACTTGATGATACAGTGCGATCTTTGCAATTTGTGGTTGTGGGAGCCCTAGAGTTTGAGCCCCAAAAAGGTATGTGATGACTTAGCCGCCCAGTGACAGACTACCTGGTCACCCCAATAGCTATCTTTACTTCCAGTGACTAGAGCTGTGTGTTTCTTCACTCGGTGGCTTTTTGATGGTGTGAAGCCAGTAGCAATATTTCCTTGTCCTATCGCTGACTTCCACTCTCTCTGTGTTGGTATTTATTTATTTTTGCCAACTTGACACTAGCTAGAGTTATCTGGGAAAAAGAAACCTCAACTAAGGAATTACCTCAGTCAGATTGGCCTGTGGGTGTGTCTGTAGGGCGTTTGATTGATAATGGATATGGGAGGGCCCAGTCCACTGTGGTCCTGGGTTCTATAAGAAAGCAAACAAGCAAACTGAGCAAGCCAAGGGGAGCAAGCCAGTCAGCAGCACTCCTCCATGGCCTCTGCATCAGCTCCTGCCTCCAACTGCCCTGAATTCCCTCAGTGATGGACCAGCATGACCTGATGGGTGTGTACACCAAATAAATCCTTTCTTCCCAAACTGCTTTTGGGAAGCTTTTGGTGAGAATATTTTATCATAGGACCAGAGAACAAATCAGGGTACTCTGCCTCCTGTGTGTCAGAGGGTCTCTGGCTATCTGGACAATCTTCCAGGGCACAACATCCCACCTTCCAGTCCTCAACTGCATTGTTGGAGTATGCCCTGTATTCTTAGGGTGCCCACAAGAGGTTCAGATGTGAACGTTTTGGGTGACTTTTGTTTTGTTTTGTTTTGTTTTTCGAGACAGAGTTTCTCTATGTAGCCTTGGCTGCCTTGAGCTTGCTTTGTAGACCACGCTGGCCTCGAACTCACAGAGATCCGCCCAACTCTGCCTCCTGAGCGCTGGGATTATAGGCGTGTGCCACCACGCCCAGCCCTCCACGTTTTGGGTGACTTTGCATCTACAAAGTTTGGCTTTTTTCTGTTGTGTAGAATAAACACACACACACACACACACACACACACACAACCATTGTGAACACTTTCAAGGGCCATAACTTAAGTCCACCAGGAAAACTTGTTAATCGGGCAAAACTGGGCTCATTACCCCTCCCAGTTCAGGTCAGATCCTTGTGGGTGGAGGTTCCTGCTGGAGAAATTAGGGGGTGGTTGTCATCTAGTGGCAGGGTACTGGCTCAGTGGGCTTAGTCAAAGTGGCTCCTTACAATGGGAACCTGGTTGGGACAGGGCAGTGTCTGAGCTGTCAGCTGAGGGAAGGTGAGCTCTGAGGACAAGAATTCATTATCTTCCCCTGTAGGGATGGTATTTCTTGGAGCCAGCAGACAGGGGACTTCCACCTGATCTAAATTTTGCTTGACACAGTAGTTACATAACAGTTACTATGCTTTGGTTTATTTTAAGACAGGGTGCCACTCTATTCTGGAACTCATGCTGTAGCCAAGGCTGACCTTAAGCTCACACTCATCCTCCTGCCTCAGCCTCTCAAGTGCTTCGGATACAAGCCTGCCTGAGGTACCTTGTCTGGCTAAAGTACTACATTATAAAAGTCTCACACTTTGTGCTCTCTCCTACAGGCCAGGCCACCTGGACATATTTTTCGCAATGACAATCACACCAAAGGCTAGCTGTTTCAACTTTATCTCCAGACAACATAGTCTCTCTCTCTCTCTCTCTCTCTCTCTCTCTCTCTCTGTGTGTGTGTGTGTGTTTCTCTGTCTCTCTGTCTCTCTCTGTGTGTCTCTCTGTCTCTCTTTGTCTCTGTCTCTCTCTTTGTCTCTGTCTCTCTGTGTCTCTGTGTCTCTCTGTATCTCTCTCTCTCTCTCTCTCTCCCTCTCTCTCGGATTTTAGATTCAAAAGCCCAGCATTAAAGATCCTAGCTCCTGGGCTGGAGACATGGCTCAGTAGCATAAGAGCATTGGCTGTTCTTCCAATGGTCCTGAGTTCAATCCCTAGCAACCACATGGTAGCTCATAACCATTGTATACTTAATAAATAAATAAATCTTATAAATAAAAGATTCTAGCTCCTAGCTGGGTGTTGTGGCATACACCTATAATACACCTGTAATTCCAGCACTTGTGGAGGCAGAGGCAGGCGGATCTCTGTAAGTTCAATGCCAGCCTGGTTTACAAATCAAGCCCAAGACACCAAAGGCTACATAGAGAAACTCCATCTCAAACAAACAAACAAAGAAGATCCTAACTCCTGGTGCTGGAGGAATGACTCAGTTGTTAAGAGCACACCCTGCTCTTGCAAAGGATCCAGGTTCCCAGCTCCTACATGGCAGTTTACAAACCATCTCTAACTTCAGTTTCAGAGAATCAGATGCCCTCTTCTGCCTTCTGGTAGCTCCAGCACACAGCAGTGCACATAAACTCACACCACACACATAATAATAATAATAATAATAATAATAATAATAATAATTATTATTATTATTATTATTATTATTATTATTATTATTATTATTATTAAAATAAATATTTATAAATTTATTTATAAATTTTTATTTATATAATAAAATAACTCTTTAAAAAATAGAGTTGAGCCGGGCATGGTGGCACACACCTTTAATCCCAACACTTGGGAAGTAGTTCCAGGGGATCTGGTGCTCTCGTCTGGTCTCTGTTAGGCACCAGATACGCACATTGTGCACAGGCTACGTGTAGGCAAAATACTAATCAATACAAAAATAAATAAATTGCTTTTAAAAATAGAGTTGACTAGAAGTTTCCAGGGACTGGGCCTTGGAGTTAGGGGGTGAAAGGAGAGGATGGCTGCTTTCAGGGCTAGGTAAGCAAGAGGAATAACTTAGTATTCTGTAACATGATGTGGCTGACAATTAGTTGTCTATTTCAAAAGATCTAGGAGAGAAGATTTGGAAAGCTCCCAACGAAGAAGTGGTGGATGTTTGAGGTGCTAGGTACACTAAGGACCCTGCCATGACACGGCGTAGACAGGCATCAGAGCTCAGCACTGCAGAGTTGGGCGTGGCCAAGTGGTGGAGTGCTTGCCTACAATGCCTGAGGGCCTGTTCCAATCCCCAGCCCAGGACAGGAAGGAGGAAGGTGGACAGGGAGGGAGGGAGACAGGGATTGAGGGAGGAAGAATTACACTATACCCCATAAAAATAAATATGAAAAATTATCATGTGTCAGTTGTTTCTTGTTTCTGTTGTTTTAATTCTGCAGGGCAGGGGTGGAGTGAGGCCTAGTCCGTTGCTAGCTTTTGTTGTGCTATCATGAGTCCTAGAGTTCAGATCCCAAAACTCATATCACAAGTCGGGTGTCCCTGTATCCTGCAACCCCAACTCTGAGTGAGGCAGAGGCAGGAGATTTCTGGGACTTCTTGGCATTTAGCCTAGCTGAGGAAATTTGAGCTCAGGGTTCAGAGAGCGCTCCTGCCCCAAAGGGATAGGTCGAGTAGTGATAAAGGAGGACTTGATGCCCTCTTCTGGACTCTACACACATGGTCTTCACACATGTGTGTATATATACTCACATACATACACACATTGAAAACAAATAAATAAATCTTTTTAAACCATCTGCAGGACAAGCCAAGTGCCCCTCTTGCACTTGACAGATTTTATAGTTATGTATTTGCATGACTTTCAAGTTAAGAGCCCAAATCTGGTGGGCCTGGTCTATGTCTAGATCCCAGTGCATGGGACAGTGAAGACATATGGCATGTCCTAGCTCTGGCTTAGGACCAACCTGGAAAGGCTTCGCTTATATTGGGGAGGGCTCCAGAAAGTAGTGTTCGCATCCATACCTGCTTCTGCCATCCTTGGACACATTTCTGGAGCTGATCTCTCCAGTAATCAAGTCACTCAGGGACAGAAGATCCGGCCCCACTCTGTCTTCTTGGTCATCATCATTGTCACCATCATCACTCTCATAACCATAGCCATCACCAAAACCACCATCACTCTCATAACCATAGCCATCACCAAAACCACCATCACTCTCATAACCATAGCAATCACCATGACCGCCATCACCCTCATAGCCATAGCCATCACCATGACCACCATCACTCTCATAACCATAGCCATCACTCTCATAGCCATAGCCATCACCATGACCACCATCACTCTCATAACCATAGCAATCACCATGACCGCCATCACCCTCATAGCCATAGCCATCACCATGACCACCATCACCCTCATAGCCATAGCCATCACTCTCATAGCCATAGCCATCACCATGACCACCATCACCCTCATAGCCATAGCCATCACTCTCATAGCCATAGCCATCCCTATGACCATCTTCTCTCTCATAACCATAGCCATCATCACTATCACCTCTGTCATAACTACCACCAGCCATCATCACTTGTTTGCAAGGACTCCAGTTCCCTATAAACACTTCACTTTGTAAGAAAGCAATGCTACATTGCTGTCACAGTGCATGAGAGAACCTCTCTCCTTCCTTAGCTGGGTACCATCAGGAAGTGGGAGCACTGTCCTTTATGCAGATTGAAGACTGACTCCAAAAGTTCTGGAAAACTGAATTGTGAGGGGTTTCCTGGACTCTCATGCCATAATCACCATACTCAGTGCTCCCAAATGTATTGGTATCCCACATGGCCTGTCATGTTGCCTCTTCTTTGCAGATAATGTTAAGGATGCCTTGGGCATCCCTTCAGAGGCCTCATTTGGAGCAGAAAATTATCCCTCCTACTTATATGTATTTAGGTGAGCTGAATATAGGGGTCTGGTGCAATATATAGACCCTTTCTAGGAGTGTTTTGACAAGTTGTGCAATCTTTGCAGACCCCTCCCTGGATGACTCAGCAGTTATGGTCCCTTGAGCTTCATCTTCAGTATAGGGCTGAGCAGGTGTGCTGGGACAGGTGCTGACATGGCAGGAGAACAGTTTTTATCTCCCAGCCTAAGAGCAGAAAAACTGGAACAGCTGGGGGGGGGGGCATTAAAGGGTGAGGTCACCTGTCCATCAGGGAAAGCAGCACACAAAGAGTTGGAAAGAGAGGTCAGGAAAACAAAGCTGCAGAGATTGGGATAACAGCCTGGGCCCTTGAAATGCTAAATGTTTCTGTCTGTCACCCTGCTGGGTGTCAAAGAAAAAACAACATTTACGTGTGGCTAGGGTCACTTTAGAAAACACTAGAGGCATTAAAACAAAGGGGCTGGAGAGATGGCTCAGAGATTAGGAGCACTGCCTGCTCTTCCAGAGGTTCTGAGTTCAATTCCTAGCAACCACATGGTGGCTCACAACTATCTATAATGGGATCTGATGCCTTCTTCTGGCCTGCAGGTGTACATGCTGGCAGAGCACTGTATACATAATAATAAATAAATAAAATCTTAAAAACAAAAAACAAAAGGGGAGCTAAAAAGGAGCATCCTGCAGGGGGGTTCGGAGCCCCTTGCAGCCAGCGTTCACAGCTCAAGTGTTTCCTTGGATTAACTCTGTCAGCGTGGGTGACCCAGAAGCCTGGTGAGAGCTTCACTTTAGGGGTGGAGAGATGGTTCTAGGGTTAAGAGCAGAGGTGGTTCATAACGGCACCTCCAAGAGCACTAGGTTCACGCATGGTGCATGTACTTATACACATGCAAGCAAAACACATATACACATAAAATAATAACAATAAAAAAATGTTCATCTAGCCGGGTGGTGGTGGTGGTGGCGGCACATGCCTTTAAGCCCAGCACTCGGGAGGCAGAAGCAGGTGG
The DNA here is from genome assembly GCF_964271855.1 of Acomys minous. NCBI lineage: Eukaryota > Metazoa > Chordata > Mammalia > Rodentia > Muridae > Acomys > Acomys minous. Next base: position 62,562,629 of record NC_140485.1, on the reverse strand, counting down.
ATTTTTGTGAGTTCGAGACCAGCCTGGTCTACAAACCAAGTTCAGGCTACACAGAGAAACCCTGTCTCAAAAGAAGGAGGAGGAGGAGGAGGAGGAAGAGGAGGAGGAGGTGGAGGAGAAGAAAGAAAGAAAGAAAGAAAGAAGGAAAGAAAGAAAGAAAAATGTTCATCTTAACATCCATCTCCCCAAAGCCTCAAAATTCACCCCCAGTTTAATTCTGATTAGGGTTAAAAGGGTCAGTAAGTCAAAATCTCAGTAAGTTAAAAGTCAGCATAGCCCCAGCTAACTTTAAAGATGATCTGTCCTGTGACAGCCTTCCTGGCCACAAAGCCTATCACTACCCTTTCCCACGTGTCCATTCAAAATGTCTCCAGGCCTAAAGGTGTAGCCCAGTGACAAAGCCATAGTAACACACACACACACACACACACACACACACACACACACACACATACACACACACACACACACACATACACACACACATACACACACACATACATACACACACACACACACACACACACACACACACACACACACACACACACACGCATGCAATACTCAACTGATAAAATCCTTCCCTATCCTATCAGAAACCCTGGGGTCAATGCCCAGCTCTGTATAAACCTCTCAGGAGGAAGAAGAAGGCGCATCAGGAGTTTAAGGGCATCATCCTTGGCTCCTTTTGAGTTTGACACCAGCCTGGGCTACAGGACACTCTGAGGCAGGCGTTGAGGGTGCCTGTAGACTGGGCATAGTAGCACATCTAATCCCAGCTCTTGGGAGGCTGAATATATTGACTCTAAGCTTGAGGCCAGCCTGGTCTACATAGCCAGTTCTCTCCCAATCAAGGCTACAGAGCGAGACTTTGTCAAAAATAAAATAAAATAAAATAGAAAACTAACACAAACTCTCCAGACATATTTGTCTTCCAGAGGACAAATCACGTCAATTGAGAACCACTGTATATAGCAATTCGTTATGGTTGTTATGGTTGTGACCCATATGCACCTGGGCTTCCTTAGGGTCCCTTCAGAAGGTGTTTTCTTCATGTACTGCTTAAATAACCATTATAATTTTCTTCCTTTTCCTCTCCCTGTCCCCTCCCCTCCTCCTCCTCCTCTCAACTCTATAGACCTGAGAATTATGTGAACTCCTGATCCTCTAGCCTCAACCTCCTTCGTGCTGGGGTGACCACTGTGCCCCACAGCTTCCTGCCATACCCACTTGAATTTTTCCTGGAGGAGCTATCTGTGCTGATGGTGTCACCATCCCTGTGTGTGCCACCAGGTCCCCTGGGTGATAAGATCCTAACCTGGTAATGACAAACATTCACTGGGATGGCAGCTGGAGGCGAGTCATATCTGAAATGTGGCATCCAACATCCCTGCTTCTGCGGCCTCCTTGTACCCAGCTACTCTTTCAGGCCAAAGTAAATTGGAAAGACTTTGAGATAAGACAATGTTAATGAAATTCTGGAAGGCATTCACCTAATTATAGAAGTTTCTACTTTAACACCTGCACCACCAAACACACCCAACATCTAAGTAGAACCAGAGGTGAATCTTCACCTGCAATTCTATGAACAGATGTAGAGACTGCGGGGGGGAGGGGCCAGGACATTAACAGGCCAGGTCCCTATGCTCTGGCAGCTGTGGCAGGGAGCAGTGAGGGTGACCCACAGACACTAGCTAAGGAAACAAGGAGAGACTTTTAACCTGTCTGTGCTCAGGCTGCCATAGGCCCCCCACCCCCACCCCCTACTTTGCTCCATGGCAGTCCTGTTTGCTCAGCATCTTCATCCACGCTCTCCATCCACTCGGGTTGATGTATCAGGTCTGTTCACTGGGCAGTCAGTCTGTCTTGTTCACTGCTGGATGCCTAGTCCTAACGAGCTGCAGCTGCCGCACAGCTTGACAGATACTTGAGCACGGACACTGGGGAAGACAGCTGGCTGATTCTGACCATTCGGTGGTCAATGTGAGAAGGTGAACATGTGGCCCTCACACCTGATCCTTAGGGTCCTGGCCAAGCTTCAGGAAGGACCTTCTCCTGGAGCCACCAAGAGGTCAGCGGATGTCTGGTTGGAGATGAAACTGGCGTACCTGGAAGTGGGAAGGTGACACCAGAGGGGTCCAGGAAAAGGTAGTACTCTGCTGAGCCAACAAGCTGCCTGGGACAGTAGATCCCAGAGGGGACAGAGGAGAAGGAAGGAGATGACCCTTCACTTAGGCTGCTCCGAGGAGGCCCCGCGCTCCTGTGACCACCTAGAAGCTCTCAGATACTTCTGGCACAGGTGGGAGAGGAGCAGGGGCGGGAGGGGAGCAGTGATTGCCTTTGAAACATCAGCACTCCAGCCACACCCTCTGCCTCCCTGATTCTGAGCATCTCTGTAAAGTGGGGGAGTCGAGGTCTTCGCCTGTTTGTTGTCTTCTCCATCTGAACATAAACATGGGTCTTCTGTGTGATAATTATGGCTGTTCCAAACATGGCAATGTGGGGCTAGTGAGAGAAAAGGCAGCATTTCAGTGGGAAGTTACCCATGGCAACGGGCACCAGTTCAGTTCCTTCATACTGGTGGGAAAGGGGTTGAGTATTCAAAACCCAATATGGAGCCGAGGATGTGATGTGACGTAGGGCACTTGCCTAAGGGTTCACGGCGTCTCAGATTCCTTCAGCAGCACGAGGAGGAGGAGGAAGAAGGCAGAGTAAGAGAAGAACAGGAAAGGGAGGGGAAGCAATGTGATGGTGCTAGTTGGACAGTAAGAAAAGTAGCAACTTAGTTGAGCATGGTGGATCGTACCTGTAACAGCAGCCCTTGGGAGGCCGAGGCAGGAGGATTGCATGTCCAAGGCCAGCTTTGTGCTATTGAGCCCTGTCTCAGGAAAACAAAACAAGACTAATGCTTTGTTCTTTGGCCACCCAAGCAGGGCACATACAGGCAAGCAATGAATGGGTCAGACACAAAAGAAAAGTAATAGAAGACAAGTAAGTATCAAGCACAGTGGCTCACATCTGTAATTATGGAACTTCGAGATAGGACTATCAGGGATTCTAGGTCAGCCCGAGCTATGTGAGGTCCTGGCTTAAGAAAAACCAGGAGAGGCTGGAGAAATGGCTCAGAGGTTAAGAGCTTGTTCTTCCAAAGGTCCTGAGTTCAATTCCCAGCAACCACATAGTGGCTCACAACCATCTATAATGAGATCTGGGGCCCTCTTCTGGTGTACATGCAGACAAAGTACTGTGTACATCATAAATAAATAAATCTTTAAAAAAGAAAGAAAGAAAGAAAGAAAGAAAGAAAGAAAGAAAGAAAGGAAAACCAGGCATGTTGGTGCACGCTTTTAATTCCAGAACTCGGAAGCCAGAGGTAGGTGGATTGCTGTGAGTTCAAAGCCAGCCCTAATCTATAGAGTGAGTTCCAGGACAGCTAGGGCTACACAAAGAAAGTCTGTCTCACAAGGGAGGGGGAAAAAAAAAGGAAAGAAGGAAGGAAAGGAAAGAAAAGACAGACAGAGACAGAGAGATTCCCTCCTCATGTGTGTTGCTGAGGAGGGAATCCAGGGTTTCATACCTGCAAGGCAAGCCCTCGACCACATCTTCAGACGCAATGTCTCCTTATTTTTTAAAGCTATGTCAAGATAGGTTGCCCTGCATATTGCTTGTTTGTTTGTTTTGAGACAGGGTCTCATGGTACATCCTTGAAACTGGATACATAGACCAGGCTGGCCTGAAACTCACAGAGATCTGCCTGCCTCAGCCTTCCAAGTGCTTGGATTAAGAGCGTATGCCACCACACTGGGTTTGTGTATTGCTTTCATAGCTGAGAAGGTCTCCGGAAACTGACCACTTGGATTTGCTCTCCAGGACCCTACGACAGAAGGAGAGAACTGACTCTCACAAGCTGTCTGCAGACCTCCACACACATGCTGCAGCAGAAACATAGCCCATTTAATAGAGAAATAATGTTTTCCATTCTCTGAAGAACAAGCTGCCCTGCTGCATGGTGGAGGTCACATGTCAAAGCTGCATGACCTCCACGTGATCTTTTGCCTTTTTAAGGCCTAGCCATCTTACCAGATGGACCGCGCATCTTCCTGAAACTCCTGCCCGTCACTGTCCCCACATCCAAGGACACTGGGCGCCACCGTGTTCCCACTGGGCTGAAGCCAGGGTAAGATGCTGGAAATGACATACTAAGAGACAACCTCCACCATCCCTTTAATAATTATCATTTTCTCCTTTAAGAAGGCATACAGGAAAGGCCTGGAGTCGCGGAGGCATGATGGCAAGGGCTAGAATCCCAGCATGAGGGAGGTAGAAACAGGAGGGTCAAGAAGTGGAGGCGCCTTGGGGATTTGAGGCAAGCCTGGGTTCCATGAGACCTTGACACGAAAACCAGGTCTTCGTTTTTATTTATGTTTTCCCTCCAAAATATTTTTTTGGGGATACAGGGAAAGCCAAACCTCAGCATGGCCCCACTCCCTTTCCTAAGAGGCCACTGTGTGGGGGACCAGGTAGCGTGGTCCATACAAGAATCACCATGCTGCTGCTACTCAGCTTCCTCACACGGGCTGGGACCTCCTCATGCAAAGCTGTGCAGTGGAGGCACCGGCCTCAGTCCTGGCTCATAGTAGGGAAAGGAGACCTGGTTCAAGAGGGGCCCACAGGGAAGGAGGAGCCTGCACCCTCAGAAGGGTGGAGTCCAGACTGAAGCCTTGGGGACTGAGGACTGGCCTCGTGTGACTTTGATAATGGGTTAAATCTTAGTTATGACTGATATTATTCTGGGGCTCGGGAACATTCTAGGTAGTTGCTCTCATCGTGGGGACACATCCTTGGTCCTCTATTTACTTTCTGTTTTGAGACAGGGACTCACTAAGTTGCCCAGGTGACCAGACCTCCAGACCTTGGCACAGCTGATGCCACGGTGGAAGTACCATTCAGGCCTCAGAACCCAGCACATAGGCAGCAATGCCCGCCAAAACAGGAACAAAGACCTCGTCCATCACTGCCTGTAGTTCTGGTAAAGTCCCTAACTGCACTAACCTTGCTTTTTGGCTTCTGTAGTTCCACTTCTGGCTAGGTCTTGTTTTAACTGAGGTGTGTCAAACCAGGATGTGGTTTTTGTGCTTAATAGCCCACCCCAGAGGCTCAGGACTGAACACCCAGTGCAGTGGCCGGCCAGCTAATAAAGACTTTATTTTGGCTTGAACCTGCATCCAGGTGGTCTTTTCTGGTGGACACTACACAATACTGGCTGACCTTGAACTTGCAGTCCCCATGCCTCGGCATGACAACACAATGACCTAGGCATATTTCACTCATCTGTTGTCTCACTATATTTCCCAGGTGGCCTTGAACTGCCTCTTCAGCCCAGACAGGCTTTGAACTTGTGACCCTGGGTAGCTGGGATGCCAGGCCCAGGAATGTTAAGCCCAACTGCATCTTTTGGTTTTTGTTTGTTTGTTTGTTTGTTTGTTTGTTTTTGCGAGACAGGGTTTCTCTGTGTAGCCTTAGCTGTCCTAGACTCCCTCTGCAGACCAGGCTGGCCTCGAACTCACAGCTATCAGCCTGACTCCACCTCCCTAAGGACTGGGATAAAAGGCGTGCACCACCACATCAGGTCCCCTGCCTCTTATTTTTTTTTTAACAATTGTTCTTCTGTGTTTATTTGAAGAGGCCTAAACTGACATCAAACTCTGTAGCTGAGGATGGCCTTGAACTGGGATTGCAATTAATAATTGGTTTGTTGTTTTGTTTATTGTTTTATTTATTTATCTTTTGAGACAGGGTCTCATTATATAGCCCTGGATGTCTAGAAACTCAATATATAGACAAGGCTGGCCTCAAACTCACAGGAATCCACTTGTCTTTTCCTCCTACACGCTGGGATTAGAGGCAAACAACTGGGCTTTAGACAACTCCATGGCCCACATAAAACACAGGAAAACACAAGAAAGTAGAAAAATCATTTACAGGACTTGGCAAACCAACTTATATTTCATTAACATTTTTACTGTGCCCTCCACAGCTTGTCCACAAGCCCGTTGCCTCCTCCAACACTCCCACTGATAGTCTGGAAAAAGCTGCAGAAATGTGTTCTTACCTGGGCCCACCTACCCAGATTTCAGCGCCTGGGGCCTCCCACACACAAACACCCTGGCACATGGAAGCAAGAAAAACCAGACATTCAAAGTCATGGACTACATAGAAAGTTCCAGACCAGCCTAAGCAACACGATTCCACATTAAAAAAAAAAAAAAAAAAAAAAAAGACCTAAACAAATCAACCTACCGTATAAGGTAAACCTCGAGGAAGCATTTGCCGAAGCAATTATTAAGCAAATTTGGCTGCACACTGTGGGTTCACCTCAGCACCAAGCTTAATAAAATATCAGGCCCCGGGCTACAGGAGGCAAAATCTTGCAGCAACTCAGATTCCTGAGACAGGTGCGCCTGAGCAGTGGTCACGAGGCTGTCCTGATCTCAGTGCAGATCGTGGGGGGGGGGGGGGGGGGGTTCAGGTTCTGGTTCAGGAGTTTTGGGTGAACCCTAGAATTTCTAGTATCCTAGGAGAGCCTGGTGCTAACAGTGGGTGCTAAACAGCTCTGTTTAGGAGTTCTCCTAGAAACAGTCATTGGGGTAAAAGATCCCTCCCAACCAGAGACCAGAAAGCTCCTCCTCGGATGCTCAGCCAGGTGGCAGCTCTTCTGGCCTGATGTGGCTCCCTGCCCTATCTACTAGAGAGCCAGCATCAACAGCGGCTCCTGGAGGGAAACTGGGCTCTAGCAGCTGTCCAGTAGCCTAAGGACACAGTAAATTTTCTTTTGCCATCAGCTAAAATGCACGGTGGATTCTTTTCAGCCATAGGCTACACACACTGTATTCTCCTTGGGCCTCAGTCACTGTACCTACCAAGGTGGGGTGGGGGGAGATGGGGTGGCAGAAGCGACCGGCACAACAGAATCAGGCCCAGTAAGGGTCTAGAGGAACAGAGCACCCAGTGGGCTGTATTTGCTGGCCTTATAGGATTCTATACCTATGGGTAATTTGTGTGTTCCTATAAGGAAAATAAGCTGAAGTCTGCACAGAGGGAAAAACACCAGGTTCAGAATGCATGAGGTGACCAGTGTTAAAGTGTTACTTTCCAAACTTGAAAGGAAGCCATTAGTGGGCGCCCTACCTGCCCCCCCCCCCACTTATCTTCTTACTTTCCTTCCTTCTTTCCTTTTCTTTTGTCTTTTTGTGATCTTTGCCCTCTACCCTTGTTGGTGATTTCTCCTCTGGTCCATCCTTCTCACTTTTTATTTCTGAAATATTTCATCTTTGACATTTTTTCGGTAGTCAAGTTGTGGTGACCTTTTCCTTCATGTCTTCACGCGAGTCTTGTCCTTAGGTGAGCATGTATTTATTCAATCAAAAATTTAAACCACGTTTATTTACTGTTTTCTAGTTGGGGGTGTGCAGTGCAAACGTGGAGGTCAGAGGACAACCCTCAGGGAGTCAGTGCTGTCCCTGTGTCATCGGAGCCCAGTGACTGAACTCAGGTTACCAGGCTTGGCCATCAGGCCTTTACCCACTGAGCCCTCTTGCCAGGCAGCCGGCTGGGTACTGACGCCCAGGCTTCACTTTGTGCCTATGGGATGATGCTCTCGCTTGTTTGCTTTCATTTTGTTTTCTCCTCTTGTTTGGAAAGAGTTGCTTTTCCCTTCCCCAGTGCATCTCCTAATGTCACTATGGAGTAGGGTGGAATGACCTTTTACTAACCACCCCTACCCCCCCCCCACACACACACATGCTCACAGCAGCAGCATATGGAACATGTAACTCTGTCCTCTTATGCTCTGACTACCCTGGCACTAATACAGCTCTTAACTTTTTAAAATGGCATAATAGCTGGCAGGGGTGTGTGTGTGTGTGTGTGTGTGTGTGTGTGTGTGTGTGTGTGTGTGTATGGCTTTTATCCAGCACTCAAAAACAGAAGCAGGACAGCCTGGTCCACATAAAGAGCTCCAGCCCAGGACCCTCTGCCCAGAATAAATAAGAAGAAAGAGAGAAAAAGAGAAAGAAAGGCCAGTCATGGTGGCACATGCCTATAATCCCAGCACTTGGGAGGCATAGGCAGGCTGATCTCTATGAATTCAAGGCCAGCCTGGTCTACAAAGTGAGTCCAGGACAGTCAAGGCTACACAGAGAGACCCTGTCTCAAAAATATTACATTATTGTTGAGCGTGGTGGCTCACACTGGTAATCTCAGTACTCATGGGATTAAGACAAAAGGACTGCTGCAAGTTTTAGGCCAGCCTAGGATACAGATGACTTTGTTTCTAAAAACAGTAAGAGGTGGCTAACACAGTGCTGGATTCTCTCTCAGAAGACCCAGATGTGGTTCCCAGCACACACATGATGGTTCACACCATTGGCAACTTCAACTCTAGGGAATCTAATGTTTCTGGTATTTGAACACACACACATGCACACATACAGTGTACACATGCACACATACTCATGTGCACACATACACATACCTGCATAAATAAAAATACATCTGTTTGTTTGATTGTTTTCTGATTATTCGAGATGGGCCTATGTACTCCTGGCTAGACTGGAATTTGTATATCAGAATGGCCTTGAACTCACAGAAATCCACTTGCTTCTGCCTCCCCAGTGTGCCGCCATACTGACTAAAAATAAATCTTAATAAAGGAGAAAACAAACAAAACAGTTTTCCTTTCAAACATCTTTTTCTTCCTTTCTTTCTCTTTTTAAATTTTACTCTTATCATCATCATCATCATCATCATTATTGTGTACGAGAGAGAGAGAGAGAGAGAGAGAGAGAGAGAGAGTGAGCATGCCAAAGTTGTCTCCTTCCATGGTGGGATCCAGGAAGCCAGCTTACATCCTCAGGTTTGCAAGGCAAGCACTTTGACCCCCTGGCCTCTTTTCAGCTCTTCCTCCTCCTCCTCCTCCTCCTCCTCCTCCTCCTCCTCCTCCTCCTCCTCCTTCCATTTTGTTTTGTCCAGGTGCCACATATGCCGATGGAGCAGTCTTCTCTGAGCTAGGGCTCCAGGACACATGTTGATGGTAAAGGATGCTACGCAGCGTCACGTCCCGGCTCTTATCCCACCTCCCAATGGTTAGACTCAGGGTTAGAGTTCGAAGTGAGATTGAGGAACTAGAGGACAGGTAAGGCTTGGACTCCCGTGTGCCAAGCCTTGGGGGTCAGGCAATGAGAGCGTTCTGGACCCCAAGACCCAGGCTCAAGTGCCATTGCATATATTGGAAATGCAGCACCCTTAGAGTTAGTAAGACTGCTCTGTCGGGGAGAGGGAGGGAAATGGGGCCCCACTCCTGGGGTGAAAGCAGATCCCTTCAGGCTGGAGTGAGGAACTGGGCTCTGACTTTATCACTTTACATTTGACAAGAGGTTGTTGTTGTTGTTGGTGGTGGTGGTATGTGTGTGTGTGTGTGTGTGTGTGTGTGTGTGTGTGTTGCCTGGAACTCGTGGCCTATACAAGTACTAGGCAAGAGTTCTGCCACTGAGCTATATCCCCAGCCTGGCAACGTTAAGCATTTGATTTCTGCTGCCTTCCTCAGCAGTCCCAAAAACCCCAGCAGACACTTCATGCACCCAGAGCCTGTGGTCGTGGGAGTGCACAGGAAATACTTGGTGGGTATTTGCGGGTTAACAAGGAAATTTGCACTAGTGCCTGGTGCTGGAGAAAGGCATATGTGAACACAGACGTGCGTGCCGGAGGGAAGGCTTTCGCCCATGAGCAGGCGGTCTCCCTGTGGCTAGCGCTGAATCCCCCAAGGCTGTTGGGAAGTGTATCGTAGGGCACGGGTTTCCAAACAGGTCAGGCTACTGCGCACAGTGATCAGCACAGACGCGAAGGTCCTGTGGCTCTGAGTAACTGGGAATGTGTGAGTAACAGGGCACTCATCACTCATCTGCTTTTGTCTAAACATGGCTAACAAGCCACCTCCCCGCCCAGCAGACCCAGGAGGTGGAGAAACCCCACCCTCCCCCACACTGGGGTCTTTGGGGCTCTGCTACCTGTCTGTGGACTGGGCAATCCAGGCTTTTGACTTCCCAAACACCACATTTGGGGGGGGAGGTGAGGAAGAGGCAAGAAGTCTCTTTAGGATTTGCTGTGTCCTGGTAAGAGAGATATTCTATATTCTTCTAGAATATTCTCTCAATAACTAGAATAACAAATGTTGCGAGTCTTGGCCTTCTACCCCGAATATAAACAAAAATTAGGCCTGCATTTCTGATTGATGTGAGGATGTAATTCGGTGGGGAAGTGTCTACTTGCCTGTCACAACCAAGTCTCCAGTTTGGGTCACTGGTACACACACCAAAAAAACAACTGGAAACTCTGAAGGATTTAGATCTTATTAGATGTGTTAGCTAGGTGTGGGAAGTAGAGGCAAAAGTTCATCAGTTAATGCCATCCTGAGCTACATGACAGATACTGTGTCTCGAGAAACAAAAACAAGCAAACAAAAAAGAGCTGGAAAAAGGGCTCAGTGGTTAAGAGCACTGCTGTTCTTACAGGGGACCCGCTTAGCTTCCCAGCACCCATATTAGGAGGCTATGGCTACATGTAATTCCTGCTACAGGGCATCTTGGCCCCTTTTCTAAAATCCCCCAGGTACTGGCACAGGTGTGGAATACACACACAAACACACACACACACACACACACACATACACACACACACCAATAAAGGGGGCTGCTGGGGAGATGGCTCATGGGCCAAGAGCATTTGCAGCTCTTGCAGAGGACCCAACTTGGGTCCCGTGTTGGTTTATGACATCTATAATTCCAGCTCCATGAGATCCAACGCTCTCTCCTGATCTCCAAGGGCACCAAGTGTACAACTGAAACACATTCATACATGCAGACAAAACATTCATACATATAAAATAAGACATTTTAAATATCTAATTTATTAAAAACAAAACAAGGGGGCTAGAGAGATGGCTCAGAGGTTAAGAGCACTGGCTATTCTTCCAAAGGTCCTGAGTTCAATTCCCAGCAACCACATGGTGGCTCAAAAAAAAATCTATAATGAGATCTGGTGCCTTCTTCTAGTCTGAAGGCATACAAGTAGGCAGAACACTGTATAAATAATAAATAAATAAATCTTAAAAACAAACCGAAACAATAGAGAGGACTGGAGAGATGGCTCAGTGGTTAAGAGCCCTGAATGTCCTTGCAGAGGATCCGGGTTCAATTCCCAGCTCCCACGTGGTAGCGCATAACTGTCTAACTCCAGGATCCCACACCCTCACACAGACAAACATGCAGGCAAAACACCAATGCAAAACAAAACAAAACAACAAAAGATGAGCTGCAAATATTAAAGTGGCGCCACGGGAGTGGGGATACGGGCTTTGTTAGTGGTGTGCTTTCCTACCTCAGCGCGCTTGGCCTGAGGGGGCACACCTGCAGACCTAGCACTCTCACACTCCTGCTCTTCCTGCCTCAGCCTCCTGGGTTCAGGAAATTCTGTGGACACCACATCAGGTCAGTCTTCTAAACTGTATTTAAACTAGTGAGGAGGCGGTACTTGGTCCTCCTGTTACCGGAAGGCCAGAGGATAAAAGAGGCCTATCCTCTCCTGGACCGCCTCCTGAGTTCACAGATTGAAGCCTGATCTATATGGAAGATTACAGGCCAGCCGGGCTACATAGTGAGACCCTGTCTTAGAGAGTGAAGGGGACGATGCAGGTGGCATGGGAGATGTTAGCCAATGGCACTAGGTGGATTCTGGAACCTCCTGTGTAGCCTGAGGCCATAATTAATCCTGATGTATGGGACACTTCAGAAGGACCCAAAGAGCAGGCCCCCAAGGTCCTCATCACAAATAAAGGGTCAGATATTACATATTTTGATTAATCCTTTTTCTGTAATGCACTATAAATATGAGCAATTTTAATTTGTTAGTTATACCTTAATAATGCTGGGAAGACTAGATAATGAAAGAGAAAAATGAGGCTTGGGCATATATAAATAAATAAAATAGAAGAAGCATCTTTAAGCTCAGCACTAGGGAGACAGAGGCAGGCTGATGTCTATGAGTTTGAGGCCAGCCTGATCTACAAAGTGAGTCCAGGATAGCCAGGACTACACAGAGAAACCTTGTCTCAAAAAAATAAAAAACAAGCCAGGCATGGTGGCTCACACCTTTAATCCCAGCACTTGGGAGGCAGATCTCTGTGAGTTCAAGGCCAGCCTGATCTATAAAGCGAGTCCAGAACAGCCAAGGCTACACAAGAAAGACCCTGTCTCAAAAAACAAACAAAACAAAAAGAAAGGGAAAAAACAAACAAACCAAAGCCCTAGTGCGTACACACACACACAAATAAATAAAAAATAGGAATAGAGGAATATCCCAGAATTCTCAGTAGGTGCTGGGTTTAAAGGCCAAGAAAACTTTCCCTCCACAGCAGCTCCAGGCAGAGAGCGGTGTAAGTCCATAGGATCCTACAAGTTGGAGGTGTGACTCCCTGACACAGAACAGCCTAGCAGCACAAAACAAAATACTCTGAGAATATTTACAAAGTTTTCCCACTCCTTTATTTATTTAGAGAAAGAGTCTCAGTCTGCAACCCAGGCTGGCCTTAAACTCATGATTTTCCTGCCTCGCTCTCCTGAGTTCAGGGAATACAGTGGTCACCACACCAGATCAATCTTCTGAACCGTAATTGGTCCTGTTACCGGAAGGCCAGAGAAAAAAAGACGCCTAGGCCGGTCTGGAATGCTGCCTCAGCTCACGGTCTGACTTCCTTCTGGACAGGGCTTGAGAGAGCCTGCAGTTTGTCATCGTCCTCTGGACATTCACACAGATTTGAGCAGTATTTTCTAACGTGAATACAAGTGTGCGTTACTAGGTTATTAAAAAAAAAAAAAAAGAGTAACACGTGGCATTAACCCCCAAAGGTGACTACAAGTTTTAAAGAGAAAAAAATGCAAGGCCCGTCCCCACCCATTGACCTACCCTCCTCTTTCCAGCAGCCACCCATAAACTGTAGGCCCTCAGATGGGATTGCCCCCTTGCAAATAAATATTTTTGTTTCGAGAAAATGTTAATAGCCCGTGGTTTTTGCAGTAAACTTGGGTGTTTTTGCATTGGGTGGGGTCACAGAAAGAAGAGTTACCATCCATACCTTCCTCCAAAAACAAAAAAACAAAAGATGAGGAAAAGAAGAGGAAAACAAAGATGACCCATCTAGAACAGCCTAGAAACAGTGGCAATTGCATCTCGACACACACACACACACACAAACAAAAACACACACATACACACACAGAAACAAAAACACACACGTACACACACACAAAAAAAAACCCCAAAAACACACACACACACACACACACACACAGAGGTAGCGCACAGAGGAAGAAAACCAGTGCACCTCCTGATTCCACTGTTCTTCCTACTGTCCTTTAAAACTTCCAACATGTCTAAAGTCAGAGGAATTACCATCGGAAACACTGCTCGCCGGGGCTCCGTCCCTGGAGCCACTGTGCCTGCCCGCGGAGCTACATCTCACTTCTCATGTCTCAGGCATCACCAGAGACACACAACTGTCAGATAACTTCTTATGTGTTTGTTATTCCAAGCATCCAGCCCTGACATGATTATCACTCCCAACAGAGACGCAGAGAGCCATAATTATTTATTCCACCCACCTATCTGTCATCTAAGTATCTTGTACCTATTTGTATATGTATGTAAGTATTATGTATCTATGTATGTACTACCTGTCATCATGTACCTATCATATATGTATGTGTGTATGGATGGAGGGATCTATCCATCTCTGTCTTTAAGACAGGATCTCTTGTAGCCTAAGTTGGCCTTGAACTCACTTAGTAGAGAATGGCTTTCAGCTTCAGAATTTCTGCCTTCGCGCTTTGTTTGAGTGCTGGTGCCACGGACAGCACCATACATGGCTGCATCTCCTCTCCTTTTCTTTTTCTTTTCTTTTTCTGTTTTCTTCCTTCTCTCCCCACTCCCCCCCACCCCTCACTTTTCACTGTTAAGGAGAGTGCCCCTTGTCAATGTTATGTTGTTAAATTAAGCCACAAGAACTGAAAAGCTTGAAAAACTAAGCAAATGCCATAAAGCAATTAAACAACTCCCTTCCAGGGTTGTGTGGGACACAAGTGCCATATGACCCTAAGCCACCTGTGACCCTTTTAGGAAGGTGACATTCCAGATCAGGTCTTCTTAATTCAAAACCCGTCTATAAAGGTTGACGGAGAACAAAAGCAGCCCAACTGTTACCGCAGAGGCCACCTCTGTAGGAGTTTTTCCTCTGACACCTTCTCTTGCCTCACAGGAGTGTCACCGGAACAGCTGGGCCCTGCCTTTCCCTGGCTTTCATTCTAGTGAAAGATACAAAGGACAATTGTGATGGCCGCATGTCAGCCAAGTAAGGACTTCCAAAGTCCGTTTAAGCCGCTCCAGCTCTCAGCGGCTTCCCACTGGTGGTCCTTTGCTAACTTCTCCTCCCTAGGAGCCCATCCCACATCTCATGGCCTCGGCCCATTGCTTCACTCCTCACCAGGATGTGAGACCCATGACCTCCTCACACACCACACCTAGGACAAGCTGTGTCAGGTAGATATAGCGGCTAGAAGCCAACAATCAGCGTGCGAACCGGCTTCTTTTGTTGTTGTTGCTGTTTTATTTTGGTTGCTTTTTTTTTGTCTTGTTTGTTTGTTTGTTGTTTTTCAAGACAGGATTTCTCTGTGTAGCCTTGGCTGTCGTGGACTCAGTTTGTAGACCAGGCTGGCCTCGAACTCACAGCGATCCGTCTGCCTCTGCTTCCCGAGTGCTGGGATTAAAGGTGTGCACCACCACGCCCGGCTCCGGCTCCATTTTTAATTGCTTCAATCTGTAAAAAAAGTTTCCTATTAGGACAGCTCAAACAACTCTGAGGCTAGAGAAAAGCTGCACTCTACTCCAGGTGCCCCTTAACCTCACCTGGGGCGGACAGCCTGCAGTTGCCACGCCTCACCAGAAGCAGCCCTGGGCTGAGTCACGGAGGGGCTCCATGCCCTTGTGGCCATCCTCCGGGTTCCTCTCTGGAACTGTATCTTTTTTTTTTTTTTTAAACCCGAGGGCTCTAGGTCAAGGAGTTGTTTGGCTGTTTTTGTTTTTGTTTTTGTTTTTAAGCTGTCCTTTCTGGAACAACAAAGGCCAAATCTCCCTGCCATTAGTATAAAGATCTTAGACCTCTCAAACTGTATGAACTTGTCTACTGAGTAAGAGAAACAGCTGTGGGACAAAAGAAGACCAAACAGATTCTAGAACTCTTGTGATCCCAGAAATTAGGAGCCAAGAAAGAAGAGTCAATGGTTCCCTCTGGTACCCATACACATCAAGGTCGCATCTGGTACACAGGAACAGGCGAAGGCCCCTTCTACCACAGAGTTCAGTCTGGACACAGGAAGGGAATCCAGATAAATGGAGAAGAAATGAGTGGGCCTTTAAATAAATGCTTACGTGATGTCATCAGCTACTGTCCATCTGTGGGAAAATAGTAACCCGGGGCTTCTTCCTCAGGCTCTCACACCTTCTACAACTCCATGTAGCTTTAAGACCCAAAGCTAATAAAAAGCAAATTCCGTGAAAGTGCTTTGAAACAAGCCAGACAGAAAGATGGCCCATTGGAAACGGGGGTAATTAGTGTGAACAGGCAGTCCACTGAAGAGGAAGTCTGAGTGTTTAGGAAGACAGGAAAGGGCGGCCTCACTGTAGGATTGCCATCATCAGAACCTGCAAGGCCCACACATGATGAACTCAGGCTGTAATTAAATAAAGGGAAAGAGTGATGCACTATGATGAAGTCACACACACGCAAATACAAAAGTCCGAAAAATTGTGTACAAAACCACAGGTGATGCTGCACACCTTTAACCCCAGCACTCAGAGAGCAGAGGCAGGAGGATCTCTGAGTTTGAGGACAGCTTGGTCTACAGAGTGAGTTCCAGGGCTGTACAAAGAAACCCTGTCTCAAAAAAAACAAAAAACAAAAAACAAAAAACAAAAAACAAAACAACAAGCAGAGCGTGGTGGCACATGCCTTTAATCCCAGCACTTGGGAGGCAGAGGCAGGTGGATTGCCGTGAGTTCGAGGCCAGCCTGGTCTACAAAATGAGTTCAGGACAGCCAAGACTATACAGAAAAACCGTGTCTCAAAAAAACAAAACAAACAGACAAAACCAACAACAACAACAACAACAACAACAACAAAGAAGGAGGAGGAGAAGGGGAGGTAGAGTTGTGTTCAAAAACAAGACCCAGTCAGAAGACACAAACATCTCAGCTGTGTCCTGATTCCTTCAGCGACATCGAGGCTTTCTATTAGCTAGGAGTGTGCAGTGAGGTTGGAGGTGGTGGGGTGTCCGTCTAAGTAGCTTAGAGCTGTAAGTTCTCTGCCACACCTCCCCTCCTGTGCAATCTGAAAAGTTAGATCTTTAACTCCAGCATAGCATTTTCCAAGTCTCCAAGGCCCCTGGGTCCTGAACAGCCTGCAGGTGGCTTTTGCTTAGGCCACAGGTGCTATGTAAAGACGTCTGTCACGCAGGGTACTAGTCAATCCCACAGCAAGCTCTTCAGCACCTGGTGAGAGATTAGCTCCAGCTCCTTGCCTGGCCTGGCCCGGAGGGGCAGGGCTGCAAAGCTGTTTGCCTGGGGGACCCTCTTGTGTGGGGGGGAATTGTTATCTTGATCTTCTAAGAGAAACCTTCCCGTCACTTAAGACACCAACCCCTTGCCTCTCCTACCTTCTTCCAGCCTTTAGAGAGGCACCTGATGTGGGATGCTGTGGCCGCGGGTCCTCCTCCACCACTCCTGCAACTTGAAAGTTGTGTTGCTTTTGTCTCTCTGCTCCCCAACCAGACCTCATACCCATGAGTGCTCAGAGCATCTATTGTGCAAAGAACTGGCTTGACTGACACCATGCAGTTTAAGAAAGTCACTTGTCAGGGGCCGGAGAGATGGCTCAGAGGTTAAGAGCAAGGACTGTTCTTCTAGAGGACCAGGGTTCAAATCCCAGCACCCACATGGCCACTCACAACTGTCTGTGACTCCAGTTCCAGGTGATACGACATCCTCACACAGACATACACGCAAGCAAAACACTAATGTACATACAAATTAAAAATAAAAATAAAGGCCGGGTGTGGTGGCACACGCCTTTAATCCCAGCACTCAGGAGGCAGAGGCAGGTGGATCGCTGTGAGTTCGAGGCCAGCCTAGTCTACAAAAAATGAGTCCAGGACAGCCAAGGCTACACAGAGAAACCCTGCCTCGAAAAGCAAAAATTAAAAAACAAAACAAAATAAAAAAACCGCACCACAGAAAACCCAACATGGCGGCCCAAGTATATAATACTAGCATCAGAGAGGTAGAGGCAGAAGGGTCAGAATTTTAGGGCCATCCTTGGCTACGCAGCAAGTCTAAGGCCAACCTGGGCTATTTGAGACTGTGTCCTTTAAATTTTATTTTATTTTATTTATTTATTTATTTTACAAAAAAGCTGCTTATTTACCAGCCATTGTGTTGTTGCTGTGTTCCAACTGCCTAAATAAGGACACCTGTTGGTGATGTCTTCGGTGGGGCAGTTTATGCCCCAGGGTCTTGGGCTCTGCCCCTTCCTCTGCTTCCTCTGCATCCCTAAGACCCTGGGGATTTCAGACCAGCTTTTTCTGTGAGAATGCCTCAGTCTCGTGAGCTGTTTGATTCCCTCTTGCAGCAGCCCCCTTCCCTGTTGCTGTGGCAAATGTACTCCCTGTCACTGTCAGGGCTCCTTATGCTGGCTCGGCTGCCCTGAAACTTATTCTGTAGACCAGGCTGGCCTCGAACTCAGAGATCTACCTGCCTGTCTCCCAAGTACTGGGATTAAAGGCATGTGCCACTATTACCCAGCTTTAAAAAACAAAAAACAAAAAAATTAATGGGAGCAGTTTCCATAAGTCCTTTTCTGGGTTATCAGAGACAGCTAGGCCAGGTATGGTGACCCCAGCACTTGAAAAACTGTGATCTGTAACATCAGGACTTGGGAAACTGAGGCAGAAGGTCTATTGCTAGTTCAAGATAAACCTGGGCTACAGTATCAGAGCCTCTGCCTTTAAAGTGCTGTAATGTCACACCTCGGGCAGGCTCTGGAAAATTCCACTGTACAGAGTGCAAGGGGAAGAGAATGACATCTGGGGTTGTGAAACACTTGTGAGGCTAGGTGCCTCTGGAGGATTCCCGGCCCCTGATGCTGGGTACCAAGCTAGCCAAGGCGACACAGAGCTTCCAGTGTGCTGATGATGGCTACCTGGGGGGGAGGGGGGGCAGCGACTTTGCATGGTTCCTGTGACCCTGCAAGTCCTTTCCCCCAAACTCTTGCTAGGCCTTCTCTTTCATTTTCCCTGAAGGGCTGAGTGTTTCCCTGGGGGCTGGTTCAGGTGTACAGGAGTTTGAAACTGTAGTTCTGGCTAGGACCCATGATGTGTGGTCTTGGGCAAGCTAATGTCGCTTCTCAGAGACTCATTAACCCTCTTATAGGTGAAGGGAGAATAGAAACTTGACTCACTAGAACATTCTGTAGCATCAAAGGAAATGTTATGACTAACAAATTTTTTTTCAATTCTTTTTTTTTAAACCTTTGTTTCATTGTTGTTTATTTATTTATTATGTATACAGCATTCTGCCTTCTTGTACCCCTGTAGGCCAGAAGAGGACATCAGATCACATTATGGATGGTTGTGAGGCACCATGTGGGTACTGGGAATTGAACTCAAGACCTCTGAAAGAGCAGACAGTGCTCTTAACTACTGAACCATCTCTCCAGCCTGGCTAATCAATTCTCTTTTTAAAAATATTTATTTATTATTTTGTATGTATTTATTATTAT
Source organism: Acomys minous (assembly GCF_964271855.1). NCBI lineage: Eukaryota > Metazoa > Chordata > Mammalia > Rodentia > Muridae > Acomys > Acomys minous. The sequence goes on along the minus strand of NC_140485.1, from coordinate 62,543,692 downwards.
GCATGTACACCTGCATGCCAGAAGAGGACATTAGATCACATTATAGATGGTTGTGAGCCACCATGTGGTTGCTGGGAATTGAACGCAGGACCTCTGAAAGAGCAGTCAGTGCTCTTAACCTCTGAGCCACCTCTCCAGCCCAGGCTAACCAATTCTTACGACTGAGCTTCTCACTGGGAAGTTTTCTACGCAGGTAACAAACAGTGAGTGGGGCCGATTCTCTGCAAGGATTTGATGTTTTAGAGAAAAGGTAAGTTCTCATCTTTAAAAACAAATATTTCCTGGTGACCTCCCACCTTCTTCATATGAGGTGACACATTAGACTATCCAGGACTCATATCACGAAGTTCAATGTAAAAACGAAGCCAGAGCTGAAGATGGAGCTTGGCTGGTGGCATGCTTGCCTACTACGCACAAAGACCTGGGTTCAACCCCCAGCCCTGCAGGAAGTGGACGCGATGGTGCATGAACATGGAGGAGGCAGGAGGAAGCGTTCAGCCCATCGTCAGCTACACAGACAGATCTAGTCTGAGAGCTGCATGCATGAGGTAATGTCTAGGAGAAAAGGGGTCTACCCAGCAGTCCAATAATTTTCAAATTATTTTCATATATACCTGTTAACTTTGTATGTCTTCTTTTTAAAAGAATTTAATAGTTCCCAGGAAGGGGTAGCACAGGCCTTTTACTCAGGAGGTAGATGCAGGGGGAATCTCTGTGAGTTCGAGTCCAGCCTGGTCTACAAATCAAGTCCAGGACAGCCAGGGCTACACAGAGAAACTCCGTCTTGAAAAATCAAATCAACCACATATAAAGATGGTGCATGCCTTTAATCCCAGCACTTGGGAGGCAGAGGCAGGTGGATCGCTGTGAGTTTGAGGCCAGCCTGGTCTACAAAGCAAGTCCATCCAGGATAGCCAGGGCTACACAGAGAAACCCTGTCTCAAAAAACCAAACCAAACCAAAACAAAACAAAAAAGATTTTAAAAATTCTTTTTTTATTTGGGTGTGTCTGTGTGAATGTCTGCCATGTGCATTTTAAGTCCTAGGCAGCTGGAAGAGGGTGTCAGAATCCCTGGGGCTAGAGTCATAGGCGGTTGTAAGCTACCTACACTGTGGGTGCCGGGAACTGAACTTGTGCCCTCTGGAAGAGCAGAGATGCTCTCAAATGTCGACCGGGTCTCTGCCTTCCTGTATGCCTTCTTTTTGAAAGAAAATTAAGAAGACAAATGGGACTGGAGAGTTGTCTGTGTGCCTAAGAGCACTTGTTCCTCTTGCAGAGGACCCAGGTTCGATTCCCAGCACCCACAACTGTCTGTTACTCCAGTCCCAGATCTGATACCCTCTTCTAACCACGCTGGGTGCCAGGCATGCATGCAGTGCACAGACATATATGAAAGCCTACCAGTCATGAAATAATAAAATAAATAAATAGTTCTTAAAGCTAAAAAGTTTTTAATTAGGGGGCTGTAAAGATGGTTTCGAGGTTAAGCACATGGCTGCTCTTACAGAGGACCCAGGTTCGGTTCCCAGAATCCACGAGGCAGAACCCAGTCGTCTGTAACGCCAGGTCCAGAGAATCTGATGGCCTCTTCTTATCTCTTTGGTTACCAGGCACATATGTGGTGCACATGCATGCATGCAAGCAACAACTCATACACAGAAAATTTTTTTTTTAATGTTTTGTTTTTCTAGACAGGGTTTCTCTGTGTAGCCTTAGCTGTCCTGGACTCACTTTGTAGACCAGGCTGGCCTCAAACTCACAGAGATCCACCTGCCTCTGCCTCCCGAGTGCTGGGATTACAGGCGTGTGCCACCATGTCTGGCTCAAAATATATTATTAGCCTGACATTTTGCCACACGTGCCTTTAATCCCAGCACTCAGGAAGCCGAGGCAGGCAGATCTCTGAGCTTTGAGTCTAGTCTCCATAGTGAGCTCTAGGCCAACCAAGGCTAACTAGTGAGCCCCTACCTCAAAACAACAAAACAAAACATTATTACTACTGCATATGTCAGAGGAAACTTTTGAGGCATCCCTTTCTTCTTTCATCTGTGTGCTCTGAGGTTCATCTCAGTCATTAGACCTCACAGCAAGCATTTTACCCATGGACTCATGCTTTTTTATTTATTTTAAGACAAGGGTCTCACTGTGTGGGTGGTTGGACTAGAACTGGCTATGTAGACTAGGCTGGCCTTGAACTCACAGAGCTCCAGTCACCTCTGCCTCCTCCTGAGTGCTGGGTTTAAAGGCATGTGCCACCACTCCTAGTAAAATGTATTATTTTTCAAAGCTGGACATTGGAGCTGGAAAGATGAGTAAGACATCAAGAGCAGTGGCTGCTCTTCCAGAGGACCCATATTCTGTTCCCAGCACCCACGTGGTGGCTCACAACTATCTGTAACTCTAGTTACAAGGGATCCCGTGCTCTCTTCTGGTCTCTGTGGGCACCAGGCTTGTTACAAGCCCAATCATAGAAAACATACAAATAAAATTTAGAAAAAATAATAATTGAAATAAATACCAGGTATGTTAGCTAAAGTGCCACATCTTAGTGTGGAGTCCAGTAAGCACGTGCGTGGTCAGTAACTTCTCGTGACAATACCTCTACCATGAGATCTAAGACAAGTCCATTACCCACGACAGTCCCCTCCTGCTCCTCCCGATCCCTCGGCCCCACCAAGGGTGCTGGGAATGGCATTCCAAATTAATAATGAAGTTTAACGACCTATTCTTGTTACTCTTCTATTGTTGTGATAAAACATTTCCGACCACAGGCAACTTGGGGAAATACGCGTTGTATTTTTATCTTGCACTTTTAGCTCACCGTCTGTCGTAGATGGAAGTCACGGTGAAAACTTGAGGCAGAAACCTGGAGGCAGGCACTGAAGCGGAGATCCCAGAGGAGCAGTGCTTGCTCTCAGGCCCACATGCAGCTTCCTTTCTTATATAGCCCAGGCCCATCTGCCTACGGGGTGGTACCGCCCACAGTGGGATAGGCTCTCCTCCACCAGTTAGCAATCAAGAACATGCCCTACAGACATGCCCATGGGCCAGTCTGATGGAGGTGGCTCTTCAGTTGAGGTTTCCTCTCCCTAGGCGTGTCAAATGGACAAGATCAGCCATCCCATCTTTACAACCACTGCTTGGGCCTCTGCCCCCAGTGACAATGCCCTCCACTCATGAGCTTTCTCTCAGTCTGCGAGTTTCATAAATAACTGCTAATTCTGTTCCATTGTGTAGACACCGTTGTAAACAGATAGCACGTTAAGGAAATCCTGTGTGTATGCGCATGCTTGTGTACATGCATGCATGTTTGTGTGTGAGCAGCAGCATTCATGTGCCATGGCTCACAGGTACAGCTTAGAGGACAGCCTCCTGTATAGATGCTCATCTCTCCCCTGTTTAAATTAGAGTCTTACCAGGCGGCGCCTGCAGCATATGCCTTTAATCGCAGAGGCAGGTGGATCTCTGTGAGTTTGAGGCCAGCACGGTCTACAGAGCAGGTTCCAGGACAGCCGGGGCTACACAGAGAAACCCTGTCTCAAACAAAAACAAAAATAAAACAAACAAAAAGTCGACCAACCAAACGAAAGAGGTAACTAACGCAGAAGTTAGAATAAGGGATGGAGTATTGCTGTGAGAAGCTTGGCTGTGTTGTTTTTGTCTTGGAGGGATTTGAAGACCTTAGGATTTTGCACTAGGAAAGTGGTTGGACACTGTAAGTAGAGATTAAAGGGTCATTCTGGTAGGATGGATCCCGGAAGACGGCAGTGCTGAGAGCCATGTGGACTCAGCTCGGGAGGCCTCAGAGGGGAACAGTGTTAGCAGAGGGGCCAGAGGCCATCCACCACGGGACGCTTCGGCAAAGAGTCTGGCCGCCTTCTGCCTTTGACCTGAGAACCTGCCTGTAGCTGAGTTAACAAACGTTAGAAACTTAGTGTCGCATCCCAGGAATGTGCTGGAACAGAGGCTGGAATTGCTAAGGAGATTAGAGACTTTAGTGGTCTGATTGGATCAAATGGAAGCGTTCTCCCAGGCCAAGACCCCACACAGCATTTCCAACTGGTGAAAGCCAGGGCCTTAAGCATTTTTCTGTTCATAGACCGCAACTTAAACAACAGTGGCTACCAGCGTGGTTCAGTGGGATAAAGGGTTCCACCCAAGCTGGCTGCAGTGTGGGGCACTGGCTTTAGAAGCAAAGGATACGAGGGTAAAGGGGACATATATTCTTCCTCTGTGGCGTCAGAGAATTGAGGCCCAGGTAGCATGTGGCAAGGGGGTCCCCATGTGAAGACCCTGAGATGTCAGGAGACCACGGTGTGAAGTTGTAAAAACGAAGCCTGGTTTGTGTTGGAGACCCCAAGATGTTGGAGGTGTCAGCGCTATGGGATATCTGGCAGAGAGGGCTGCACACAGGGAGTGGAATCAGCCTGAGGAAAAGATATATGTTGCAGTTGGCAAGGCTGGACCGGCAGAGCCATCGAAACCCTCACAGAGCCATCTAATCCCAGACAGAGAGTTGTAAGATTCGGAATTATTCCTGCTGGGTTGTGATCCAATATTTCCTCACCACGACCCCATCCCTTGCCTCTCCTTTGGAATGGTAATGCCTATCCTGTCCTGCTGTATACTGGGAGTTATGTCGTTTGCTTTTTTTATTTTTAGGGAGTTACAGTTAAGCAATTGAGTTGAGTCTCAGAAGAGACGTTGGACTTTTCAACAATGTTGAGACTGTGGGACTTTTTAAGTTGGGCTAAATGCATGTTGCATTGTGACACGACCATGAGGCCATGGTGGCCAGAGAGTAGAATGTGGTGGTTTGAATGGGAGAGGGAACCCCCCGGGAGGCTCATGGATTTGAACACCTGGTCCCCAGCGGGCAGTGCTGTTTGGGGAGGCTTAAGGGGTACAGCCTTGCTGGAGGAAGTGCAGTACTAAGGGCAGGCTTTGGGAGTTTATCGTCTCACTCTACTTCTGGTTCTCTGTCTCTTTGTCTCTGTCTCTCTCTCCTTTCTGCTTGTGTGGGAAACTGTGAGCTCTCAGCTTCCTGTTTCAACCACCATGTGTCCCTTCTACCTTGATGGGCTGTGATCCTCTGAAATCATAAGCTCAGCTAAATCCTGCCTTTTTTTATCCTGCCTTTTATAGGTTGCCTTGGTCACGGTGTTTTGTCACAGCACATGGAGTAACTAATACACAGCGCCACACAGCGCCACATCTACTGTCCTTCCAAAAGCAGAGCTCCTAAGCCCAGCTACTTTTTTACCCTGGTCTCTGTTTCTCTGAGGGAGAGAGGCGTGGTGATAGGGCTCTTTCTACGTAGCTCAGGCAAACTTCGAACTCCAAATCTCTGTGCCCCTGTCTTCAGAGTATTGGGATGAGGGGTCAGCCCCACTAGGTATGGGATCGTTGTTGCAATCCCCGTTCTGAATCATACCTCTTGGAACCGAAGCAAAGTTGTGTATGCTGTAGGGAGTGGAAAGGACGTGATGCATGACACGTTGAGTCTCCATCTCTCCTGGAGACAGAATCAGGCAGGTGAGAGGTAAACACAGATTACATCTGGCATAGAAACGGATTCAGGACCCAGCAACGCGGGAGGCAGAGGCAGGTGGATCTCTGAGTTCGAGGCCAGCCTGGTCTACAAAGCGAGTCCAGGACAGGCAAGGCTATACAGAGAAGCCCTGGCTCAAAAAACCAAAAGAGAAAGAAAGGAAGGAAGGAAGGAATAAAGAAAGAAATGGATTCAGGAGAACCTGGGGCCTGGCATGAAAGGAGCAGATGAAAGGTCAGGAAGATGCTAGGTGTAGAGAGGCCAAGTAGCTCCCACTGTAGGTGGCGTTGTGGGCTGTCTTGCCGAAGCCCAAAGGCCGTGAGGACAGCTGGCTGTCATTCCTCTATTCAGGAAGGAAAAGAGTTAGATTGGTGTGCCTTACATTCTATTTTGGAAAAACTCTATTTACTTTTTTTTTTTTTTTACCTTACATCTACAGACTTTTTGACTGCATGTATGTGTGTGCATCATGTGTATGTAGTGCCCACAGAGGCCAGAAGTCCTGCCGGAACTGAAGTAACGGATAGGCTGTGACCGCCCTTGTAGGTGCTGAGACCTGGCCTCCTGTGTGGAAGAGCAGTCTGCGCTCCTCCCGCTGTGCTTTCCCCAGACCTTGCCTTAGATTACACAGTTTCAGCCTCTGCCAGGGCCCAGGTGTGCCATAGCAAGAACTGGGGTTTTGTTTGTTTGTTTGTTTGGTTGGTTGGTTGGTTTTTTGTTTTGTTTTGGTGGTTTGTTGTTGATGACCTCTTCTGAGGCCCTCATGGTTCCCAGGGCCAAATTTAAGCGTGGGTTTTTAATCCAGTCCTCTGGGAGGGAGGGAGGATATGGTGGCATGAGGAGCAATAGGAGTGAGGCTGGATGTGGGTGCTGCCCGAGCTCAGGCTGCCAGACCCTACCTCACAGCTTCTGGTTGGGTGGGAATCCTACACATTCCCACAGGTACCTCTGGCCTTTGAGACACCTCCTCATTACCCCTACCACTCCTACCCCTCACCACCCTACCCCTCACCCCCATCCCCTAACCCCCCACCCTACCCCACATCCCCACCTCCCCCCACCCCCCACTAAGTCCGAGATTCTTTTTGGTTAGTTGGTTGGTTTTTGTTTTGTTTTCCGATATAGGGTTTCTCTGTGTAGCCCTGGCTGTCCTCCACTCACTTTGTAGACCAGGCTGGCCTCGAACTCACAGTGATCTGCCTGCCTCTGCCTCCCAAGTGCTGCGATTACAGGTGTGTGCCATCACGCACACCTGTATTCTTAACACCTGGAAACACACACACATAAGGCTGGAGGTGGTTCTAACAGGCCCGCTTCCAAAACAGCAGGTACCTGCCAACAAGATGGAGATGTGTTATAGCCCCACAAGACCAAGCTAGCAAGCTTCTTTGACTGTGCGTAGCTTTTTTATGAAAAGAAAATGTTGGCTTAAGACATCTCTAATTCTTGGTTTTGAGGACTAAAGATTTTGTTCTATAGAAATGTGAGAGGGGGTTGTGTGTGTGTGTGCGCCACATACATATACATACACACATTTGTACAGGTGTTTTCTAACTTGGTAGGGGATTAGTGGGACTGATAGTAAAGATGGTTTGGGGCCTAGAAACATGGCTTTTAAGAGCGCTTCCTGCTCTTGCAGAGGACCCAGGTTCAAATCCCAGCACCCACAAGGTTATCCAAACTATAAACTATAACTCCAAATCTAGGGCATCCACAGCCCTCTTCTGGCCTCCGTGAGTACTGCCTATATGTGGTGTACATAATAACATTCAAGCTAACTCTCATACATACAAAAAATTTAAATCTTTTAAAGGGGTGTGTGTGAAACCTGTGATTCCTGTAATCCCAGCACGCAGAGCAGAGGCAGGAGAATTGCCCCAGTTTCAGACCATCCAGGCCTCTGTAGTGAGAACCTGTTTCAAAGGCGGGGCTTTGCTTGCCTGTTTCAAAGGCAGGGCTTCAAAGATGGTGTTTGATTGTGTGATTGTGTGTGTGTGTGTGTGTGTGTGTTTATGCTACGGAGTAGATCTCAAACCTACCATAGTTTTCTTTCAGTTTCTGGTTTTAATTAGGTGTTGCTATTTACTCGATGGAGTTTCCCTCTGGATCCTTGGGTTGCCATGGTGACACTTTGGGCCTTTTGGTGTTGCTTTGGGCCTGCAGCCGGCTGAAATGAGTTCTGACAGGAAAGACTCTGAGCTTGGCACTGGAACAGGAAGACGGTTCTGCACCTTTTGAGAAGGATGCCATAAGTACCTGAAGACATTGCAGTGTGGCTTCGGGGACAAGTGGCTAGAGGTGAAGCAGACCTTTGTTTGCTGCCCCTTGCCTGGCTAGTGCCACCTTCTCAGGAGGGTAAGAACTTAGGGGAACCTGGGCCTCGGATCAAGTTTGTTTGCTTGTTTTTCCAGCTCTTGGAGTGGAATCCAGAGAGCTTTCCTCAGCCCGGGCAAGTGCTCCACCTCCAACTTCCTAGTCCCATTTGCTGTTGTTGTTGATGATGATGATTATTTACTTATCTTGAGATAAATTTTTGTTCTGCAGCCCTGACAGTCCAGTGTGGCTTCCAGCTTCTGTGGTGGTTCTCGGGTCTCTGAGTGGTGGGGTTAAAGGTGTGAGCCATGGATCCTGTCCCGGGTGCTTTTCTTCCTCTTTGTATACCAGGGCTCCTCCCGAGGAACGACATAGCTAGTCAAAGAGCCATTGGATTGACTGTCAATGTCCTCATCTCCCGAATGTGGGTAAGAAGCATAAGCCATGGTGGCTTTTTTCCCCACAGGGCCTTGTTAAGGAGCATAGGACAGGCTGGACGTTACGATCTTCCTACCTCAGCTTTCTGAGTATTGGCATGACATCTAGTTTCTTGTATCTTTTTTTTTTTCTTGCATCTTTTTAATTTCTTGGATTTTTTTTAAAAAAAAAATATGAGTAATATGCACTCAGAAGGGCAGTAACAAGAGACCATGGGACAATCACCCCACCCCCCCATCTACCCCTCCCCCACCCTCCACCCCACCCACCCCTCCCCCACCCCCCAGAAACATGTAACAGTAACAACAACAAAAAGCAAACCAAACTTCTTTTCTGGAACAGAGTTTGAAATAAATAAAACCAGAATGTTCAAGGGTGATTACTGTGTTTCTTTTGAAAGATAATTGTGACTTTAGTTGCAAACCCCTCCCCAGGACAACAAACAAACCCAGCAGAAAGGAAGCCTCCAACTGTAAGGAAATGCGTCAGCTTTATCATCACCACGTCTCCCCTCCCCCAGCCTCGTCCTATTGCTTCAGGGGATAGTCTGGCCTGAGTCCTCTGACTGGACTCTGTGAGTGGCCTGTGCTGCTATTAAAATGAATTATATTAGTAGTTAAAGTTCTGGAGGTGCAGCTTGGTGGTATACCAGGCCTTGAGACCCAGAATCCAAAGAAAGCAATCCAAGCAGGGCTAGTCTGGTGGCCACACCTCAGGTCCTAGCACTCCAGAGGCTGAGGCAGGAGGCTCCACTTTGAGCTTGTGATTTTTCTTTTAAGGATCCAGGGGTTTGTGCGCGCACGCGCACAGTCCTCTAGTTACACTTCCAAGTATGATTCATTTCCCTTGTCTTTTTGTGTTCAAGTCTTTAGTCCAAGAAGTGACTGGAAGAAAATGTTAAAAGATACAAAACAAAACAAAACCTCTTCCCCCCCAACAAACAAAAAAGCCCCTTGTGGTGGCTTTGTGTCTGAGCTTCAATCACTGTTTGTTTTGCGAAAGTAAAAATTTACATTTCTTAGGACAGCCTGGGCTATTACACAGAGAAACCCAGCCTCAAAAAAAAAAAAAAAAAAAAAAGCAAAAATAATTTTATATTTCTTTCTCTGAGAAGCTCTGTCATAAAATCTCTTCCTACATTTAAGACAGGAGCCTCTGAGCCTGGTCTACAAAGAGGACACCCAGGACAGCCAGGGCTATTATACAGAGAAACCCTGTCTCAAAACAAAACACACACACACACACACACACACACACACACACACACACACACACACACAAACCAAAAAGACAGGAGCCTCTGAAGGCTCAAAAGGCAGCTGGGTTAGGGTTAGGAAGTTGCTGCAACTCTCCTCACTCCTTCCTTTTATAAGGTATTACATTAGAGGAATTCTGGAGGTGGGACAAAAGCCAGGCAAGTCGTCACCGTCACCAGGCCAGGGCGTTAGATAGGAAACCTGATCAGACCCCTGAGAGTGAGAGGTTGTTTGGTTTCCCTGGCTGGCCTGGAACTCGCTACTACAGGGTAGATTGACCCTAAACTTTCCATCTTCCTGCCTCAGCTATCCCAGTCTTGGGGCTGTACCTGTGAGCTACCATATCTACTTCTGTTTTGAGTTTAGTTTTACTTAACTGTTTTTGAACTTTACATTTGGATTTTTTTCTTTCTTTCCCCCCTTTTACCCCCTAAACCCGAGCACCTGGAATGTTTCCTTAGTGACCAGGCACAGAAGACTTACTCTGGCGTTGGAAGATCCCCAGCCTCACCCCGTTGCATTTCACCCAGATAATTCATTATTCTCTTCCCAATTGAATTTTTAGCTAGATCTCGGAAAGCGGGAAGTGTCTGAAGTTAGGTCAAAACTAGAAATGACGCTGGAAATTCATGGAAATGTCAATGGCTTGGCTTTTAAAAATTAAATGTTTTAAAGATTCTTTTTTACATCTACAAGTAAACATTGAAAACCTCAGAGGAGACCCTTTTCAAAGGTGGAGTTTCCGAGTGGTGGGAGGGAGGTCAGGTAAGAGGGAGGAGACCTGTCCAGGAGTGCCTTCCAATAGCGAGAGCTGGCCTCCAAGAGACTCTCTCCACCCACCCCCTTTTGCCTTTAAGATATAAACGCTCCGAGCGACTTTACCTACCGCTCACGCCTCGGCCCTCGGGGAGCTCTTTCCGGCTGCTCCTCTGTCTTTAACCCCAGCTCCCAGCCGGTTCAAGAGCCACCGCCATGAGTTTCCAGTTGCTAAGGGTGAGGAGCATGCTGGGCATCCAAGATCCACTGACTGGCTAGGCAGAGGAGGACCGCTGGCGGGACGTCTGGCGGCGCTGGGTGGGTCGCTCTGGAGTGCTAGCCTGCCGCTGCCCTCGCCAGCCGTTGGCCACAGTGGGCCTCCCCTTCGCCTGGCGGCGACTAAGATAAGTGACTTAAGGCCGCGGGGCTCAGCTGGCCTAGAGGTGTGTGGAAGCCTAGGACCCTAGAAGGCCTCTAGGTATATGGGTCTCCCGCCTGCGCTCGGAGCGGTTAGGTTAGGTCACTTGGGGATGGGCCCCCGGATGTCTTGGGAAGGTGACAAGCCGGGGGGTAGGGGGTGGGGGTCTACTTTCTAAACGTTCGAGGGTCCCCGGCGGGGCAGGACAGGCAGTGTCTCCTTCGGGGTTCTGGAGTCTCTAGAAGCCTTAGACACCAGGTAGTTTTATTGCTTGAAGGAAGTTGAATTCAAATTCACCTTAGCTGCTCCGGAAGAGAGGAAAGGTTTGGCCAAGCGCCGCCGAGCAAAGGAGAGCAAGGCTCCAGACCTGGGGCAGGATCGGGTCCCTGGAAGCCTGGTAAAGTTAAGAATCCTCAGTCCCATTTCATTTTACCTGTTTGTAAAGAGTTGCCTTGTAGGAAATCGGAAGGCTGGGGAACTAATTCAGCTCCTGCGGCCTTGAACTGGACTCACCGAGCTGAGTGGACTGAGGCCGCTCCGCATTTATAGCTATAGGGTGTGTGTCCGCTCAGCGCACATTTATTCTGCTGGGAAATTTTTTTTTAATCGCTTGGTATTATTTTGGAGCTCTCGAGGATTGGTGTCAACAGCACCCCTGGGCTTAGTTCTGGAAGTTCTTTGTGGTTTTTTTTTAAAGGCATGTATTTATTTATGCATTATTTAGCGTATGCGCACACACGCCTGTTCCTGGGCCTGCTGTGTCTATGTCTGTGGATAGCTTGCGGACGTCGGTTTTCTCCTCTTGCCCTGTGGATCCTGGGGATTCAACTTGTCCTTTTAAACTTGGCAGCAAGTGCCTTTACCCATGGAGCCATCTTGCCGGCCTTTTTGGGAGCTGTTTCAAGTTCAAGGTCTAGGGTAGGAGAGTGGGACGTGGATGGGCACCCTCCTCCAGAGATTTGTGGCAGAAACCGGTTTCTAGGGCCCTGCCCAACCCGAGCTAGCCAGTAATTGACAGTAGTCCTTCGCTATCCTGAGGGGTGGAACAGAGCCTCGAATGTGCAGATGAGCTTGCGAAAGTGCTTGGGGGGTCCACCTGTTCTCGGGACCCCCTTCCCTACGGCGAAAGGAAGAGTCCTGGACACGTCACAGTCCAGTTTAATAGATAACTCCAAGCTGCCTTCTCTAGACTTGAGTGGTGGCAGGCATAGGAGACTGGGGCCCCCAAAGCCCCACTGACAGAAGCACCCTTGCGTGCTTCTTTGGAGGTGGCTTGCATTTGAGGCGCCCGGTGGTTTTGCACACACACCCAGTCGCCTTCAGTCCGGTTTCCTGGGCCATCTGCTGACTCAGGAGTGGGTCCTAAATTGCTAGAGTGTGAGTGACTGCAGGCTCCCTAGGGGGCGGCAGAGCGGAGCCCCTGACAGCCTTCCACTCCTATATCTCAGCTTTGGCTGTGCCGGGACCTTATAGCAAGTTCTCAGTCCCGCGTGGGGTAGGGTGGCGGGGTTCAGAGTGGGCACATTCCACAGCCCTGGGGGCCAAGGAGCGCAACTGCAGCGCCTGGGTCTTTCCCCGGGCGAGGGTAGATCCTAGTGCGGGAGCACCTGGCCGAAAAGCTGAGCTCAAGGAAGGCGGAAGCTTCCCGCACCTGGACAGTTCGTCCAGGCATCTGGCCCCTAAGCCGGGTGTGGTTGGGACAAGGTCCCTCAGAGTCCTGGAGATGATGAGTGCAAGCCACCTCTCCATTAAGCGCTGCGCTGTCACTTTAGAGAAAATAAATAGCCTAGTCTTGCGGTTCCCAAGTCCCCAGACTCCCAGGCTGAGGAGAGGCGAGTGCAGACCCTTGCGCCCCCGCTATCCTCGTGCCAGGGCCCAAAGCCCGCGACAGAAAAAACTCGGTCCCTCTGGGCTAGCGCAACGGTGGGAAGACAGCGAGAGCCTGGAATAGGGTGAGCCGCACCCTAGGCCAAGTGAGGAACCGAACCCCACCAGACATAGCACCTAATGCTCCGCAGTTGCCTTCTAGAAAGAGCCTGGAACCGGATCTTTCTAGTCTTGGGCACCAGCGTGCCGGCAGCACCGAGTCCATTTTTTTTTTTCTGGAACAGGTGCCCTCTTCACTAATTTCAGGGCCTCTGTGTTTTGGAAGCTTGGTGTGAGGATTGCATGCCTTTAAAACGTAGCGGAGTGGGGTGGGGGTGGGGGTGGGAAAGCAAGACCTTGTTTCCCGCGTTTCCAACTTCCTGGGATTTTTAGCGCCAACAAATTGGAAAGCCATCTTGCATGTGGCGATTCTCTTAAGGCAGTGGGGGACCGGTTGGCGTGGACGGTATCTATTTTAGTCTTAGTTACTTTACTCTGGGCCTGTCTGGGTTAAAGAAATGCTTACACGACTCAGAGGAGGAGCAGAGAGATGGCAAATTACTTTATTCTGTGGATACGGGAGGCGCGTTCACAGTCCTGGCCACTAGGCTGATGGGTATCAAGGATTGCATAATTGGCTTCGCAATCGAATTGAAATAGTCCCTGTCTCCAGTCTGAAGCCAGTCTCCACACACTGTTGGGATAGACCAAAAAATTAGCTCTCGAGAATTACAGGCTTTCTGTTTGGAATGAAAAAAAAATAACTATAATAATTGGTCCAATTAATTTCGTTTCTTTGAATTTAAGAAAGATCAATACTGAACGTTGCTTTTGGCTCGAGTGGTAACTCTTAGTAGTCTGTGGAAGGAGCACTGCCTTTTGCCTTCTGTGGGATGAGACGTACCCCTATCTCCAAGAGTGACCTCCCCCCTCCCACTTTCAGACACCTCCTCACCCGGTATACCGAACCCTGGCCGTAGCGCTTGGAGGTTCGTTCTGTCTGAAACCGCTTTACTCTGGTGAGTTGAGGCTTCTGAAGGGTTTGCCCTTGCCAGCTGCGGAACCCGCACTCCGCAGGGATGGGCCTGGGCGGGGAGCTCGGGTCTCCTCAAACCATGGCCAGCAGCCAGAGATACACCTTCGGGCGACAGCGGTGACGCGCCTTCGCCCGATTTATTCTGAGTAGATATTACCGTGAGCTGCTCTTTCTTCGGAGCCGGGTACCAGACTCCTCAGAAGCCCTCCCCTCCCTCCCCCCAATGGGCAGGACAGTAAAGTACTGAGAAGGTCAGGGGAAGACGTTAGGGCATATTGGGGCTTCAGCTGCTCCCCAGCCGAAGTCTCTGTCAGAGCTGCTGGGGCAGGGTATCAGGGAACCCCAGGAGTTGAGACACCCCGGAGTGGGGTCTTTAACTCTCAAGTGACATCCATCTTTAGGAGGATGAAGAAAGGTTCTTGAGGTGGGGAAATCCCGACTGTCAGTTCTGCCAATCTCAGGTGTGCAAAGGGGCTGGCAAAGGAAGCCGCGTTCCGGTACCCAAGCCTGGCAGGTCTGCGGTTGTCAGAGACCGCCCACTTATGCCCCTGCCAAGCCCCTCGCAACGCCGGGGCCCTGCAAGACGCCAGGCAGGGTGCGGGGCGGAGCTAGGCAGGGACTGGCTAGGGGCCGCCCCGCCCGGCGCCTGGGCCTCGGTGCCGGCCTCCGGGGAGGAGTTATGATAATTTCCTTCTCATTAAGGCGTTCGGGTCCCCCGGCTATCGTCGGGACACTGTGAGGGTGAGGCTTCTCCGGTCCACGGCTAAGGCTTCTACACACCTACAGCGGCTACATCTGCGCGCATAGCCACCAATGCGCCTCCAGTGACCCGGACAGCGAGGCCCGCGCACGGCGGGGGCGGCGGCAGACGCCTGGCCACCGTGACCCCGATTGTGGATTTACCGCTCGGGGGGTGGGGGGAGCCTGGATTTAACTGGCGACTATTTTGGGGGACGCCGGACGCCATGTTGTGGAAAATAACAGATAATGTCAAGTATGAAGAGGATTGCGAGGTGAGCGGGGGCTAGGGGACGTAGCCCCTCCGCCCCGAGCAGCGTCCCGGGACCTTGGGCTGAGGCTGGGGACGTTCGCGCGGAGCTCTTGCCTCCCGGAGGGATAAGGGCCAGTCCTCTGGACACGCCTCGGCCATCTCCTGGGCCCCTTGTTGAATCTGATCTTGTCCCTCGGGGACGAGGCCTGGCAAGAGCATGGCAGACCCACCCACAGAGCTCAACAGTGGGTTCCTAAGAAGCGCACGGCCCTCCTTTCCGATTTCCCCGAAGAGCGTCCTGTCTCCGACTCTCAGACGTGGCTTTTCCCCCACGGAGTCTGTCCAAAGTGTCCACGAAGGCTTCTTTGCCGGCGACACCTTTGCGGAGTCTCCTCCAAGGAAGGCTTGTCACCTGCCCTGCTACCTCCTCGGGAAAGGGGGAAAAAATCCAAACAACTGCAGCTTGGTTTTCAAGAGAAGTGGGGGTTGGGGACTATGGGGTGGGGGTGAGGCCAGATGGGGCCTTGAGCGCTCGCGAGTACTCTATCCTGTCGGACAGGTTGAGCTAGAGTTTCGGAGAGTAGGAGGGAGGGAGGCGGCGAGCGGGAAGAGGAAGAAGATTCAGGCAGCGCGAGGCGAGCACTGCTAACGTGCCGAGGAGAGCCCAAGCGGCTAGGCTGCGGGAGCGCAGCTCGCCCGCGCGACCTCCAGGGGCTGCCCCTGCTTGCATGCCCGGGAGATTCCGCTAGGGGGCGACGGTGCCCCGTCCCTGTGTCCCTACTACCCTTGTGACCCCCGGGACTGATGAAGACACATCTTTTAGGAATTAAGTCTGACCCGCCTTGGGGCGAGGGGACGTGCGCAGGCAAAGGTTGCCCAATTTGGCAGAGTCTTTTCATTCCTTCTCAACACCGGCTTGTGTGAGAACCTTTACTGTGGCCGGGCTGGAAGACCTTACTTCCTAAGGCGCAGAAGGCACCGGCTTGGCTAACAAGGATCCCAGCTCTGGGCCCGCGTGTTGGCGCTGGAGTCTCTCTGGAGGACTTTACAGATCTGGCCTTACCTGGGAGTGTCACTTTCCCGGCGTTCTTGCCTCTTAAGGGAGTGAGAGGGAGGGAAGGTCCTTAGGGCGGGGAAAATGCGCCCTTTGCCGCCTGCTTTGCTTACCATCCGCAAAGGCAGCTTTAGGCTCCCTGGGTCAACATGGGAAGGCGGGTGAGCGAGTGCGCCTTGAGACGAGTTCGCCACACGCCGACTTCCCGGGGCACGGGTGGCCGCCACAGGCGCGGCCTCTCCCGGACTGCTGCCGGGAGCTCGCATTTGGCACCTCCGAGCGCCCCAAGCAACACAGCGCGGAAGCCTTCGCCAGTGTGCTTGAAGGACTCGTTCCCCCAGGTCTTAGACAGATGGTTTACAACGAAGTCCCTGGGGCGCATTGTCCCCGGGTGCCCTCGGGTTCGGGGGCCTGTCGAGACGGGTGGCACGAGCTTGTTGGGGCGCGTAGGTGCCCTTTCCTTGGCTTACCGGTTCGCTGTAGCAGGGTTTCGTATTAACCGGGTTTTTGCCATTTCTCTTCCAGGATCGCCACGACGCGAGCAGCAATGGGAACCCGCGCATCCCCCACCTCTCTTCTGCGGGACAACATCTGTACAGTCCGGCGCCGCCACTTTCGCACACCGGGGTTGCGGAGTACCAGCCTCCTCCCTACTTCCCGCCTCCCTACCAGCAGCTGGCGTACTCGCAGTCAGCCGACCCTTACTCGCACCTGGGAGAGGCTTACGCCGCCGCCATCAACCCCCTGCACCAGCCTGCCGCCACCGGCAGCCAACAGCAAACCTGGCCCGGTCGACAGAGCCAGGAGGGTGCTAGCCTGGCCTCACACCACGGGCGCCCTGCAGGCTTGTTACCCCACATTTCTGGGCTGGAGGGGGGCGCGGTGAGCGCCCGGCGGGAAGCCTACCGCCGTTCCGACCTGCTGCTGCCTCACGCGCACGCCCTGGAAGCCGCCGGTTTGGCGGAGAACCTGGGGCTGCACGAGATGGGTCACCCCATTGAGGACGTGCAGGTGAGCAGGGCGGGCTTGGGGGCTGGGGGAGCTACCTTACCTGTCTACATACCCTCTAGCCTTTTCACCTTTCTCCAAACTCAAGAGAAAATTGTCATTTCCCCCACCCAGAACGTGGACGATCCGCACCTGCTTCTACACGATCAGACTGTCATTCGCAAAGGTAAACAACTCTAGGCGTCCCCTGTGGTGTGCACGCAGCCCTAAGCAGTGAAGTTGCCGCTTTTCTGACAAGGTTGGGGGGCGGGTATTAAGTAGCTAGCAGGGGTCATCTACTTGATGATGAGTCCAGGAGACTACCGTTGGAAGGAGTAAAAGTCATTATTCTGACCTGGACGAAAAGAACTCTGAAGAGCTTTAAATTTTAAAAGATTTTTGTTGGTGGTGGGTTTTTTTTAAAAAAAAACAATGTTTAGTTCTGTGACCCAGGAGGGCCTTGAACTCACTGGAAGCCTAGAGCCGGCCTTAACAGTTTGTTTGGTATTTTTAGCTTGAAAACAACGTGAAGGGGGTGAGGGGGAGAATACAAACAGTACCTTCTATGACAGTCTTTATTGTTGAGCAAATTGGCCTAATTTTACCTTTTAGAAGTACATCTATTATTACATATGGGGGTCAAAATCGAACCTAATGGGTTTCAGAGTCTGAACGCCAGGCAGGCTTGGCAGCAAACACCTAACTGCTGAGCCTCCTCACTGGCATAGAAGGGATTTTGTTTAATCTGTATTGGAGAGACCCTTAATTCTAACACTCTTTAATGGGTTTCTCCTAATACACTGCCTTAATAAGGATGGGCTTTGGGGGGTTTTATAGGAGGGAGGGGATTGGGGAAATGAGATTACAGTTGGGTGGGTGGTTCTTGATTAATTTACAGCCCGACAGGCTTGCAGTCTTCTTAAGGGGAAATGGACCCATCCTAAATTACAGGGAGTTAAGGTCTTAAAAAGGTGAACTGCGTTAGTAAATTGAGAGAGGATGGAATTTCGAGAGAAAAACCTGGAAAACAAACTAACATTTCTGAGGGGACTTAAACAGGTCTGGCTAATCTGTGTCTCTGAATTGCGGGTATCAGCTGCACTGAAGGGTTTGGCCATTGATCTAAATGTGTCCTGTGGTTTCGGCTCACGGGGGAGGGAGAAGGGGAGGATACCATTTATTTCGTATTGAAGCAGTTTTCTGAAAGCAAATGCTTTAATTAAACAGATTACTGTAGTGGCCAGGAACTGGGAGAAAAAAAGGGGGGGAGGACCCCAACTCCTCCGTGCACGGAATCTTGACTAATTAAGGTTTGGAGGTGTTAACGCATGGCTTCAGATTCCGGTCTTTGAAGAAAGAGTGTGGCTTTCAAAGGCCTTTTTGCAGTATGTAGTTTGGGGTGCAGACTTTCCCGAGGCCGACTTCACCTTCGGTTTGGCGGTCTGGAAGGTCTCTGCTTCTGCTCCATCCGTTTCTAATGACAGACCTGTTCTACCGTCCCCTTGCAGGACCCATTTCAATGACCAAGAACCCTTTGGGCATCCCCTGCCCAAAGGACCTGGTGGGAGCTGTCATGAACCCCAGCGAGGTGTTCTGCTCTGTCCCTGGAAGACTCTCCCTGCTCAGCTCCACGTCTAAGTACAAAGTGACAGTGGCTGAGGTACAGAGGCGACTGTCACCACCCGAATGCCTAAACGCCTCGCTCCTGGGAGGTGTTCTCAGAAGGTGACACACGTTCAGGGCCCCCTGGGGGTTGGGTAACCGAAGGTGACTATGAACGAGGGTCTTGGAGGTATTTTTAACGTTTATGTAACTTTTATATCTTAACGCTGAATTCTAATCTGTGTTAAGAGGGCTTTTTAGTGCATATCTTTTCGAAAGCGCCAAGTGCAGAAGGCGTTAAAACAGCAGTAACAGGTTATCATTTGGTTGCGATTAAGAGGCAGCAACTGCGGGGAGGGGGAGGAACGGGGTGCTTCCAGTGTTTTGTCCCTCCCAAGGGAGTTTCTTGGGACTGCAGAGCCCTGAGTCAGGCTCTTTCTGCACCCCTACTAGTGCAGTATTCTGAGATTTTTAGAGAGAAGTGTAGTCTGTTTGCCATCTGATTTTTTTGGGGGGAGGGGTTGTTTTGTTTTGTTTGTTTGTTGAGAGTAGCAGACTTTCTTTTCCACACAGAGCAAAATCCAAAAACGGAGGCCGGTCCTTGCGGGAGAAGTTGGACAAAATTGGGCTGAACCTTCCAGCTGGGAGACGGAAAGCCGCCCATGTCACCCTGCTCACTTCTCTCGTGGAAGGTCAGTACAGCTGTGCCTTTTACTTTTCCTGACTTTGAGGCTATCCTCCTAGGAGTGGCTCACACACAGGAGTTAGAGCGGGTTTTCAACTGTGCTCATCCTCGGTGAGTCTTAGCACTTTCCCTGACAAGGTGATGCTTATATGCCGTAAGCTTCACTCAGAAGGTCAGGGTACCAAAATTTTAATCTCTGAACCTATGCAGTCATATGACAGAACAGCAGAGCTGTCCCTGTGAAGTGAACTAGCTGTTGAAAGCTGAAAGAGTCAGAACTGCTGGTTTTCTGGTATGCTTTTCTAGCTGGGGACATCAGGATCCTGCTTGGTGTATACTGTGGGCACTGGCTCACTTCACCATTCGTCCCTCTTCCATCAAAAGGGGTTAAAAAAAAAAAGGAATGAAACCAATGGTTCACAAATGAGCCTCTTTCTCCGTTCCTGAGGTCATAGCTGTGTCAGTCCAGTTTTTGAATGGAGACCCTTCCCCCAGCCTGGAAGGTAGCCAAGAATGCTAAAAAAAGAAAATAGAAAGAAAAAAAACCAAGCAAACAGCAAGGAGCACGTTGCTACCAAAGCCAGGAGGGTGAGCTTAGCTTCTTCAGCTTAGCTCCTTGGGCCCCGTGCAGTCAGCCCGGCCTGGCCTGGAGACTGAGGATGCATGGCTACAAGATGCTCTCCAGAGCAGAGCTGCCTTCTTTTCCTTTGCTGCACGGTGTGACTGCAGCGCTGAAAGGGACTTGGCAGAGCCCCTCCGTGCCTTCTCGCTGTGCCTTTGGAGGTCAGGGCGAGCAGAAAGGCCTGAGTGAGAACAGCTGGCTTGTGTGGAGCGTGGGGTCGGGTGGGTTGCTACCACGCCTTTGCCAGGCTTCCTTCCTAGCTGCGCTGAGAAGTTTGAATAAGAAAGTGGGTGTTCCAACAACGGCGCCTGGGTTCTGGCTCACCTCTGGCCTCTCCACAGTCCTGAGTCCTAAAGCCAGGTCACCTTTATTGGAAGAAGAAATAATTTTTTTTTCTTTTCTCCCCTACTCTCTCTCTCATCACTCCTGAAACCCCTAAACTCCTGGGGTAAGGCTTTTTCTTCCCCACTTTCAGTTAAGATGCCCCCACTTTCTACTTTCTTCCTAGTATTATTGCTGGTTAAACCCAGGACCTCAGATAGCACCAGCAGAGTCCCATCTTTGCCTTGAACTTCAACCTTAACCTCCTGAGTGCCCAGGTTGCAGGCTGATTGCTCTGCTGTACCACTTCCTGTTTGAACTGACTTTTGAAACTGAGTCTCCTGTGTCCCCAGCTGGCTGTGAAGCCTAAAATGAACTTGAACTCCTGAGCTTCTTGTCTTCACTGCCCAACAGTTTGATTCTTTTCTTCTTTTGAAGGAGTTGTGGTCTATACCTTTAATCCTAGCACTCTGGAGGATTCCATCTTTTGAGTTCAAGGCCAGCCTGGTCCATTTATAGCAAGTTCCAGGCTGACTCTTTGCTACACAGTGAGTCCCTGTCTTAAAAGCAAGAGTCCAGGTCACTAAGCCATGTGGTGGCAGTGCACACCTCTAATCACAGCACTCAAGAGGCAGAGAGGCAGGCAGATCTCTGAGTTTGAGGCCAGCCTGGTCTACAGAGTGAGTTCCAGGACAGCTGGGGCTCCACAGAGAAACCCTGTCTCAAAACACCTAGGGAGAAAAAAAAAGAGAGAGAAAATATTCTAGATTACCACCCTAGGAAGCATGGTAGACACTAGAGACCCTGCCTGGAAACAAGAGCATCAGCTCCTGAAGGTTGTCCTCTGACCCCCACCCTCCCCAGCCATGCAGTAGTGTGCACTCACATGACAGGCACATACACATACATGAACAATAAGAAGAACAGATAGCGGGAAGCTGGGCGGTGGTGGCGCAGGCCTTTAATCCCAGCACTTGGGAGGCAGAGGCAGTCGGATCACTGAGTTCGAGGCCAGCCTAGTCTACAAAGCAAGTCCAGGACATTCAAGACTACACAGAGAGACCCTATCTCGAAAAAACAAACAAACAAAAAAAGAATAACAGATAGAGCCGGGTGTGGTGGCACACGCCTTTAATACCAGCACTCAGGGAGGCAGAGGCAGGTGGATCTCTTGAGTTCGAAGACAGCCTGGTCTACAAAGAGAGCCCAAGTCAGCAAAGGCTGTTACGCAGTGCAACCCTGTCTTGAGAATCCAAAAAAAAAAAGGGGGTGGGGGGGCGGGCAGGGAGAAAGAAAGAAAGAAATGAGTAACAGATAGGTGAGCACCTAATGGCAGGTCGCAGTACCAGGTTTCACTTTAAAAGACAAAGTAAGGGGCTGAAAGGAGATGAGTCAGTGGTTAAAAGCATTGGCTGCTCTTCCAGAGGTCCTGAGTTCAATTCCCAGCAACCATACGGTGGCTCACAACCATCTATAATGGGATCTGATGCCTTCTTCTGGGCAAGAAGACAGCACTCAAATACATAAATATCGGGTGATGGTGTCCCATGCCTTTAATCGCAGCACTCAGGAGACAGAGGCAGGTGGATCTCTGTGAGTTTGAGGCCAGCCTGGTCTGCAAAGTGAGTCCAGGACAGCCAAAGCCACACATAGAAAACCTGTTGAGAGAGAGAGAGAGAGAGAGAGAGAGAGAGAGAAGCCCTGTTTTGAGGGGGAAAATATAACTTGGCTGACTACTCTAGACCCTAAACCTCCTGGCAACTGCTGCTGTTGCAGGCGAAGCTGTCCACTTGGCACGGGACTTTGCCTATGTCTGCGAAGCTGAGTTTCCCAGTAAAGCAGTGGCTGACTATTTAACCAGACCACATCTTGGGGGACGAAATGAGATGGCCACACGGAAGAGCATGTTGTTGGCAGCACAGTGAGTATTTGGCCTGTACAGACTCCGGGACCTCAAAACCAAAAAGCCAGCCAGGCGTGGTGTGGCACACGCCTTTAATCCCAGCACTCCGGAGGCGGAGGCGGGTGGATCTCTGTGAGTTCGAGAACAGCCAAGGCTACCCAGAGAAACCCTGTCTCGAAAAACCAAAACCAAAACAAAACATAAACCCCCAAACAAACAAACAAACAAAAAAAGGTCGCTGCAATAGGAAATGGCTAGAGCTTTGCTGAGTCAGAACAGTGACCTCTAGTAGAGTTAGAGGCGGGGGAACCGTGGTGAATTGCTTCATCCCAGGTGACTTGGAGGCTGCTGACTCGGCTCCCAGTGATCAGAACACCCTGCTTATTGCATCTGGGTATGTGCAAGGGTTTGTGTGGCTCAGTATGGTTTGCCTCGTGTGCATAAAGCCAGGTGTGCTGTGATGCAGGCCCGTGATCCCAGCACTGGGAGGCAGAGGCAGGTGGATCTCTGAGTTCAAGGTTAGCCTGGTGTGCAAAGTGAGTTCCAGGACAGACAGCCGGGCCTATACAGAGAAACCTTGTCCCCCCTCAAAAAAAAAAAAAAAAAAAAAAGAAGAAGAAGAAAAGAAAACAAACAAAACAACAACAAAAATGCATGGGAGGAAGTGAGGGCAGGGATGTCTCACTTGATATAGAGTGCTTGCCTAGCATACATGCAAGCTCATACCAAGAATAGAAGTGAATACCTATGATCTCTTGGCTACATGGTAGGTTCAAGGCCAGGCTCCACCTTTGGAGACTGTCTCAAAAATAGTAAGTAAATGGAACGCAAGTAAGTAAATCCTTTTTTGGGTTTTTTTGAGACAGCATTTCTTTCTCTGTATAGCCTTGCCTATCCTGGACTTGATTTATGGACCAGACTGGCCTCAATTTCACATTGGTTCCACCTGCCTCTGCTTCCCTGAGTAGTGGGATTAAAGGCGTACACTACCACGTAAGCCCAGCTAGTAGATACATTCTTGCTTTTAATAGGATCAGGTGGAATTTACTGTGTCAAGAGCCAAGTGATGTTTACCCCACTGTCTTCACAGGCAAGTGTGCAAAGAATTCACAGACCTTCTCCATCAAGACCGGACGCCCAATGGGAACAGCAGGCCCACCCCCGTCTTGGAGACGAACATACAAAACTGCTTGTCTCATTTCAGCCTGATCACTCATGGCTTTGGCAGCCAGGCCATCTGTGCCGCCATATCTGCAATGCAGAATTACATCAAGGAGGCTCTAATCACCATCGACAAATCCTACATGAATCCCGGAGACCAGAGTCCAGCCGACTCCACCAAGACGATGGAGAAAATGGAGAAGCAGCGGAAGTAAAAAAAAAGTGCATGCACAGAGGCCAGAGAGCGAAAGGAGAGGACCAAAGCCCCCTGTGCTGGGGCAGCCTGGGACGCAGTCAGCCCTGGGCAAAGCTCCCTTCTCTGGGGCAGTCTGGGAGGCGGTCAGCCCCCGGGCAAGCAATTACCCACCTCACTCTGGACCTGCCCTCTTGGAGTCTTTGTGACTTTTCTACTTAACCCTGGACATGCTATCCTGAAGAGATTTGGTTTGGTTCTTTTACTCATTAAACGTTTATTTTTTGGAAATCCAGTCCCTCTCTGAAAGGTGCTATGAGTTTTAGAACCACCCTTGTGAGAACCTCTGGGCCAACCAGAAACCCCCTCACTCAGCTGCTGACAGGGCAGATGATGCATGGGAGTAAGATAAAGGGATCGATCATTCATAACTTATTTTTTTTTTTTGCAGTGTTAAGGTAATGGCTGACTTTTATGTCCACTAAAATATTTATCTAAAAAAAAAAATAGTATTTATCTAGCATTCCCCACCCCGTCAGTGATCACACCTTCTGGTAGGAGCCAAAGGTCAGATGTTCTTAGCAGCTAATCACAGTGGTATGTGACAGGCTTGGAGTCCCTGTTCAAAAAGGGGTCTCCTGATTTCAAAAAACTTAAAAAGCAAATCCTGCTGGTTGTTTCATGTTTCCTTCCTCTTAAAAAAAAAATATTGCAGTTTAAAATTCTTTTGATAGAATGTTTTAAATGACCTGTTCCTTTAAGGTATAGAAGCTTTATCTGCATATTTATTTCATATCTTAATTTTTTTTTCCACGTAAACTTGAAGAGGGTAGGCACACAGCAGCACCCGTCATCCCCAAGTCCTGAGGAGGCTCTGTGTTGAGAAACTGTTGAGTGTACAGATTTTATTTATGCATAACTTAATGGGATCTGTAAATACTTCTTATGACTTTTTGAGAAATGGGATTCAATTTTAATATTAACTCTAATGGTGATGGGTAACATAGCCCCTCTAGGTTTTACGCATACGCACACAGGGTATTGAGACTGAAGGTGAAGCTGGCCTTTGCTCTCGGCTGGTCGGGTAATAATACTTCATTGGAGCTGTTTAGAAAGCAATATACATCTCGTTCCTGCGGGCTGAACCAGAAGGTCTAGAGTACAGTTGTGTGGGTGAAGTGTGGATTGGGATTGAACCTCTATGCCTGTAAGTGCTACCTAAGTAATTGTTGTGTGAATGATGCCTGTAAAATAAAAAATATTCTCGGTAGAATCTCTGAAAGTCTGGTTCTGACCCGTTTTTCCCTGGCTCCTGGGATGAGTAGGATCCATCAGGCCTGACTTGAGCCCTGACTGTGCTTTGTTTAACTCTGTGTGTGGAGTAAGAACTTCTTAGTGCTATGGGAGGGTCTTGAAGCTTTTCTTGCTTGAGTGAGGCTGCTCAGCTGCCCCCAATCCTTCCGTCCGTCCGTCCGTCTGTCCATCGCTGGCTGAGTACCAGCACCTGGGGGTGCTGGGAAAATGCTCAGGGTGGACAGTTATTGAGAGAGGGGGTTAACTTTTGTTGTGTTTGCCTTTTGATGAGGGGCTTCCCAGTGTGCCCAGCCTGTACTCTGCTGCTTTTGTGGGTACCGCAAGCCTCGGGTCACAGTCTTGAGAAGCACTGAATATCATCGTATATGAGTGACTGATCCTGGTTGAACGGGCAGTGTTCCTAGGGCAAATCGTAAGGGGAGGGAATTGCATCCGTCAAGGACGCCAGTGTTAAGTGAAATCGGAATTCTCCATCATCAGGAGACAGTGAAGGCTCTATGCACTCGGTTTTCTCATTTTGTCTTGACTATGGGGTGAATTAGAGGTAGTGTAGGACCCCGGGAGCCTGTGTGCTTGCTGAGCTCTTGGAACTTGGATGCACACCGTCTGTACTAGGTTTCTAGTTCAAGTTGCCTGGCATAGCCTCCAGGAAGTGAAAGGTTAATAGTTTGGCATGCATGGCTGGGCTTCAAAGAAAAGTGGGGGCAGGAGGATTTTCCACTTTGGATAAAGTCATGGCTTCGCCCATTCTTGTGATCCTTAATTCCTAGTTCTACCCCCCAGTGCACAGCCACTCCTGACTTCACGTTGGCATGGGATGTTCTTCAGTAATGTAAGCAGTGCCAGCCCCACATTTACTCTGCTCTTGGCAGCTTGTCCTTGCTCCCTGTACATCCCCACTAAGGTGGATTATCAGGTTGATACGTCAAGGTTGCAGTTGGCTTTGCTTTCCACTCAGAAAGGAGGTCTTAGGTTGACAGTTATTTCCCAATCAAGACTTAAGACACTGGGTGTGAGAAGGAAGTCACAGGGGCAAAGGGCTGAAAGAGTAGGGATGGTTTTTTTTTTCTTATCGGCAAACCTACTTTGGGGCCACAGTCTGGCTGTGTTCAAGTGCACTGTAGACAGCATGCTAACGTGAACCAACCAAAGAGTGCTACAGACAGACCCTCGTGCCTGGCTCAGTGCTTATATCCTCTGGACTTGGTGTCCGAGGCCTCTGAGTGGTATCCTGTGACTCAGAACCAGATCCTCTACAGGGAACCAACAGACACCTTGCCTGCTGACAGTGTCCCCAGGGAGCTCTAGCCCACGAGTGAAAGGTGGGCCCCGTGCCTTTCGGCATCAGGTTCAAGACCACTTACTCTCCTGAGCAGGTTGATTTTTTTTTAAACTTCACTACGAAAGCAAGCAGCCCCTCTTGCCGTCCGCTAGCCATTCCACGCAGTGCTTCCTTGATTTCTTTGTGTCTGCATGTGTGCATGCGTGTGCGTGCTTGTGGAGATTACGTCAGGCATCTTTCTCTACAGTTCTCCACCTTCATTTTTGAGAGGGCGTCAGTCACTGGACCCACTGATGCAGCCAGACGAGAGCTCCAGGGAGCCTCCTGTCTACCTCGCCTGCCCTAGCCTTCCAGCTGTGTGCCGCTGGGCCTAGCTTTTTTTAAAGAGAGGTGTGTTTATGGTTTTTACATCCTGTGTCTATGTGAGTGCTTGAGTGTATGTGTGCTGTATGCATGGGCCCATATTTAACTGGGGATACAGATGGTTGTGAGCCACCAGATGTCGGCTGAAGGAACTAAGCCCAAGTTTCCAGCAGGAACAGCAAGTGCTCTTAACCAAAGCATCACTTCGTGCCTGGGGTTGTTTGGTTTTTGTTTTGTTTTGAGGTTTTTTTTTTTTTGGTTTTTTAAAAGTTTATTTGTTTATGTATATGAACACACTGTTTTCATGCACATCAGAAGAGGGAATCAGATTCCATTACAGATGGTTATAAGCCACCATGTGGTTGCTGGGAATTGAACTCAGGACCTCTGGAAGAGTAGCCAGTAGCTCTTATTTAACCCCTGAGCCATCTCTCCAGGCCCGTTTTTTTTTGTTTGTTTTTGTTTTTTTGTTTTTTGTATTTTTAAATGGTGCCAGGGATCCAGACTTAAGTCTTCACGCTTGCACAGCAAACATATACTGGCTGAGCCATCTCTCTAGCAGCTCTTTAATTTTTTTGAAATAAGGACTTACTATGTACCTGTGACTGGCCTGAAATACACTATGTAGCCCAGGCTGGCCTCATACTCAAAATCCTGTCTCCAGCTCTGAGGGTTCATTTTGGAGATGGGCTGGGATTTATAGGCATGCACCACCATGCCCAACTATGGACTCGCCTCTTTTAAGGCACGTGTTGTTGCTGCCCTCTGGGAGAAGTCTCTCAAGAGGCTCCTTTGTCCCAGCTTGCTAAAGAAAACTCAGTGTGTCTGAAGGCACACACTGCCCAGAATTCCATGCCCATAAGGGAAGTCTCGGCAGGACTGTACATCTGTTGGCTGGCATCCGGGTACCCTGCACACAGCACACCTGTGGGTTCTCTGGGACGCCAGGGAGGGTGTTTCTCATCGCTGTTCACGCTTGTCTTATCTTCCGTGTGCATGTGATTTGAGCCGTGGGTTAGGCAAGAGACAAGGCGGCTGTTTCTCATTTAAGATGATTCCATAACAATGGCGGGCATTCTTTTCTTTTGGGGGGTCTGATGTGAGGCTGAGCTCTGAGACCTCAACTTCCTGGATTCGAACGTTAAAAACCAAAGAGAAACAAGGTAGGGTCACGGACGGGTAAGAAACAAAGAGACTTCTCTGAGGGCCCCGGCAGAGCCTGGGGCGTTGGAGCCCACTATCTGCTTTCCCTGAGGAAATGCTGGCTAGTGTGTATGTTCCTGAAGAGCCCACGGTGCTTCCTAATGACCTCAGAATTTCCCAAGCCTTCACTCTCTGCAGGGGGTGGTGGGGTAGAACAGTGTCCCAAAGTGGCCTGCCTTTATATGCATGGGAATAACTTTGAAGTGGCTGTTGTCCCTGGTATAGGGGATGACTGTGTGGTTCTCTGTGGGTCCTGCACTGGCAGTGGCCCTGTGCAAGGTCACCTCTAAACTGATGAGCCCAGTCCGCTGTGAGGAATTTTCCCCAGTTGAAGAAGGTCTTTCTCGTTTTCATACTATAGGCTGTGACTCACAAATGTTCCTTCTGGGCTAGATGTTTCTTTTACTTTTGTTTTGTCTTGTTTTCTAGAGACCGGGTTTGTCTGTTTAACAGCCCTGGCTGTCTTGGAACTCACTTTGTAGACCAGGCCGGCCTCGAATTCACAGAGATCCACCTGCCTCTGCCTCCTGAGTGCCGGAACAGGATTAAAGGCGTGCGCCACCACTCCCAGCTAGATGTTTCTCTTGAAACAGAGCTTCTGTGCCCTGAGCTTCTCTTCTGTTCGCAGACCTTGCTTGCCTCCTTGACACCTATGGGGCCACTCTCCCCAAGGAAGAGTGGAGGCTCTGGACACCATCAGAACTGGACCTGTTCCTGGCTTTGCATACCCAGGTGGGCATCTCGCTTCATGTCCATTCTGATGCCAAGAAGCAAATCACGCCTCGAGCATCTTTGCCAGAAACAGGGAGCATGATCTCCTTCGGATGTGAGCTTGACCTCATGATATATTTATTTATCTTTTTTTTTTTTTCTTGAGACAGGGTTTCTCTGTGTAACCTTAGTTGTCCTGGACTCACTCTGTAGACCAGGCTGGCCTCGAACTCACAGAGATCCACCTGCCTCTGCCTCCTGAGTGCTGGGATTAAAGGCCCTGCACTCCCAGCCCTGACCTCATGATTTTTAAAAGGACTTACATTAGAGTCCATATTTCATGGATCACTCGTTGCTTTTGGCATAATAATACAAGTAATTTCCTTGCTCCTTTTGGATAACATCTCCGTGGATGAAATGGATAAGGGAAAGAGCTGGAAACTGAAGTTGAAAGGTTTGTCCAAGAGATAACTTTGTTAATAAAGTTTTCAAGGTCAAAGCTCTTTTAGAGTGGTGTGTGTGTGTGTATGTGTGTGTGTGTGTGTGTGTGTGTGTGTGTGTGTGTGTGTGTGTGTGTGTAGATCTGTATTATTTGTGGATTCTCAATTTTTTTTTAAGGAGAGATTTTTCCAATGGCCCTCACAAGTAACAAAAGTTGAGAAGATGTCATAGCATCTAGCCTTGCTCGGCTCTAAGCTGTTGGGATATCTTGGGTCAATTTGTGTTCTCCAAAAGAGTTGAGTCTAGGGAGATGGCTCTGTCAGTACAGTGCTTGCCTAGCCAGAACAAGAACCGGGGTCAGGTACCCAGAACCCACATTTTTAAAAGCCAAACTAGTTTATACTCTGCCCTCTGTTGTCCCCACACAGCACACATACACATAAAAGAAAAAGTGTGTTGGTTGGGGGGATGGGTCAGAGGGTAAGGGCACTTGCTATCAAGGCGAGGACCTGGTCTGAATCCCCAGCAGACACATAAAAAGCTTGGGGCTAGAGAGGGAGCTCGGCAGTTAAAAGTACCTGTTGTTCTCACAGAGGACACAGGCCTGCTCCCAGCAGCCACACAGCGGCTCACAGCCATTGTCACTCTAGTTCCAGGAGATTTGATGCCCTCTTTTCTGACCTGCAAAGGCACAAGGCATACATATGTTGCACAAACATATATGTAGGCAAAACTGTCATACACATGTTTGTGGCCCTGACTTGGGGAAGGGTTGTGTGTGTATGAGTGTCAGGATGGGTGGATCCCAGGAGCTCTCAGGCCAAGCTGCCTAGAAGAAATGTGAGCTTCCAGTTCAGAGAGAAACCCATCTCAAAGACAATAAGGTAGATAGGGGTAGAGGAAGAGGTATCACGCACATGCACACCCATGTGCACGAACCACACACACACACAAACACACACACATACACAATATGCTAAAGTCCTAACCCCCAATACCTCCTTGGACATATAAGACCCTCTTTGGATATAGGGTCATTGCAGACTTTAAAATGGACCATAGTGGAGTGGGTCTTCATCCAATATGACTCATTACAAAGCAATGAAAAGAGCCAAGGATAGTGCATCATGGCTGTACTCCCAGAACTCAGAGACAGAGGAATCTCTGAGCTGGAGACCAGGCTAGTCTACAGAGCAAGTTCTAAGCCAGCCAGGGCTACATAATGAGACTTTTGGGTTGTTGTTGTCTGGTTTTTGTTATGGTTGTCTGGTTTCTGTTGTTGTTGTGTTGTTTGGGTTTGTTTTTAGTTTTTTCAAGACAAGAACTTGCCTTGTAGACCAGGCTAGCCTGGAACTCACAGAGATCTGCTTGCCTCCCAGAATACTGGGATTAAAAGCATGGGCCACCAGGCCAAGCTGAGACCTTGGTTCCTGGTTTAGAAACAATGTTTTAAAATGTATTTTGTGCCAGGCGAGGTGGCCCATGCCTTTAATCCCAGCACTCGGGAGGCAAAGGCAGGAGGATCGCTGTGAGTTCGAGACCAGCCTGGTCTACAAAGCGAATCCAGGACAGCCAAGGCT
This sequence comes from Acomys minous, assembly GCF_964271855.1. Lineage (NCBI taxonomy): Eukaryota > Metazoa > Chordata > Mammalia > Rodentia > Muridae > Acomys > Acomys minous. The sequence continues at coordinate 62,513,644 of NC_140485.1, read as the reverse complement.
AACACAGAGAGACCCTGTCTCGAAAAACCAAAAAAATTAAAAAATACATAAATAAATAAATAAAATAAAAAAGAAAATGTATTTTGTGTGTCTGGGCATACCAGGACATGTATGTGGCGACCAGAGAACACCTTGAGATTACAGCGTCACTGCCAGGTGCCCCTCAGTCATTTGCTCATGTGCCTGTGGTCACTGAATCCCTGTGCTTTCTAGGATGTTCTGTAAATATGTGCTCACAGTGGTACTTTTAAGCCCAGGTTCTTTCCGGCAGAATACAGCTGTTGCTCATGCCAACCAATAGCATGAAGCTCCCATCTGCTGTACCGCGTGTATCCAGCACGGTTGCTTGTCTAATGCCCTAGGTGATGGACACTTGGGTTGTTTCCCTTGTTATCTTTCCAAAGAAAGCTTCTGAGAACAGTCATGGACACAACTCCATGTGGACTTCCGCCTTCCTGTCTCTGGGGAAATGCTCTGCTGGGTGGCTGTGTCATCCTGTAGTAAGGTACATCTTCCTGTACCGTGTCCATGGTGGGAGCTTGGCCTGGGAGGGAGTGGGAAGAGAGGGGTCAAACTGAGGTCCCATCCAGGATCTAAGTTATCCTAATGATCCTGGCATCATTCTGGATGCCAGGACTCAGCCTTTTTTATGTTTTTGTTTGGTGTGTGTATGTGTGTGTGTGTGTGTGTGTGTGTGTGTGTGTGTGTGTGTGTGTTCACATGCACCAGCCGTTGCTTTGAGGAGGGAGAGTGTAGGACTCAGTTCTCCACTTCCATCATGCAGGTCTAAGTTCACCAGGCAGCAAGTGCCTTTACCCACTGAGCCACCCGACCAGCCCAGTCTCTTTTCTATGTTTGCCTCTGTTCACCACCCCCAGACAGAGAGGGTGGTCCATCGGCACCAGCTTTCCCTATGGATCCTTAACACCCTGGCCTGGGTTTCAGTCTAACATATATTGACTCTGCCTGGGAGCAAGGCCCAGGCTCCGTTTCAGTTTTGTCTCTGTCATAGTTAGTACCCATCCAGAGATTTAAATCAAAAGAAAACCAGGGCTGGAGAGATGGCTTAGTGGTTAAGAGTACTGCCAAAGGATCCTGGTTCAATTCCCAGCACCCACATGGCAGCTCACAACTGTCTGTAACTCCAAAATCTGACACCCCTACACCAACATACGTACATAAATTAAAAAAGAAAAGAAAAGAAACCAAAGGAGCTTAAGCGCCGATGAAGAGCACCGGCTGCTCTTGCAGAGGACCTGGGCTTGATTCCCAGCACCCAAGGACTGCTCACAACCCCCTGTTACTCCAGTCCCAGGAGAGCCAAAGCTCTCTTCTGACCTCCTCAGATACAAGCATGCACACAGTACACATACATACACGCAGGCAAAACACATACAGACAAGTAAAATAAAACTCATAAAGATAAATACAAATTTTCAAAACAGTAGGTGTGTGTGTGTGTGTGTATGTGTGTGTGTGTGTGTGTGTGTGTGTGTAAGAAACAAATGTGACCAAAGCTGGGGTGTGGCTCAGTCGCCGAACACTTGCCTAACAGGCTCAGGGTTTGATGGAAGCATAGGATGAGGGGCCCAAAGCAATCAGAAGAGGAAAAGGAGGTTGGTAGACGGCTCACCTAACACACCAGAAGCCCGGGGGTTTCATCTCCACCTCCACATAAGCTGGCTGTGCTGGTGCATGCCTTAATCCCAGCACTCAGGGGGTGCAAGCTGGAGAACCTCAAGGTTACCCCAGGCTACATAGGAAATTTGGGGCAGCCTGAGTTACTTAAGACTGTCTCCAGCCAGGCTCAGTGGCACATGCCTTTAGAGGCCAGCCTGGTCTATATAGTTCCTGGACAGCCAGGGCATAGTGAGACCCTGTCTTGAAAGAGAGAGGGGGAGGAGGGAGGGAGGGAGGAAAGGAAAGGAAAGGAAGGAAGGAAGGAAGGAAGGAAGGAGTGAAGGAAGACAGAAAACTTTAAAGGCTTTTAAAGGCATAGCAAGATAGCTGCCTGGGGAGCCGGGCATGGTGGTGCAGGCCTTTAATGCCAGCACTCTGAAGGCAGAAGCAGGAGGATCTGGGTGAATTCCAGGACAGCCTGGTCTACAACTCGAGTCCAGGACAGCCAGGACCACAAGAGAAACCCTGTCTCGAAAAATTAAAAATAAAAAATAAAAAAGATAGGGGTATGGTAGTGCATGCCTTTAATCACACACACACACACACACACACACACACACACACACACACACACACACATATACACACTTTTTCGGGATGTTAAGGAGGGGGTGCTGATCACTTCCATCCCCACTACTCGGCATCCCATTTGGATAGAGGTATCAGGCCGGGCTGCCACCAAGTCATATAGTGTCTAGCAGTGCCTCCTCCCAACCCACAGGGACCTCCCATCCATGCCAAGTACCCATAGTGCCCTCTGCTCCACTAATGTGCTTTTCCATCAAGTAGCCCAAGTGACAGGGCAACAGTGGGGCCACGCCCCATCACCCACTGCTTCATACCATTCTGTAGCGTCTGGTCTCACCTAGGCCCACACTGACTCATTAACCCAGTCGGCTTATAAGCACTCTGCACTCACTCCATGCCAGCCTTACTCCTGGCCCAGGCTGGACCCCAGCTCATCCTATCTCAGGACCTTTGCACCTGCTCTTGTTGCCTTGGAGACTCCTCTTCTGCCTTGTTGCCTCTCCTCCAGGAGAAATGCTGACGTCATGGGCCACTTTCTGCCATCTTCTTCTGGTCCAGAGTCAGCTCTTTTGCTTTTCTGTGGTTGTACCCCCACCACACAAGCTCTGAGAGGGCATCTGTGTCACCAGTGCTTGGCGCTAAAGTGGGGAAGCTAGTAAGAGGCCAGCTAGTTCTAACTGGGGTGGGGGTGGGGTTTCTCCTGAGACCTCCTATAAACTGCAAGTGTGGCTGTGTGTGACAGCGAGCCTGAATTCACAGAGAAGAACTTGAATTTCACGTAATTTTCAGTTGTCTAGAAACATTCTTGCTTCAGTGTTTTTTCAACCATTAAATAATATTAAAAAAAAAAACAGGTGGGAGGGATGGCTCAGAAGATTAAAAAAAAAAAAAGCTTGCTTCAAAAAAGCTAATGACAGCCGGGTGGTGGTAGCGCAACCCTTTAATCCCAGCACTTGGGAGGCAGAGGCAGGCGGATCACTGTGAGTTCAAGGCCAGCCTGGTCTACAAAAAAAAAAAAAAAAGCTAATGACCCCAGTGAATTCATTCCCTCCCCAGCACCCAGGCAGAAGGAGAGAAGAACCCAGTCCCCCCAGTGTTGTCATTTGCCTTATATATGGCCCCTCCTGACACACCACACACCTCTGGCACGAGGCAAGCATGTGGTACACCACAGACATACATGTAGGCAAAACACTAGTGCACAGAAAATAATAAAAATAAATCTTGAAGTTTTTAAAAATATAAACTAAGGATTGGGGAGATTTCCACTCAACTATGAGGCCTGAGTTCAAATCCCAGCTCCTATGGTACCTGTGACCGACAGACTGAAATTCTTATGCTTGGATTTGGGGCCAATCTGTCTAAGAAAGGAAAGCTGAATCTCAAGGCTCGGTTGAGACACCCTGACTCAGGAGATAAGATAAAGAGCAACCCAGGAAGACACCCAATGTCAACCTCAGACCTACACACACACACACACACACACACACACACACACCTATTATGCTTGCACAGGCAGCTGCACATATGACCACATGCATGAAGGCACACACACAGATGCATGCATGCCACGTACACACAGAAAAAAAAGAGAAAACTAAGCCAACTCAGAGATCTATGCCTTCAGTGCTAGCTACCAGGGAGCTGTGAGGCAGGAGGATTACATGAGCCAGAAATGACAAACCAGCCTTGGAACATAGTTAAAACCTTATCTCAAAAGCAGACGAAAACTGGGAGTGGTATAGCCCACGCCTTTAATTCCAGAGCAGATTTCTATGAGTTCAAGGCCAGCCTGGGCTACATAGGGAGCCCCTGTCTCAAAACTAAAGGAAAAAAACAACAGACAAACACAGTTTGGTGTAATGGTTCACAACTCTAATCCCGAAATTTGGAGGCAGAGGCAGGCGGACCTCTGTGAGTTTGGGGCCAGCCGGGTTTACAGAGGGAATTTCAAGACAGCCAGCACTGCACAGAAAAACCCTATCTTGAAACCAGATACTACCAACACCAACAACAAAAGCCCAAAACAGACAAACAAGTCAGGTATGGTGGTGGCGCATACCTGTAATTTCAGTGCTTAAGAGCAATACCCTGAGTTTAGAGACTTCCTTATGGTTCCAGGACAGCCTAAGTCTTTTCACAAAGCAAAACAAAACATCCAAACAAAGTCAAATGGGAGTTGGGGGGGGGGTGGGGGACTAAAATAAAATAAGCTGTATATGGTGGCATTGGACTGCTATGATCCCAGCACCCAGGAGGCAAAGACAGGTGGATTTCTTTGAGTTCCAGGGCAGCCTGGTGCAATTAGTGAGACTCTGTCTCAAAAACAAAACAACCCAACGATGAACCATCAGACAAGTGGACAAAATAAGATGGACGGGCGTGGTGGCACCACTGGACAAAACTCAGCCCAGCCACAATCGGCCTGTGAGTGGTGCAGAGTCATGTGACCTATTGAGAGCACAGGTTTGGCCATCTTGGCATTTCTGGATATCTTCCTGTATGATGCACAGTCTGGCCCATCGCTGGCACTGCTTTGAACAGGTTGCCTGACAGTGTGAAAAGGCTTGCGGCCTTCCTCAGGGGGCTGATAAAGGACCACTGGTGTTCGTGAACTATTTTGTTAAGACAGGCTCAGGCTGGCCTTGAACTCCTGTATACAGAGGTGCACCACCACACCCACTTGAACCCAGGGCTTAAGCATACTAGTCAATCGAGCTACACGCTCAGTCCAGTAACTGAACTTGAACTCGATAGAGAATTATTGTTGTTCCCTGGATGGGAGAGCAAACGCCCGAGTCATTCCGGGTCCGAAGCCAGCACTATGTAGAAGACTTCCTTTTCTTGAACCTGTAGTTGCTTTGGCTCATGCAGGGAGCCCCTCCCCCAGGAGGTAAATCTCACTGTGTGACCTTGGGCAAGTCTCTTCACTCTTCTGTTGCCTCCTCTCTTAGAAAACGTTGGGGTTCTTTGAAGAGGACATACACAAGGTCTGCTTGCCTGCTCCAGGCTCCATAAGTAGCAGGTGTAGAACCATTGCCTTCTCCCTGGCTGTAGGATTAGGAATGTGGCAAAACAGCATCTGTGCCTTCTGTGGCAGAAGAAACCTGAAGCTGGCCTCTAGGCCACCCAGCAGCCATTCCCTGCCCAGCTAACTTTGCCTGTGCTCTGACAGGGCTCCCAGCAGCTGCAACCCTTCCCTCAGCCCTGAAATGATGCAGTTTGAAGCCACTCCAAAGCAAACTTTTTTATTTATTTATTCATTTATTCACTTATTTATTTTAGTTTTTCAAGACAGGGTTTCTCTGTGTACCCTTGGCTGTTCTACATTCGCTTTGTAGACCAGGCTGGCCTTGAACTCACAGCAATCCACCTGCCTCTGCCTGGCATTAAAGGCATGCACCACTGCACCCCGGCAAAGTAAACTTTTTCTAAGAGCAGGTTATGGGGGCTGGGGATGTGCTTGCCCAGCATGCAGGGTCCCCCCCTTCCCCTCCCCTCCCTTCTATCCCCAGCATCAAATAAATGGATGTGGTAACTATTAGCTCAACCCTGGGACAAGCAGCTGAGGTGCCTATTTAACATATCAAAGCAGACCTGGCTGCCAGGTTCTCCCAGCATCCCTCAGTCCCTACCTGTTACAGGGTATGGCTGGCGTGCCCTGCCCTCTTCCCTGAACTCTACAGCCTCTTACCCCAGAGCTCTTCCCTATATAATCCAGACTTTGGATTATTCCCTTTTGTCCTCTTGGCTGCTGCACCTGGTTTCTCTCTCCCCTCCTCTCTCTCCTCCCTGTCTCCTCACACAGCTCAGGGCCATGTCCACACCGCCTCTCCCAGATGTCCATGGCTCTGCCTATGCTCTTCCACTATCTATAATAATCTCTCTCCTTCACCATACCTGGGAGCAGTCCTGTCCTGTTCTTCCTTTTTATTTCTTGTTTTCATTCAGTAACCCATACCTGTAATCACAGCACTTGGAAGTAGAAACAGGAGGATTAGGAGTTCAAGACCAGCCTGGGCTATATGAGACCTTGTCTCAAAAAACAAACACACCATCTTTTATATGCCTCTATGGAAAAAAAAAAGTTTTTATCACATCCATCTTATTGTTATGGTTGTATACAGCTTGAATGCATGAGAACCTTACTCATGTGGCCTTTCTTAACTCTTAAGAGTATAAACTGTCTGGAGGCAGAGGCAGGCGGATCGCTGAGAGTTCGAGGCCAGCCTGGTCTACAAAGTGAGTCCAGGATGGCCAAGGCTACACAGAGAGACCCTGTCTCGAAAAAAAAAAAAGAGTATAAACTGTCTGATGCGCTGAATAAACAATAACATAAACAATAACAAACAAACAAACCCAACCCAAAACAACAAAAAAAAATGAAAACAAAGAACAGATGCTGCAGGTTGGGTGTAGGACCCAATGGTGATCAGGTTTTCAGAGCTTTACACCCCCCAAGCAGGCGTTATTCTTTTGCAATGACTATGGCCCAGCAGGTGCAGGTGATGAGTGAACAAGCGACTCCAAAGGGCTGGCCTCTGGCCTCCACACTCACACAACTGTAGATGCATATACAAATAGATGACTTAAAGATTTAAAATAGTTTAAAAACAGTTCTCACTTCATCTTTTGTTCACAGACTATTTAAGATTCAAATCATTTTTAAATTAAATTAGGCTATGATTGCTATTCCTAACCAAATTACTGGTTGTTGGGAAATTATACTTGTAGAGTAAAGCGAATGTGAAACAGGAGTTTCCCGATGCTGCTCTTTAGACTTTACCTGTAAGGTAAAAAAAAAACCAAAAACAAAAACCTCCATTTTCGTGCCCTCTCTAGGGGGACACACTCACCTACCCAGGTCCTTTCTCTAGATGTTTTGGAAATGCCTCAAGTTTAGCTTCTGCTTTTCTTCAGCGTCTGTGTGTGGCAATTTCAGCATTTAGAGCCTTCTCTGTTGTTTGTTCTGTCGTCTTTTTTTAAAATTAATTACTTAATTAATTTATTTATTCATTGGTGTTTTTGAGACAGGGTTTCTCTGTGTAGCCTTGGCTGTTCTGGACTCACTTTGTAGACCAGGCTGGCCTTGAACTCACAACCATCCACCTGACTGCCTCCTGAGTGCTGGGATTAAAGGCGTATGCCACTCCCATCCACCCCCACCCCACCCCCCAACCATCACCCCTGACCTGTCCTTGCTCTATCTTTAATATTTTGTGGATTTCCTTCAGAAATGGAAGAAATATCTCTTGTGATATTTCAGAATAAAATAAAACATGTTTTTGTAAGAAAAAATATAAAAGTATAGCCCAGCAACTTCTGTTTGAAGTCGTCAGTCTTCCAGGCTGGGTGCTAAGTGGCAAAGAAGCTCCAAGACAGACAGACCTTCTGGGGTCATGGCTTACAAGGGCTCAAGATGCAAAGGAGGAGGGAAGTGCCCAGTGGGGCTCGGTGGGTGTGGTCAGGCAGCCTTCTGGAAAGAACAGACATTTCCTTAAGGCTCCAGTGACAATGCTAGCCAGGCACAAAAATCCAGGGCAAGAAGTTGTCAGGAGTGGAGCAGAGGCCACAGACAAGATACACCAAGGCTACATGCTCTCATGGGCCTTCGTGACCCTGGAAGAGGGATTTGATTTGATTCTACCTGTAGTCACTTTAAGTAGAGCAGGGGTTTTGTTGTTGTTTTCTTTAATGGTCCTGGGCCTTGTACATGCTAGGCAAGAGGTTTTACCATTGAGGTATAGGCATAGCATAGCCCCACCCCTATTTTTTCTTTCTTTCTTTCTTTCTTTCTTTCTTTCTTTCTTTCTTTCTTTTTTTATTTTTTGTTTTGTTTTCGAGACAGGGTTTCTCTGTGTAGCTCTGGCTGTCCTGGACTCCTTTTGTAAACCACTCTGGCCTCAAATTTACAGAGATCCACCTGCCTCTGCCTCCTGAGTGCTGGGACTAAAGGTATGCACTACCAAGCCTAGGTCCTCTCTTCCTTTTTTATTTATAGAAAATATCTCACTAAGTTACCAGGCAGGACTTGAACTTTTCTTTTTCTCACTTCAGCCTCCAGAGTGGTGGTGGTGGTGGTGGGGGAGCTCCTAAAGCAGTTTTAAGCTCAACTTGCACTTATTTATTGGTAGTAGAATCAAGCCCAGAGCCAGGACCGTTGGAACAGGCCTTTAATCCCAGAACTCAGGAGGCAGAGGCAGGCAGATCTCTGTGAGTTCGAGGCTAGCCTGGTCTCAAAGCAAGTCCAGGACACCCAAGGTACACAGAGAAACCCTGTCTCAAAGAACTAAAAACAAACAAACAAACAAACAAACCCCCCCAAAACGAACAAACAAAATGAAGAAGAGACCATCAAGCCCAGGCCCCATAGACTGGTATCAGACGCTGCATACTGGCCTACACCCGAGCCCTTAATTTAGCATCTAAGCTGGTGGTTGCAGTTGCTATGGAAGAAATGGGTTGTGTTGACTGCAGAGAAGCTCTTCCAGTCATTCAAGGAGGGGGAGGGGAGGGGTGTGGGTGAGTAGAGTGAAGGAGGTAAGGAGAGCACTTGGTGTCAGTGTGCAACGTTGTTGGTAGAGCTGAGGGCCTCACTGCCAGGCTGGGTGAGAGACACCATTAACACCTTTCAAACAGCTGTAAACAAAATATAGTGGCTTCTGGAACTTGGCATTTCTGTTGGGCTCCAAGGGATGACTGAGGGAGGCCTCCTGATTTATGCTCCTTCCAGCAAAATGTCCACCCCACTTCCAGGAATAAAATCTTTGTGTGTATGGTGGGGGAGGGGTGTAGGCTGAAGGGCAGTTTCTTCAAAATGAAAAAAAAAAAGTGACAACAGTGAATCCTTATAAGCTGAGGCCTTTCTCTTCCCACAGGTTCACCTCTTTCTCCTCAGGGGGTGCGCTCAAGGATGGAGTCAGTCCTGAGGTGCAGCTCTGCTTCCTCACACCTGCCCTAAAGGCTCCTTCTCCATGAGCTCTTAGGCAGTAACTCATGGAGGATTGTCCCTTCAGGCCTGACAGGGCTGTTGCTGCATTGACGTCAGGGCAGAGCAGCTAGGACCACCCATGGGAGACACTTAGCAGATCCCACCTTTCCTTTGTCCCCTTACAGAAAGAGGGTGGGGAGTCCCACCAGCCGCTCTCTCCCTCACCCACTACCACCCTGTCATCCTGTACCCCACCCACCCCCATCATCCTGTACCCCATCACACTGTCATCCTGTACCTGCCACCCCATCATCCTGCACCCCTGTTATCCTGCACCCCCACCCCCGTCATTATGTACCCCACCCCCATCATCCTGTACCCCACCCCCATCATCCTGCACCCCACCCCCGTCATCTCGCACCCCTACCCCCTGTCATCCTGCACCCCACCTATGTGCTTTGGGAAGGCTCTGGAGGGCTGGAAGAAAGGCTGACTAAAGGGTGGACTCAGGCTATGGCAGGGCAATGGTTCTCAACCTTTGGGTCTTGACCCCACCAAGACCATGTGCATATCAGATATTTACATTGTTGTCATAGTAGTAAAATTGCAGCTATGAAGTAGCAATAAAATAATCAAAATGTTTGGGAGTCACCACAATGTGTGGAACTGTGTGAAGGGGTTGAGACGTTAGGAAGGTAGAGAGCCACTGGTCCATGTGCTCTCATGAGCTGCTGCCCCTGCTAGTGCTTTTCCAATGATGCAGCTGCTAGACTTCAAGATTCCTGGTGCAAATTACAGTAAACTAACTGTCTTGCTGAGCTGGACTCTGATTTGTCACTGCACTCTTTATGTGTGGGTGAGGGTAGATGGGTGGGGGAATAGAAATAGTCATTACTCTCTCTCCCCTCCCCCCCCCCCACCTGGCTGTCCTGGACTCACTTTGTACACCAGGCTAGCCTCAAACTTACAGTGACTCACCTGCCTCTGCCTCCTGAGTGCTGGGATTAAAGGCATGCGCCACCACACCAGTTTCATGTGTGGGGTCAATAGAAACAGACTCCTTACTGGTGGTGAGTGTGACAACTTGACGGACTCTAGACTCACTTGGTAGACCTCTAGGCACCTGGCTGGCTGTCCTGACTGTGTTAACTCATGTGGGAAGACTTCATCTCAACTGGACCATGCCCTAGAACAGGGTCCTGGACCACAGAAAGCAGAGAAAACAAGCTGAGCTCCAGTGTGCATTTTGTTGTTGTGGTTGTTGTTTCATTTTTTGTTTGTTTGTTTTTTGAGACAGGGTTTCTCTGTGTAGCCCTGGCTGTCCTGGAACTCACTCTGTACACAAGGCTGGCTTCAAACCACCTGCCTCAGCCTCCCAAGTGCCAGGATTAAAGATGTCCACCACCACACTCTGCCAAGAGTTTCTCCTTTAAGATGTTTCTGTCAGATCATTTTATCTCCAAAACAGAAAAAGAAACTAAGGCTATACTCTAAGTATAAAGTCATGTACTCAAGGGATGTCAGAGACTCAGGAGTATAGAAGAGGTGGGGGGGGTGTCCCCTTTCTCTGGGTGACATTTGGCAACATGTCAGAAGCATTTTGCTTGCTATAACCCAGGCTGTGTGTGTGTGTGTGTGTGTGTGTGTGTGTGTGTGTGTGTGTAAGCATCTCACTCAAGTGTGGAGATGCCCCATCTAACTACGAACATGGGAGCCCTCTGCAGCCACCGCCTCTCTCACCTATCAAAAACAGCTCTACTAAAACTAAAAGGGCTGAGGATGTAGGCCCTGGGTGGGCGGAGCGCTTGCCTAGCATGCTTCAAGCCCTAGGTTCCCTCATGTGTGAGTGTGTGTGGGCAGCACCCAAGCCATTGAGATGCGGCCTTTTGCCAAGTGGATTGTCACTTTACCTCTGATGTGGGTTAGTTCATAACTGAAAAAGAACCGGGAGCCAAGTATGGGAAGTGTACATCTGTCCTCCTAGCACTCAAAATGTCAAGGCAGGAGAATGAGAAATTCAAAGCCAAGCTGGGTGTGGCGGCGGCACACGCCTTTAATCTTGGCACTCCGGAGGCAGAGGCAGGTGGGTCTCTGAGTTCCAGGTTCAAGGTCATCCTTATCTACTCGGCAAGTTCAGTATGGCCTGGGCTACTGGAGACTGACCCTTGCTCGCCCGAAGGAGACTGAGAAAGGGGGGGATTCTTTGAGCTTGAGGTTTCCTGGCTTGCAGAGTGGAACTCATCTCAACAGAGGAAGGGGAGACTTTTTTTCTTTGGTGACACTGTTGGCTTATAAGGGGCCCACGCTCCTATAGCAACACTACAGAAACTCATTGGGTCATTTAAAAAATAATAATAAAGGAAGTAGGCGAGAAGAGGGGACTAGTTCGGAGGAAGAAGAGAGGGAGAGGGGGACAAGAAGGAATACTGGGTGAACATAATCAAAACACACTATCTGCACCTATGAAAATGGCAGAGTGAAGCCCATTGTGATATATGGTAGAAACAGAGGCAGGACCGTACTCTGAGGTATAGCTCTGTGATAGGCGTGAGTGACAATTAGCCTTTACAGGGATGAAGATCCCTGCGATGGCTGATGGCTGATACCTGGCTCCAGCTGAGGCAGAGCTGGCCTTGGCCACAGGAACATTATAATGAGACTGATGAGGAAAAGCGTATAGGAGTGCATGGGGGTCCATGGCACAGGTGGATTGCTGTGGTTCCCTAAGGGAGAGCTAGCAGGGAGCTGTGTCAAGGGCCATATATCAAGTGTGGTTAGGGGCATCTATGTCTAAAGAAGACACTCTCCAGATGGAGTCAGGCAGAAAGCCAGAGGGCCCCGCTGGGGAGAGGGAGTCCTGCACCTAAGCCAAGCTCAGAGTGGCTATCCGGACCACTGGAAGGACTGCAACCTCAAACAGCAGGGCCCTTCCAACAGCACCCTTTGAAGTTTTTGACAGTATATTGCATATCACAGGTCTCAGCTATCCACCCATGCATCATCCCACCCATTTGTCAATTTACACCTCTATGCATCTACCTACCCACCTTTCATCTATCCATCCCTCCTCCTATCTATCCATCTGCCCACTCACCTAACCATATGCCTACCCATTTATCCATCCACCCACCATCTATCAATCCATCATCCACCCACCATCTATCAATCCATCATCCATCCATCCATCCATCATCCATCCATCCATCATCCATCATCCATCATCCATCATCCATCCAGTCTACCGTCCATGTGTTCATCCATCCCATCACTCACCCATTCATCTACCCCATCCACCCCACTCATCACACTAGTAATCCTATGATATGTACCAAAAGCTAACTTTGGCTGGGTCCTGTCCTGTGGAGCCCACTGATGTCAGATGTCCACCCAAACTCACACATACATGTTGATGCCCACTGTCCTCATGTGTGCTTATACTGCCTTCTGGGTGGGTGGGTGGGGGCCATCTCTGTAGCACAATGTATTGGACTTGCTTTGTGGGTATAAGAACCAGAGTCCAGGCTGGGCATGGTAGCTGACGCCTTTAATCCCAGCACTAGGGAGGCAGAGGCAGGTGGATCACTGTGAGTTCAAGGCCGGCCTGGTTTACAAAGCAAGCCCAAGACAGCCAAGGCTACACAGAGAAACACTGTCTTGAAAAACAAAACAAAAGAACCAGAGCCCATAGGCATGGTCCTGCATCCCTCGCTTTCACAACAGAGAAGAGGTGACATGCTCAGTAGCTGGAGAAATAGTTTATCCTGTTCACTGCTGCCAGGGCAGTGTCTTGGCCACCTACGACGCCATGGCCATGAGCTGAAAGCAGGTTCCTCCATGTGCCTCTTAACCACATGTACTTTGCGATGCCCAGCACAGCTGTTTTGATTGTCTGAGTTCCAGGAGGGCAGGGCAGTGTTTTCCAACTATACCTGTTGCAGAGAGGAAAATGAACGTCCAAGGAGGGTTGGTAAGGGCATCAGGAAGATACTGAGGGGATTGTGTGTGGGGGTCTACCTTGGCCTCAGTTTCCCCATCTGCCATATAAGATTTTGCTGTTTTTCTCCCCTCCCTCCACCTGGGAAGTGTTGGGGTGGTGCCAACGCTGAGAAAGCGACTAGTTAAGGCCACATGGCATATGTATCCTGTCTTGCTTCTCTGCACCTGTATTTCTGTTGGTGGCTCGTTACAGAGCAGCTTGCTTTGCAAGGTGTCCTCTGCCCCCATCTCCTGATGTCATCAGCGGCTTGTTCATGCACTCACACAGGCACAAATGCATGTGCATGCACCACCCGAAAATAAAACTAATCACTTTCTGGGGCGAATGGAGAACCGTTGTTAGGGTATCAGAAAGCCCACAGGTGCTGAGGCAGGACAGGCTGAGGCTGCCCCTCTGTGAGAAAGGGAGGAAGACCAGAGGAACATCTGAAGCACCTAGAAGGCAGAGCCCACAGTGCTGGTGACTTAGGAGAGGCTGGCCAGCAGACAAGGCTCAGAGAAAAGTGATGAGATCCAGGCTTCGGTTGCAGGAAGGCTCAGCAGGGGAGCTCTGGCAAAAGTGGAGGAGGCCAACCTCCCTTGCCCACTGAGGAGTCCATGCTGGGCCATGTCTTTAAGATGAGGTAGGGTGGGGGTGGGGGGGGTCCTTAGGGCTGGCCAAGGTCTAGGAGGGGTTCTCAATTGGTTCCCTCAGAAGAGGAAAGATGTCTTAGGGGTGGTCTTTGCCAGGAATAGAAGGGAAGGCCAGTAGCGGAGGGGAGAGCCCCAGGGCATGGGGTGGGGTGGGGTGGCAGTGGAGGTGAGGGGTTCCCATTAGAATTTTATTGATGGTCAACACCGGGGGAGGTCAGAGGCAGCAGTGGAACTGTAGAAAAAAGGTAAATTTCTTTTTTGTTCTTTTGTAAATAGTCATTTGAAATAATTAAAATGACAACAGGAAGTTTGCTAAGAGATTATTATGCAGTATGCTAAAGGTTGAAGGCTGAAGGGTTCCTCTTATTATTATTATTATTATCATCCCAAAGCAGCACCCAGGGAAGTCCTTCCCAGCAGGCCTAGGTGCCCAACCCCCAGCTTTTGAAACGTAAGCCTGGATCCCCTAGGGGCCAGTCAGACCCAAACAGGGTCCTTTGGGGCAGAGACTAAAGGCAGTTAGCGGCTATCCGCTATTGGTTGCAAATGCTGGCCTGGGGGCGCAGGGGATGCAATCACCCCTGCTTCTCCAGCAGCCCCCAGAGAGGACTGCTGAAGGACGGAGTCTCCTAATGATATCAGGTTGGTGAAGTACCCCCACACCCCCAACAGGGTTTCTCTGTGTAGACCAGGTTGACCTTGAACTCAGAGAGCTACCTGCCTCTGCCTCTCAAATGTTGGGATTGAAGGCGTGTGCCTGCCACCGCCACCACCACCTGGCAAGGCATCATCTTAATTATACTTAAGACTTTTTCTGCTGAGACAGGGTCTCACTAATGTAGCCCCAGCTGGCCTGGACCTTGCTATGTAGACTGGGCTTGCCTCAGACTCACAGAGCTATTCCTTCGTGTCTCCGTCCTCTAGTGCAGGATTAAAGGCTTTGGATAGATTAAACTGTTGGTGGCTCTCACTCATTGTGGTGCTCGTACCCTGCCAGCTTTTTCAGTGGTGGTTCGGCTGTGATATCTCCATTGCTGCCCACCACACACGTTCTAGGTGCCCGGACCACAGCCGAAAGAGCACTGCTCTTCCTTGGTCGAAGCATGAAACGATAGTCATGTTAGAAAGTATGAAAAATTAGAAACTTGGCATTCTGGATTTGGGGGAAGAATTGTAAAGCAGATGAGTGGGAACATTTTGCTTTTATAATTATTGTTGTTGTTATCTTAGACAGGGTCTCATTCTATAGCTCTAGATGTCATGGAACTCACTATGTAGAGCAAGCTGGCCTCAAACTCAGAGATCTGCTGTCTCTGTTTCCTCAGTGCTGGGATCAAAGGCACGAGCCATCATGCCTCGCTGGGGGGGGGGGGGGCACGGGAGGGATCTCTTTAAATTGATTTACTGTAATGCTTCTGCAACTTTAACAGTTATTACAAGCTCCCAGAATCGTGTATTTTCCCGAGATTTGCTTTTGTTACTGTTGTGTGTGTCTGGGAACACAAGTGCCCTGCAGATGCCACAGATGCTGGATTCCCTGCAGCTGGAACCAACCAATTTGGGTGCTGGGAATTGAACTCTGGTCCTCTGAAAGAGGCGCCTGTGCTCTTAAGCATTAGGAAATCTCTCCAGCCTCCCCTCCCCTCTTTTTTTTTCCTTAAAAACAAATAGGGTCTCATGTATGCCAGGTTGAACTGGCATGAGCGCACTATATAGTTTACGACAATCCTCCTGCCTCCACCTTCCCTGTGCTGGGTTTACAAGGACATGCCACCGCACTCACCTGGAAACTTCCAGAATTCCACATGTTTTCCTTCTTTCCCCTAAAAGTGCTTACAGATGTGTGATCATTTTTATGGTTGCACACTACTCCACTGTACATATCATTTGGGAATCCTTGCCGCTGCTTCTTTGCCATTAAGTTTTGCTTGGTGGTGTGCACCTGTAATCCCAGAACTTGGAAAAGCAGAGGCTGAAAGATCACTTACAGTGTGCCAGGTCAGTTTGGCCTCCACAGTGAAATCCCCAAAGAGACAGAAAACCAAAACCTCAAACAGTTAGAGCTGGCCTCCCAGCTGTAGTGACACTGTACCTGTTGTTAACCCAGGCAGCCTAGACGGCTGGGCCTCCTGGGCAGCAATTGACCCAGGATGGCTGCCAAGTGATAGTGACAGCTGCAACTACTCCTGCCCAGTGGAGGGTCTGTCCAAAGGCCCCGTCCCAGCTGGCACAGAGCCAGCTGCCTGCTTTGCAGCCAGGGATAGAATGCCAGCTGGCTCCGATTTTCAGAGTGGGTGCCAGGAGCCTAGCCTTAGTGTGTTCGCCTCACTGATGCTCTCTGGCTTCTAGGAGGCGGACGGATCCTAACTGCCCTGCATCTCCTCCCATGTATGGGAACTCTAAGTGGGTTGAGAGTGGTGAGTTCCTGAATCAGACCTTCACTCAGCCCACTTGCCACAGTGAACATCCCCTGCCCGCACCACTGAGAGTCTTTTCTTCTCTCCGCTCCACTTAGAATAGACTTATACATTCTGATGCTAATGCTGAGTATCCAAGTGAAGTATGGCTCGGTAGGAGCTCAGGCAGTCGAATGCTTGCCTAGCATGGGCGAAGCCCTGGGGTCTACCCACTCACTCCATAAAACCAAGCTTGATGGAGCACACCTGTAATCCCAGCACGCGGGAGGTGGAGGCGGGAAGTGCCTCAGCTACATGGTGAGTTAGAAGCCAGAAACTGCCTGGAAGCTGCCAGCATTCCAGCAGAAGTTGGGGCAACTGGGTACCTCAGTCGTGCTTCCTGTCATCCCTACAAACCCCTCTGGTATTGGGGGGTTGAATCCAGAGCATTCCTCAAGCTAGGCAAGGGCTACACCTCCAGCCTTTTTTTTTTTTTTTTTTTTTTTTTTACTTTTGAGATAAGGGGCTCACCAAGTTGCCCAAGCTGGCCTCGAACTCATAATCCTCAGTCTTGGAAGACAGATCTGAAATCCTAGCAACCACTGTATGACTTACTGAGCGCACAGCCTGACTTCTCTGAACTTCCACTGTGAGATGGTGTGGAGCTGTTGGGAGGGTAGAGGTATTCAAATGCTATTGGCCGTCTATACAAGAGTCTAAGCCCTGTTCTGCACCCAGATCTCCTGAGTCAGGAGAAAGGGTCTGTTCCAGCAGGCTGCCCAATACTTAAGAGCTTAGCGCTCCACCCTTCATTTCTTATCGGGTAAGGGACACAGTAGCTTCCTTCTCTTAGACTATCTCCTCCTCCTGCAGGAGAGCTGGGAAAGCTGGTTGTGGGGACATGAGGAGGACAAGGAGGAGGAGGGGCATTTTAGAAAGGAAGATGTGCAGAAGGTCATGCTGCAAGTGGCTGAGCAGGAAGGGGCGTAGGTGAGGTGGCTCCCTGCTTAGGCTGTGAGTGTGTAAGTTCTGTGTGCTGTTGTGATTCCTTCCTTGCACACACAGCTCCTCCCCAAATGCACAACTCGTCCCATGTCAGTGCGGCCACTGAAGTCATCAGAGGCCCTGCACAGACGAAGAGAGGGGTCCTAGTCTCTTCGCTGCATCTGTGGCCCGAGCCTTCCAGAGCCTATGGTATGGAGATGCAGGGCTGGCAGAGTTGCCCGGAGGCTGTGCAGGCAGGGGCCGTGTGCACTCAGGCCAGCCGGGCTGGCAAAGCCATCTGTGGCCTCTAATCACAGGCTGCCAGGCTAGGCAGAGCCACGCGCCTGGGCCGGAGGGAGCAGACCCCTGTGAATGGCCTCTTTGGAAAGGAGGCCATTGTTCGCCATGCAAACAAACAAGCGGGCAGGCCTGGCTTTGCACTCAGTGACCTGCCCCTGCCACAGGAAGAAGGCCTCATCAGGGCCGGAGAGCAAAGGCCTCCCTGAGGACAAGGGCCTCAAGGCCCCTGTCTCTTTCAGGCCTCTTTCCTTTACTGTTGACAGTCAGCCAGCAGGAGCTGTGAGAGACCTGACCTTGGTGGGTGGTGCTGAGCCTTCCCTTCAGCCCTTCCCCTAGTTGGCCTGTTGTGTTCTAAGTGGCTCTGCTCAGCTGCCAATCAAAGGATAGATGACCTGGGCCTTGAGAGCCAATCCTGGAACCCACAGAGGTTATCATGTAGCATGTGCTGGACCAATGAAAGCTGGCTTGTCATGGTCTACATACACACTGGGAAACGCCAGCTCCCCTTTTCCTTGGATCAGCTTCTCAGTTTTGACTTTCGAGTGGCAAGCTAATTGGAATGATTAAAAGGAAAACATGTGAAAAGATTTTGAAAAGCATTTTCCCTTTTCCCTCTTCCTCTCCACCTTTCCCTCTGACAGGGTCTGGAAATGTAGCTCAGGCTGGCCCTCTGACAGGGTCTGGGATTGTAGCTCAGGCTGGTTTCAGCCTGGCTGTCCTCCTGACTCAGCTTCCCTACTGCACCAACACATTCTGCTGAATGGTTCTCAAATGCTGACTCATGGCGTTCTGTGGCATCAGAGGAACTCCATGCAGGCCTGTTCCATCCGGCTTGAGGCATGAATCAGCTCAGGGTATCCACCCTGAGGAGGCTACCCAGCTGTGCCAGTCAGTTAGCTATATACCTTGGTTCTCAGACCAGCTGTGCTCACACAACCCTGATTTCATGTTGTGTATGATTGTGTGTGGTGTGTGTGTGTGTGTGTGTGTGTGTGTGTGTGTGTGTGTGCTGAGCTGGATTTGTAGTCAAAGTCATCCTTGAATTTCTGATGTTCTTGCCTTCACCTCAATGCCTGGTTTATTCCGTGCTGGGGATCGAACTCAGGACTTGATGAGTGCTAGGAAAACACTCTTACCAACTGAGCTACATCCCTCGCCTACTTGTTTTCATCATAGCATCCATTTCACTCCACACCTATATAGACTGTGCCTTGATTGGTTCAAAGTTTCCTGGCAGGGCTGGAGAGAAGACTGAACATTGGCGCAGTAGACCCAGATTCAGTTCCCAGCACCCACATCGTGGCTCACAACCATCCTTCCCTCCAGTTCCAGGGGGATCCTGCATAAACAGGATGCACAGACGTACATGTGGGCAAAACCTTCATACACAAGACTATACAAGTGAATACAGCTGCTGGCCCTTCCACCCCAGTCACTGAGCCACCTCCCAGGACTTAACTGCCTCCCTATAAAGCCCCCTTGATCTCCTCCCAGTCCTCCACCCGCTTCTACCACAGCTACCTTCTGCAGGGCATTTCCATCACGTAGCCAATGCCGGGTGTCTAGAACCTGCACTCTTTTGCCCCCTTTAGTAAGTGTGACGGCCTGCCTTCTGCTGGCACTAAGGATTCTAACAATGTAATAATTCAACAGGAACAGGCAAGAAGACCCCTTACTACTGTCCAAGGAATCACAGACAATAGAATAATAAAGCAGAGGCTGGGCAGTGGTGGCACACGCCTTTAATTCCAGGTGGAGGCTGCCAGATAACATCTCAGAGTTCAAGGCCAGCCTGGTTTATAGAGGAAGTTTTACGACAGACAGGAATACACAGAGAAACCCTATTTCAAAAAACAGAGAGAGAGAGAGAGAGAGAGAGAGAGAGAGAGAGAGAGAGAGAGGGAGAGAGAGAGAGAAGACATTTAGGGAGAGGTTTGCTACAACAGCACACGGTAATGGAGCACCCAGAATTTGGAGAGGTGATTTGGCTACATTGTGTCCAGCACAAGAAAGAAGTTTGCCAGTTCCTGGGGGAGCCTGGGCTAGCTGAGGACAATCAGCTCAAGGCTGGGTGCTTTCAAGTGCTGTGTCTCTGATGCTTAAGTGAAGATGTCCTTCCCATCCTGCCCTTTGTCAGGAGTTTAAAAACCTCACAGCTTGTGTGGTGTTTTATTTGGGGTCCATTTTTAACTTAAGACTGGTATGGCTCATTCTTGCAATAAGCTGCAAAGAGGCAAAAAAATGTAGTGGATGAAAACATGTTTTTGTTTTGATCCCAAGTGTGGAATAGGTATTGGATGTAAACATGTTTTTGTTTTGATCCCAAGTATGGGATGGGCAACAGACTTGTGAGAGAACAGGTGATGTTTATCCACTTACAAGTCAAGCCACCTCCTGGGGGGGCTTGGTTGTTGCCAGCTAAAACACATCCTAGCACAGACTCTGAGAAGATAGAAGATACACACACACACATACACACACACACACACACACACACACACACACACACACACACACACACACACACACGGCCAAAATAGAGGCCTGGGGCCTTTTTGGGTCTTGGTATTATTTGGTTGTTCATAGCTCCACTTTGAAACGCTCCTAGAGAGAACTGTTCCAGGGAAGGCTCCAGATTCCAACAGCAACTTTGGTGAAATTGCTGGTCTGGGGCTGGAGAGATGGCTCAGAGGTTACGAGCACCGTCCATTCTTCCAAAGGTCCCGAGTTCAATTCCCAGCAACCACATGGTGGCTTACATCCACCTGTAATGAGATCTGGTGCCTTCTTGTGGTGGGCAGGCACACGTGTGGGCAGAATACTGCATAAATAATAAGTAAATCTTAAAAAAAGAAAAAGAAATTGCTGGTCTGCTAAAAATCCTGCCGGCTACGCCAGGGGGAATCGCTCCCAGGAACTAAATTCAACAAGGTCTACTTCTCCTGTTCCCATACAGCTCTGTTCTCTCCTATCTAGGGTAGGTGGGTTGAAAGGGATGTATAAACATTTAAAGAACCCTCCAAATAAAGTAGGTATAAAAAAGATAAAGCCTACAAAGAAAGAAAGAGGGAAAGGAAGAAGGAAAAAAAAAAGCCACTCGTACACAAAAAGAAGCAAATCTTTTACAAAAGGTCTGCCTGGCCACACCTTCAAACTCACAGAATTTCTCAGTGCCAGATAGTGACAGCAATAAAAACAAAAACAACAACAACAACAAAACAACAACAACAACAAAACTGAGTGAGCCAGCGAACGAGTGATGGAAGTCGAACTCCAACCTTGCTGCCCAGGCCCTCACACTGCCAGCCACGGCTGTCTCTGTGCTTTACTTACTACTCCCATTTGCCAGTCCAAAGGCCAGACAAGAAGCAAGCTAAGAGAGAAAGGACTTGTTTTCCATGATGGTTTAAGGGTGTGGCCAGTCCTGGAGGGTTAGGAACGTCTTCTCTCAGTTAATGCTCTCTGGAAACACTCTTCCTATTGCTGGAATTCCTTCACTGGAGGAAAACTTACCCTTCCTCCTGAGGTCTCAGTGACAAACTGAGGGAACCAGTGAGTGTTTGGGGCTTCCTTACAGAGCCTGGGGCAGAGGTGTGTGAACTCCTCCCCCAGGCAGCCACACCTGGGAGGCCTTACCCAATAGAGATGAGAGCCCACCCCACCATGTGCGCTAGCTCCTTTCCCAGCTAGTGTAGCTTTGCCTGGTGCCTGGGAGCAGATGGATATTCAGGTGAGCATCTCCTTTTCTATCCCTAGACTCTGCCTGGGTATAAACTGTCAGTCTGTCCAGGTGGGATCTTGCACAAAATGGGGCCAGCTGAATTCCCCAAGATGGCGGTTGTTTAGCTCAAAATAGTCAATCATGAGATGCCCTGACTCGGTCTCCACTATGCCCAGTTTTTCTAACACTCCTTAATCCAGCAGACTGACTGTTGCTTTTTTTTTTTTTTTTTTTTTTTTTGGTTTGGTTTCGGTTTTTCGAGACAGGGTTTCTCTGTGTAGCCTTGGCTGTCCTAGACTCACTTTGTAGACCAGGCTGGCCTCGAACTCACAACGATCCACCAGCCTCTGCCTCCCAAGTGCTGGGATTAAAGGCATGTGCCACTATGCCCGGCTGACTGTTGCATTCCTTTTTTTTCTTTTAAAGATTTACTTAGTTTATTATTATTATGTATACAGTGCTCTGCCTGCATGTACACCTGCAGCCAGAGGAGGGCATCAGATCACATTCTAGATGGTTGTGAGCCACCATGTGGTTGCTGGGAATTGAACTCATGACCTCTGGAAGAGCAGTCAGTGCTCTTAACTGCTAAGCCATCTCTCCAGCCCATGACTATTACATTCTTGACTTCAGATTCAACCTTGGCAAACTTGAGTCCATCATATTCCAGAGTGTTCTAAAGCAGTTTTTGCTTTGTCCTCTTGTGTGTGTTGCTGCGTACATCGAGTCCCCAGAACCCTTAGCTCCTCCTTGTGACCACAGACTTCCTGTTCTTCTAAAGCCTCTGCTGATAGGAGGCACGTGCCCTCGGATGGCTGCTGTTGTGGTCCGCAGCTCTCCTGCACTCCTGAACTCCCAGGGGGATAGAGGTTCCCAGTCAGGGTCAATGTCTGGTCAGTGCACTCTGAGGCCTCCCCAGGGCAGTGTGTACAGGGCTCCTATGGCCAGGTCTGAACCGGTGGCACTGCTGTCCTGGAGAAATTGATGTGTGCTTCAGGAGCCAATCTTCAAGCTCAGATGTGATCAGGTGACACACACTAAGCTAATTAGAGTTCTTCCCAAGAGTCTCTTGGTCTCTGGACAGGGTGCCACAGGGCTGAATTGGCCCCAGTGGCTGTAGCCTTGGCCTCAGGGATGGTCATTTGTGAGAATAAAGCTGACACCTAGAAAATCAAGGCCAAGAGGGTGCTGGAAACCGCCAGGGCTGGCTTCTTGACCATCCTTACCTCATTCTTCCTGAAATGTCTTTAATGCCAGCTTCCTGGTCTGTAGTAAATAGGGACAACGAAGCTCTAGAAGGTGACAGCAGTTGCCCAAGGTCTTGGCATGGCCAAGGCAAAATTCCCACTCAGCAGAGAGATGTGCCAGCTAACCAGGCCTCATGTGCAGAGAAAACCTCCCCACCTCTTGGGGGGAGGTCCTGCCCTCTGCCTTCTTGCCTCAGAACTGTGGAGGGTAGGTACCCTCTGAGCAGCTGTTATAATGTAGGAGCTGGTGTCACTTGCTAAGCAATGGGAGGGAAAGTGACTGGGGCTCGGAACCTCCCTCCCTCAGGCCAGATGCTTCAGGGCCATGGGGAAGCAACTCAGATGAACACCTGGGGGGGAAGCAACTCGGATGAACACCTGTGGAACAAGGGAGGCCTTCATGAAACCCTACATCCAACAGCAGGCCTCAGGTGGCAGTTAAACAACAAACAGCTGTAAAGCACAGGGTTACAAGGAAGCCTTTAAAAGGTCTGCCAGCCCTTGCTCAGGTAGTCTTAGCCCCAGAGGCCAGGAAGATGGACACTCCCCGGAGGCTGCGATTTGCAGCACTCAGAGCTGGCAGGCTTCTTGGAGCTCCCAGCCCTGCCTTCCCCAGTCACAACCAAGGGTGAAGCGCGCTCATTGAGGGGCAGCGGAGGGTGTCTCTGAAAACAAGAAGGCCCCTCTTTGCCAGAGGTAAGCCACCTCAGGATGCGGAGAGAGCCCTGGCTCACCACATCCCCTTGGCGAGCTTGGGCAACAAATGCAGCAGCTTTCAACACGCTCTTGTTTTCCCTCAATGGCTTCCATTGTAGCTGTGGAGTCGCTCAGCTCCAGGGGTTGGTTCTGTGCCCTGGCCAGAATCTGAACCTGGGGACCGGGCTCCCTCACTGCCTTCCACGAGAGTAGCCACTTAAGACAGCCTCGCTTGACAAGGACCCCCATAGCCGTGGCCATCGGCTCCTCTTTTACCGCCTTTCGCCTTAGCTCCAGGCTAAGACAGGGAGTGGCCAGTGACTACTGTCCCCGCCACTTGTTCCCTTAAACAACGTTTTACTCAAAATAGCCAAACCCTCTGACAGTTGAACTTACTGATGGCGGGCTTCGCCCTGGCACGCTGTAGCCGAGTAGTGAGGACAGAAGCTGCTTTTTCCACAGCTTCCCACTCACTCCCTGGCTTTTTAAGGGGGAAAAAAGAAATGTCCTTTCATGTTTTTTGTTGTGTTGTTTTTTAGAGGCAGAGTCTCATGTAACCTCCCATTTTATATGGAGCCAGAGCTGAGAACTAAACTTGGAGCCTCGTGCGTCTTGGGCAAGCAGTCTCCCAATGGAGCCACATGCCCAGCCCTCTTGTTGTTTGTGACAGGGACTCCCTCTGTGGCTCAAGCTGACCAGGAACGGGTCTGTGAAGGCCAGGCTGGACTTTGAATTGTAATCCGCCTGCCTTAGGTTTCAAGGCCTGGGACTTACAGGTGTAAGCCACCGTTCCTGGTTGGCCTAGTCATTTGTTCGTTCTTTAGCTCTGGTGACAGAGTCATCCGCTTGATAGATATTCCTCAAGCATCTGCTATGCATGAAGCCCTGAGCTGGGGCGTTAAGGACAGAGTGGTGCCTGAGGCCGACACATGGCTGCCCCCTGGGAAAGCTGAGGTGGCCGCTAAGCGGACCTGCTCAAGTCTGTAATTTTGCGGTTGGGTTGCAAGTTACGAAGAAGAAGGTGGTGTGCTCCGAGGACCCAGCCCAGCAGGCAAGGACAGATCTGTAGCACGAGTGACAAGTTGGCAGGACCTGGAGGGTGAGTGGGGGCCAGTAGGTCACTGGGTTGGTGTAGGAGGACAGCAGTGCTTCTAGACAGAGGCCCTCTAGGCAAGGCAGGATAGAACTGGTTCCTTCCAGGAATACAGTTAGGGCTTGAGAGTCCCAGAGATGGCACTGTGGCTCCACTATGACCTGGTCTGGGGGCGGAGAGGGAGACACAGAAATGATCCCTTTTCTTGGGGACACTAAGGGAGCCCAGAGTTCCGTCTTAATTCAGACCCCCACACAGCTTCTGAGGTGCAGCAGCCATCTGAGCTGGTAGCGGGAGCCAGGAGTTATAACGTGAACTGAAATGTCTGTGAAGCTGCACGGTCACACTCGCTACAAAAGGAGTGGCCAACCGTGCAGCAGTAGTCTGAGAGGACCCATGCAAGATGGGCAGGGAGGTGGTGAGTGCAAGGCTGGAAACCTCAGCTGGGCGTGGTGGCATATGCCTTTAATCCCAGCACTTGGGAGGCAGAGGCAGAGGCAGGCGATCACTGTGAGTTCGAGGCCAGCCTGATCTACAAAGGGAGTCCAGGACAGCCAAGGGTAACACAGAAAGACCCTGTCTTGAAAACAACAACAACAACAACAGCAGCAGCAGCAGCAACAACAACAAAAAGCCTGGAAACCTTGGAGATGGAGGGGTCGATAATCAGTGAGCAGCCCCAGGAGCTGCTACAGCCAAAGTCTATGCGAAGCCCCTGTTGTCCCCCTACCCTCCTCCCCTTTGACATCTGGTGTGGCTGGAAACACGTGCCAGTAAAGGAAAAGAGAAGGCAGGCAGGCAGGCAGGCAGGCATGGCGAAGGACTCACTGCTGTGTTAGTGCAGAGCTTAGGATCAAACAGATTCACCACCTGATGGACTGGGGAGATGGCTCAGTGGGTAAAACAAGTGTGAGGCCAGAGTTCAGATCCTGGGATCCACATAAAGCCAGATGCTGCAGTGGGCATCCATGACGCATGTGCTTCTCGGGCAAGGTGGGAGGGTCAGACAGGATACTCCGCAGAAGCTTGGAGGCTAGCCAGCCTGGCTTACACGGCTGCGCACCATAAGAGACCATCTCACACAAGGCGGATGGTGAGGACTGACAGCTGAGGCTGCCCTCTGACGGCCACACATGTGCCAAGGTGTGTGTCTGCACTCACACAGACACCTAGAAGCCAGGCGTGGTGGCGCACGCCTGTAATCCCAGTGCTCAGGGATGCAGAGACAGGTGGATCTCTGTGAGTTCGAGGCCAGCCTGGTCTACAAAGCGAGTCCAGGACAACCAAAGCTACACCGAGAAACCCTGTCTCCAACAACAAACAAACAAAACCCTAGGAAGGATCTTGGGTTTTCACAGGACAAAGATAGCAAGGATTGAAGGTGACTCTTCAAGGCCAGGAGACTTTTGTGGACATCTAGAACCCTTGGGGACCGGTTTTGACGACCTCACCTCCACCATCCAGCCTGAAGGTTTGTTTTTGTGGGAAGCTGTTGACCATATCCACTGACTTGAACTGGAGTTAGCCATTTTCTCCTTATTCATTCATTCATTCATTCATTCATTCATTCATAGCTTGGCAGAGCCATGTTGATAGTGTGCATTTACTGTTACATTAAAAGCTGGGCTTTAGCCAGGCGTGGTGGCCTTTAGTCCACGCAGCCAGGAGGCAGAGGCAGGAAATGTCTATGAGTTTGAGGCCAGCCTGGTCTGTGTAATGAGATCCTGTCTCAGGACAAGTTATTTGTTATTGTTATTTTCTACTGTGTGTACATGGTGTGAGTGTGTTCGTGGTATGAATGAGTGCATGCTGTGAGTGTGTGTATGGTGTGACTGTGTATATGATGTGAATGTTGTGTGTGTAGGGCTTGAGTGTGTGTGAACATGAGTGTGTATGTGGTATGTGTGTGTCCGTGAGTGTGTGTGTGTGCATGGTATGTGTGTATGAGTGTGTGTGTCTATGGGTATATGTTCATGGTCTAAGTGTGTATGTGTATGAGTGTGAATGAATGGTGTAAATGTGTATGTGTGAGTATCTGTGTATAGTGTGTGTGCGCGTGGTGTATGTGCGCACCGTGTGCACGTGTGTGCGTGTGTGTGCGTG
This sequence comes from Acomys minous, assembly GCF_964271855.1. NCBI lineage: Eukaryota > Metazoa > Chordata > Mammalia > Rodentia > Muridae > Acomys > Acomys minous. Next base: position 62,487,336 of record NC_140485.1, on the reverse strand, counting down.
TGTGTGTGTGTGTGTGTGTGTGTGCGCGCGCGCGCGTGTATGTGTGCATGTGTATTTGTGCTGGAGAGCATGTGCATGTCACAGATCTGAGGACAGCTTTGTGGAACTGGCTCTCTCCTTCCAACTCTATGTGGGCTTCAGGACTGAACCTCAGATTTTGGGTTTATGTGAGAGGTGCCTTCACTTACTGAGCCATCTCTCAGCCCCCACAGAGCTTATTTAAAGACAAAAGACCAACAAAATGAATGATTAGAGAAACAGCAGTAATGCAGGACAGGGCCAAGTCTAACTCTGGGGGATGCTGGGACGGCTGCATGCCACACAAAGGACCAGCTTTCTTTCCCCCCATCTTTTTCAAAGTGTTGACAAGGTCCCAGCAGCCATAAGGGCACCTGGCCTCCTGACAGCAGCACGAGTAACTCTCAGGGCCCAGGGCTGTTGATTTGTGAGTCACTGGCTCAGGTGGGTCATGTGTTTCCCCGTGAATCCAGAAGCCAGAGATCTCATAGGCTTAGGCACTCTGTGTTCTCCGTGAACTGGGCAAAAAGACACTCGTGCGCAAGGCAGATTAACGGACAAGAAATCCAGAGAAACAACAAAGTGGCGGAGAGGTGACTGGACTTGGAACCAGACTTGGCTGTAATGAATGCACTTGGCACCTCAGGCCTGGAGTCTAGGGCATAAGTGAAGCCATCGTAGGTCCTCATGGAGCTTGCATTCCCAGGGAACTGACTAGATGGCTCCTTCTTCCATCCCACTAGGACTCTGGAGAAGAACCTCCTCCGCCCCCACCCTAGTCCAGCCAAGGAAAGGAATGAAATTCGCCACCCATTGTTTCTGCCACACTTCCTGAGAACAACAAAGGGCCTTTTAACCAGGGAAAGTGAAGCAAGCCAAAGCTGCACAACCTGGAAGTCACCGAATTCAGCTGTGCTGGTGCCAGATGGGAGACACCCAACAGGCCGTGTTCAGAGTTGGAGCTGAAACAGGTAGGCTGTACAGAAAGCCCGTATATGGCCAGCCTCTTGGGCATTCTGTGTTGAAATACATCGCATCGACTAGACACTCAGAAATAGCACACACGGAGAGTTCTGGAAGGACCAGAGAACATAGGCGCCCCTTCTGGGTTACACCTCTTTTCTGCTAGGTCCACGTAGCTGTGAGCCAAGGGGAACAGAGATAGACTAGCTGCCACCAAGATGCCTCTCAACAGAGAGTTCCAGGCACAAAAGACAAGTGATAAGTCTGTGGAGGCAGAGAACATGCTAGAATCAGGGAGTAGCGGTGAGATGGAGCTGAACAGGGGAGAGGGCAGGAGACGAAGGTGGAGGTGGGGCCGTGACCAAGCTTGAGAGAGTGTGGAGGTCTAGGAGGCTGGCTCTATCTTATCCTGCATCGTGGTGTCCTGGGACCCTACTGGCAGAGTAGGAGCTGGTCTGCCCAAGGCAGCATACTTTTTTTTTTTTTGTTTTTCAAGACAGGTTCTCTGTGTAGCCTTGGCTGTCCTGGACTCCCTTTGTAGACCAGGCTGGCCTAGAACTCAGATTGATCCGCCTGCCTCTGCCTCCCGAGTGCTGAGATTAAAGGCGTGCGCCACCATGCCCTGCCAGACGTGCATTCTTATGATGTCCCAAGATGGGGCTCAGCTACATCCCTTGATGGCTCTAGGAGAAGTTACCTCTGTGCTTCATCCAGTTCTTGATGGATCCTCGGCGTTCCTTAACTTACCTGACAGGCCTTGGCCTCTGTCTCCCTCATGTCTTTGTCAGTGTGTGGCTTCTTGTCATATAAGGATCTCAGCCTTTTCATGTAGAATTTGCTCTGGTCCAGCATGACCTCATCTTAACTACATCATGAAGGTTGTTTCCAAACAAGGTCACCCTCTCACTGGACAGCGGTTCTGGGGACGGGATGTTCCTTAACTCAAGACAGCAGCTAGACATGCTCAACAGGGAACTCATTGTGGATGGAACCGTATCAGCGCAAGGGAAAACTTAAGGAGCTGCCATGAACACAGGAAGTGATGAGAGGTGAGAGAGTTGGGGGGGCGGGACAGGGGGCGGGGGACAATGACAGAACAGTGATGGAGGCAGATGATGTTCATGTGGGGAAATAAAGAGGACCAGGAGATGGCTAGAATGCCAGCTGAGTAAAGGGTGCATTCTAGAACCTTCCTAGGGTGCTGGTGGCTTCTGAGCCCAGACATCAATGACCACACAGTTGACAGAGTGTTCACCCGCAAGATGAGGAGGAGGTGGAGGCTCTGAGAAGAAAGCAGAAAGCCGGAACCTACACACATGTGAGAAATTGCCCCTGGCAGCAGGAGCTCATCAGAGACACTCCAGACCTCTTGGCTCATCGCGTGGGCACCCTGTGGAATTGCTGGTGGCTGGCCTAGAGTAAATACCCCTCCCCGTGAGCTCATGTGTCAATTAGGCCTCTGCCTCCCTCCCTTCCTCCCTCCCTCCCTCCCTCCCGGTCTCTTCCCCCTGCTCCTGTCTGGGGTGCTGCAAGGTTGGTAGCAGTGGTCTCTTGATGCTCAGGTCAGAGGTCGCTATCCCGAAATGCTAGGATAGACCGTCAGCTTTTTCTCAGAGGTTGTGCCCTTTGGATTATCTGTGCAGCCGAGATGTAGAGCAAGATGCTGCTGCCTGCAGGCTTCCAAAATCTCCCCCGAGAACTTGGGGGAGATTAAACAGAAACTTACTCACTGGAGGTTCCAAGAAACCAGGCATCTGAAGTGTGTGTCTCTGTGTTGAATCGGGGGTGGGGGGTGGGGTGTCAACGTGGCCCCACTCTCCCTGGGAGGATCTTCATGCTCCTGTCTGCTTTTCATCCTTCAAAGCTAGCCATCTTCACCCCCACCACTAGAAATTGCCCTGTCATTCCCCTCTTATCACACATGTTCAGACATGCGACTGTCTGGAGAGCACACAGATAAATCAGGAGAAGTTTCCCATTTTTCCACACTGCCATCCTCCTTTCTGTTGGACACAGAGTCCTCCTGTAATGACTCAAGTTGGACACAATCTCACGGTCTTCTGGAGCACTGCAATGGCAGGTGGCACCGCCACGCCTGCCTCCATTTCTGCTTTTTTCTTTTCTTTTCTTGCTTTCTGAGTTGCACTGGTTATCCTGGAGCTCACTGTGTAGGCAAGGCTGGCCTTGAACTTGCAGCAGTCCTCCTGCCTCTTCTATGGAGTGACAGGCATGAACTACCATAGCCAGCTCCATCTCTACCTTTGGAGTCAAATCTACAGAGGATACCCCTGTAGCTGTTTGAGGCACTGGGCACCCAACAGCAGGCGCCATCCAAGGCAAGCCCTACCTCTGAGTGACACTCTATGATGAAGACCTTTCCTTTCCAGATGCTGTCCCGTTCTGGAAAGTGGAACCATGTTTATCTAAGAAGCCCAAACAAAGCCCTCCACTTAGAGGCTATATAAGCAAGGTGTAAACCCAGACTGTAGCTCAGTTTCCTCATATATGAACACCGGAGTGTCTTTTAAAGTGGTGTGTGTGTGTGTGTGTGTGTGTGTGTGTGTGTATCAGAGGAGAACTTGTGCCAGTCCTTTTCTTCCACCCTGTGGATCTTGGGGATTAAATTCAGGTCTTTAACAGGGCGTGGTGGCACATACCTTTAATCCCAGCACTTGGGAGGCAGAGGCAGGCGGATCACTGTGAGTTCGGGGCCAGCCTGGTCTACAAAGCGAGTCCGGGATGGCCAAGGCCAACACAGGGAGACCCTGTCTCGAAAAAACAAAACAAAACAAAAACAATTCGGGTCTTTAGGCTTGTCGGCAAGTACCTTCACCAGCTGAGCCATCTCCCTGGCTCTCGGCTTTTTGTTTGTTTAAGACAGGGTCTTGAGTAGTTTCAGCTGTTCCTGTACTGCTACATAGCTGAGGATGACTTTGAATTCCTGGTCCTTCTGTATCCACCTCCAGAACTGGTATCAGAGCTATGCACCACCTCCTATCTCTGCTGCTGCTGCTTCTGTTTTCTTCTTCTTCTTCTTCTTCTTCTTCTTCTTCTTCTTCTTCTTCTTCTTCTTCTTCTTCTTCTTCTTCTTCTTCTTCCTCTTCTTCTTCTTCCTCTTCTTCTTCTTCTTCTTCTTCTTCTTCTTCTTCTTCTTCTTCTTCTTCTTCTTCTTCTTCTTCTTCTTCTTCCTCTCCTTCCTCTTCCTCTCCTTCCTTTGTTTTCCAAGACAGGGTTTCTTTGTGTGGCCTTGGCTGTTCTAGACTCTTATTTGTAGACGAGGCTGGCAAACAGAGATCCACCTGCCTCTGCCTCCCAAGTGCTGGGATTAAAGGCATATGCCATCACACCCGGCTCTATCTCTGCTTCTAATGAAATAACCATCAAACTTTGCTTGGCATAAAGACCTTTTTTTTTTTTTTTTAATTTACTTGTGTATGTGTGAATCAGTTCTCTCCTTCTACCAGGAGGGTTCTGGTGACTGAACTCACGATGTGGGTCACTCTACAGAAGACAAGACTGTCCTTAAACTTGTAATCTCCTGTCTAATATGGGGTTACAGGCATGAACTTCCATAGCAGGTACCTATACTCACTGGGCATCTCAGCTTTCCAGGGCTTTTGTTTGTTTGTTTGTTTTTGTTTTTTTGGTTTTTAAAGACAGGGTTTCTCTGTGTAGCCTTGGCTGTCCTGGACTCGCTTTGTAGACCAGGCTGGCCTCGAAGTCACAGCGATCTGCCTGCCTCTTCCTCCCGAGTGCTGGGATTAAAAGCATGCGCCACCATGCCTAGCTGTTTGTTCTTTTTTGTTTTTCGAGACAGGGTTTCTCTGTGTAACCTTGGCTGTTCTGCACTCACTTTGTAGACCAGGCTGGCCTCGAACTCATAGTGATCCACCTGCCTCTGCTTCCTGAGTGCTGGGATGTGTGCGCCACCACCGCCCAGCTTTTTCCAGGTCTTTTAAAAGAGGATTAAACTTTCTTAAAAATTAGCCAGGCATGGTGGCACATGCCTTTAATCCCAGCACTCAGGAGACAGAGACAGGCAGTAAGTACTCTGTGAGCTCAGGGCCAGCCTGGTCTACAGAGTTGAGTTCCAGGATAGCCAGGCCTATTTACACAGAGAAACCCTGTCTCAAAACACCCAAAACAAAACAAAACTTAAACATTCATTACAGTTTTTATGTGTGTGTCTGTGTATGCACACTGCTTGGGTACAGGGGAAGACTGGAAGTTACAGACGGTTGTGAATTGCCTGATGTGAGTGCTGGCAACCAAACTCAGAAATGAGAGCTCAAACTCCAAGAGCTCTTAACTGATGAGCTATTTCTCCAGTCACCCAGGGTCTTTATTAAAGACTGTATTTCCTAGGCTTCCTTAGAGCTGCGGACCACATGAGCCAATGAGACCCCAGCATTTGGTGGGTGTGATTTATGGCTGTGGCTTTCCTCCTTCATACTTAAGATTGGAAGTTAGTAAAACAACTAAGTTCGGAGTGTGCTGACCAGGCAGGGACCCATTCAGATGATCCAGTGACAAGCATCTCAGAGATATTTGAGTGGCGTGTCCCACATGCCACACCCACACTTTGCTTTTTCAGTCATTCTTTGTTATGAATAAAAGCAGCCAATTACTGAGCAAGATGCCGAGCTGGGCACTTAACACACCTTGTTTCCCAGCTTCGAAGCAATTACTATACAAAACCACACCCCTTAGTACGTCCTGTTATCTTTATGAGAGTCACGTCTGTGAGCCTGGCTTTACAGGTTGAAGGGCCTGAGGCACAGACGGGTGGCACTTGTTCTTGCCTCAAAGCCGCTAGTGGGAATCGGCTAGCATTGGGTGCTTGTGTCCTGTCCCCCACTCCATCCCACGGTCATTTAGGAGCTACTTGGGTCTGGCTTCATGTTAGTGACTATCTGGGATGTGGAGTTCTGAGGTCATGGGCCACGGGGTCCAGATACGGGGTCCAGGGAAGGTTTGCCCGGGGCCAGGAAGAATGGACCGGGGAGAGTCACGAGTGGGGCCTTCCTTTAGATCCAGCCTTATTCCAGCACAAACTGCCCATTTCCACCCAACATGGGGCCAGTGAGCTGGAGCTAAACAAAGTGATGCTTCTTTGTTTGATCAGAGCTTTACTTTTTTTTTCTTCTTTGTATTACAAAAAAAAAAAAAAAAAAAAAAAGTGAAGCCGGGCATGGTGGCGCATGCCTGTAATCCCAGCACTTGGGAGACAGAGGCAGGCGGATCAATGTGAGTTCGTGGCCAGCCTGGTCTACAAAGTGAGTCCAGGTCAGCCAGGCTACACAGAGAAACCCTGTCTCGAAAAACAAACACAAAAAGTGAAACCAGGTGTAGTAGCACACACCTGTAATCCCAGCATTCAGGGAGACACAGGCAGATGGATCTCTATGAGTTCGAGGCCAGCCTGGTCTACAAAGTGAGTCCAGGATAGCCAAGGCTACACAGAAAAACCCTGTCTGGAAAAGCAAAACCAAAACAAACCAAAACAAAAAAGAAAAGAAAGAAAAACAGAAGCTGGGCGTGGTAGCACACACCCATAATCCTAGTACTCAGGAGACAGAGGCAAAGAGATGAGGACTTCAAGGTCATCTTTGGCTATCTAGTGAGTTGGAGGCTAGCCTGGTCTATGTAAGATTCTGTTCAACAAAAACAACAAAACTCTAAAACAACCTCCCAATGGTTGCAATGCACCTCCCACCTCAGCATACTTGGATGTCAAGTGGTGGGTAAGTATCACTGCCCAGAGGCAACTGTCCACACTGGTACTTCATCGCCCTCCAGAAAACCTTTCTCTGTGCACACTTAGATATGTATATAGCCTTCATGTCCTCATGTGCTATTGGCAATTTTTTTTTTTTTTTGGCTAAAACTTATTGTTTCAGAAATAAGCATCCTATGTACTTTGATAGTTAAAATAGCTATTTCTATATTGTTATTATTATTGTCATTGTTGCTATCATCACTATTATTATTTGGTTTTTCTAGGCAGGGTTTCTCTGTACAGCCCTGGTTGTAGACCGGACTGGCCTTAACTCAGAGATCTGTCTGCCTTTGTCTCCTGAGTGCTGGGATTAAAGACATGGGCCAAGTCGGGCATGGTGGCACATGCCTTTAATCCCAGCACTTGGCAGGCAGAGGCAGGTGGATCTCTGTGAGTTGGAGGCCAGCCTGGTCTACAAAGTGAGTCCAAGACAGTCAAGGCTACACAAAGAAACCCTATCTCAGAAAACAAACAAACAAACAAACAAAAAAGGCCACTACCAGCAGCCATCTTATTTCTGTATTATTTTAATACATATTCCACACACACTAAATTAGATAAAATTTAGAAAATAGCTTTATTGAATTATGTAATGAAAACATAATTGAAGGTCACTAAAGCTTACTGAACTTTCCCCCCTCTGTACTAGGCATGGAGACAGGGCCTCCTATCTGCTGAGCAAGCTCTCCATCAGCACTAAACTACACCCTGGACCCAACGTTTACTTCCCTAAGGATGACTTCTTGCAGCCACCATGGTTCTTAAGGCACAGTGCCCGGTACTGCATTGCCTTGTGTCCTGATTTCTACCTCTCCTGCAGATATGGGAGACATACGCTCATGTTCCTCCTCCCCCCCCCTTCTAAAGTCTCTATGTAACTCAGTACTGTGACCAGGCTGACCTTGAACTCACATAAATTCTCCTGCCTCTGTTTTCTTTGTTCCTCCCCCCAACCCCACCCCTGAACAAGGATTCCCTATGTAGCCTTGGCTGTCCTGAACTCGCTTTGCAGACCAGGCTGGCCTCGAACTCACGGAGACCTGTCTGCTTCTGCCTCCCAAGTGCTACGATTACAGGCATGCGCCACTGCACCTGGCTTCTTGTTTTTTTTGTTGTTGTTGTTTTGTTTTTTTAAGAAATCTTCTATTTCCTTTTGTTCATTGTGGGCCTGGGGCTGCAAAGTGTAGATAGAAAAGGAACAGGAAGGGAGTGCTGGCACAAGTGCCGGGGTGTGGGGACACAGAAGAAGTATTAGCCAGGTGTCCTGGTCTGGGTGAGGGATCCTGTGACCACCCCATTGTGTGAAATTGGGGAAAGAGCACTGTGCTCACTCTGTCCTCCCAGCAGTCTGTGGGCCACTTGTCCACCTTCACCTTCAAAGAAGTCAACATGATGTGGACAGTCACAGCACCAGGAACCTGGGTGGCCAGACAGGTCATAGACACAGTGACATACAGAAAGGCAAATAATCTCTTCTTGCTTCTGACTCAGCTGTGCTGTTTTTTGTTTTATTTTGTTTTGTTTTGTCAGACAGGGTTTCTCTGTTTAATAGCCCTGGTTGTTCTAGAACTCTCTTTATAGACCAGGCTGGCCTCAAACTCAGAGATCCACTTGCCTCTGCCTCCCAAGTGCTAGGATTAAAGGTATGTACCACCATGCCCAGTGGCTGTGTTCTACACACACACACACACACACACACACACACACACACACACACACACACCTTGTAGTCTTGAACAGGAAACAGTGTCCTTTCCTCTTGCCTGTCTGGTGTCCTTCAGCTGTGTCCCCTCCGCCAATCCCCTGGCTAACCCTGGCCTCCTCTTATTACCTCCTTGGAGAGATCTTCCTTCCCGCGTGCCTGCCCTGCTAGTTTTTCTATTCACCCGTGTCACCGTCCTGGGACATATGCAGTCCTTGTCTGGCCTGACTAAGTCGGATTTTGAAAGACTCCAGTGAATGAAGGAATGAACAGATCTAGGCTTAGGGTTAGGAGTGAGAACAGACGAGAGGAGTGGGGCTCAGTGACATCCAGCTGCTGGCAGCTAGGGTTGCCAGACCAGGCAGGCATTCCAGTGACAAGCTGGACTTTCTAGGCAGAATCCACCTCCGTGGATGTCAGAGCCAGCTGGTCACCGCCACGGCCCCGAAGCCTCCTTAACCAAGGAAGATGGCAGCAAATACTTCTCGAATGCCTTAGATCATCCGCCAAACAGCTGAGTGAGTGAAATAGTGAGTGGCCTGGGTGTGGCCGAGTCTGGAACCTTCCAAAAGCCTAGGCCTTGTGCAAATGCCGGCTGCAAGGATGCCAGGCACAGAGCCCTGCTCTGCCCAGTGCTTTCCCATGTGGTTACAGAATAGGTCAGGGAGTGTCACAGCCACGTGTCTGCATGGTGTAGAAGGCAGCTGGTTTGGAAGGCAGCATGCTTTGCTGCTTTTGTTTATAATGTAAGAGCCTGGCAGTGGCTGGAGCCGATGTTGGCTTGTCTGTGGACAGTCCCCTCTCACCTACACGCATGATGCAATCCCACAAATCCGCAGGCGGTGACCGGTCCTGCAGTAGGGTCAGATATTCCATACCGGGGATCTGGAGCCTTGGCTTCTGTGAGGCACCTCAGAATTGGGCTGGAGGTGTCGCCTCAGCTTGTACAGGTGGGCATGGTTTAGACTGCAGGGCCAGCTTCTGGCCAAGCAGAGGGCCTGCGCACGCACGCATGATGCTGTCTCTCTGCCTATGTCTCTGTCCGTCTCTCTCTTCAGCTCATGTCTGTGTCTTTGATTCTCTTTCTCTCTTTCTTTGTCCCCATCCTTTTCATCTGTGTTTCTCATGTCTTTGTTTCTCTCTGTGTCTAACTCTGTCTCTCTCTTGTTCTTTCTTCACTTTCGTTCTTTTTCTCTCTATCCCTCTCTGTCTCTCTTCTTTCTATTTCTTAACTCTTTCCAGCTCTGCCACTCAGTGCTCACCTTCCGTCCTCCCTTCTCTGACCCTCATCCCTCTTTGTCTCTGTCTCTGTCCTCCCTCCCCCCTTCCCTCCCTCTCTCCCTCCCTTTTGTCTTTCTCCCCTCCTTCTTTCTGTCTCTCTCACTAATCCCTCTCCCTCCCCTGTGAGTCATGGCATCTTACTGACTTGTCAGTTTTTAGGGAGTAAACTGATCTCGTTGGGAACAGATGTTGGGCTCTTATTCTTTGTCACGCTTTAAAAAAAAAAAAACCAAAACACCCAAATTTATTTTTAAAAATTCCAGGGCGAGACTTTCAACTCCTCAAAGAGATTAAATTTCATCTCCGTTGCGTTTTCCCAAAGGTCACACACACATTTGCGAAATGTTGGGGTGCTTGTTCTAAATGTAGCCCATTCCAGTTTAGGATGTAGGAGCAGGCAGGCTAGGTCCCCCCCCCCCCATCTATGATTCATTCATGAATCCGTTCTTTTATTCATTCACAAAGCTGCAGGAACCAGATGCGCGCCTGACTGCTTTGGGCTGCTGGCTCTCATGGAGTCAGCCTTCTTAGGGCTGAGTGGGAACTCAGATTCACAGCAAAGAAATAGGTGTGGACTGGGGGTGGGGGCGAGGCGTTGAGGAGGACTTCCCACCTCAGACCTGCATGGCCTGAAGAGCCAATAGTGGCTTTTTAACCTTTAGGGACAGCACAGGCATAGACCTGCTTAAGGAGCAAATGGACCTGTGTCAGGCCAGGGGCAATAAATTCAGCAGCTGGGAGACCCGTGGAGCCTGGCACTCTCTGCCCTGGAATGAACTGCCCAGTGTGCTGGCTGTGGCCTCACTGACATCTGCTGGGTAGGAAAGACTCTTAAGTGGCCACAGATGAGAGCTGGTGGTCCCAGAGAGGCTCTGCCAGCTACGCGGAGAGTATTGGGGGAGAAAAGTACCACAAGATTGTGGTCTGCCTGAACTGCAAGGGTGTCCTACAAGGGTGCCTCCCCCCAACACAAACACTCTAGGAAGCTGTGGACTCAGCATAATTTCCTGATGTCACTGCTGACAGGTCGTGTGGGACAAAGTGTCTTTGAAAGCTAGAGTTGAGGGTCAGACCTTAGTGGGTTCGCTGACTGGCTGGAAAACAAAGTCCTTTTTATCACCACACCTGAAAGGAAAGATGTCCTAAAGGTGGGTAGGGGACACAGCTGTCATCATCCCTAACTCAACATGCACTCAAGCCTGAGGAAGGAAGGTATGAACTCATTTATGGAGTCACACTTTTGTCTGCACCAGGACAGAACATCCAGGATGTGTATCTGTGTGCCAACGTCCCCCCTCCCCCCCATCCTCCCTCTCCTCCTTTCTGCTTTTATTTTTCCTTTTTCCTTTCCCTCCTGGCTTACCTTTCTTTTCTTTTTTTCTTTCTCTTTCTTTCTCATTTTTTCTTTTCTTTTTTTTCTTTTGGCTTTGACAGGGTTTCTCTGTGTAGCCTTGACTATCCTGGACTCACTTTGTAGACCAGGCTGGCCTTGAACTCACAGTGACCCACCTGCCTCTGCCTCCCAAGTGCTAGGATTAAAGGCATGGGCCACCCGGCCTATCTATCTTTCTTTCCTTCCTTGCTCCCTCACACGAAGCCCAGGGCCTCTCACTTGCCAGGCAAGCTCGCAATCACTGGACATTTATACTCCCTAAGCTCTGGGAATATATTTTAAGTATAGGCTGAGCATGATAGTGCACACTTGTAATTCTAATACTCAGGAGGAGACCGAGGCAGGAGGATTGCAGCAAGTTCAGGGATGGGCTGTGAAGTCACACTGCAAGGGGATGGGTATTCAGGAAAGCTTGAAGATTTGAAGAAGTAGTTTTCCTGAGGAAAGCAGAGTGCCTTTCTAGAAGGGGAGATGTGCCAAGCGGGCACAAGCAGCAGATAGTCTGCATCCAGTGTTTCCAAGCCATGCAGGCAGGGTGAGGCTTTGAATCCAGGCAGGTCTAATCCCAAGGCTTTGTCTTAATCACTTACACAAAACTCTGTAAAATGCGGTGATTACAGGAGCCTCTTACGGCATCACGTGCCTGTGTAGAGACCACGGGGATCCACCACTGTCCTTTACACACTCTTGCTTCCTCCTAACTTGATTGGGCACTGTGAGTTGTTGATCCCAATTCATCACTCAAAGCATTCCTTCAGGCTGGAGAGATGGCTCAGAGGTTAAGAGCGCTGACTGCTCTTCCAGAGGACCCAGGTTCAATTCCCAGCAATTACATGGTGGCTCACAACCATCTATAATGTGGTCTGATGCCTTCTTCTGGCCTGTAGGTGTACATGCAGACAGAACACTGTATACATAATAATAAACAAATCTTGAAAAAAAGTATTCCTTCACTTTAAAAAACAGACTTAACTTTTTTTAAATTTTATGTGTGCCGGTGTTTATGCCTTTGTGTTTGTGTGTCCTGTGTATGCATACCTGTGGAGTCCAGCAGAGAGCATAGAATCCCCTGGAACTGGAGTTACAGAAGGTTGTGAGCTATCGTGTGGGTGCTGGGAACCGAACCTGGGTCCTCTACAAGAGCAGCTAGAGCTGTTGACCACAGAGCCACCCCTCCAGCTTCTTGTTCGTTTCTCTCATCGTGCAGGGCAGCCCTGTTGTATGTAACTTGTACATGGATCGCAGGACAAGGGACAGAGTCTTTATTCTTAGCCCTAATCTGAGTGTCCCTATCGTGCTAGGATCAGTCGAGTACTTGAAATGCCTTTCACAGCTCTTCCATCTCCCGGGGTTGCTGTTTTATTAGATGGACTTTTTGGGGCAACAGTTTGAAAAGCAATCACTAGGTGAGTCATGTGCTCCTGTAGCATCAGGTGAGGTCACCAGTGGTGCCCACTGTGCAGGTAGGCTGGTGGTGAGGTCATCAGTGGTGCCCATTGTGCAGGTGGGCTGGTGGTGAGGTCACCAGTGGTGCCCGCTGTGCAGGTGGGCCGGACCAAGGGCACCAGGGACTCTATTCACATAAGTGAGGGTGGCGGGAAGGCAGACAGCAGTGGGCGTTGCATATTGGAGTCCTCTTTCAGGGCACTGAGACTCCTCATAAGAAAGGTGCCCTTCCCAAGGATGGACGTGGAAAATTATTGGGCCTATCATAGCTTCTGGTGGGCTCGGAGCCATAGTATCAGCTATGCCTTCCTCTGCCTGTGAGAGCAGCAACATGCCCCGACCCCGAGGTTCCATCTTTCTGTGGGAGGAGTGACAAAGAGCTAGTGGCCATTTCAAAAAGGCTGCGAGAGCTGCTGCTCACTTCTACCAACACAGCCTCACTCTATAGCAGAAGGGACAAATGACAAAACTCACTTTGCCTAGAAGTCTATGGACCAAGCCCAATCCAGTGTCATGCCATGTGAAGGGAAGTTTCTGGTGGGGCTGGAGAGTTTTCCTCTCTGCCAACAGGGGAGGGGCTCAGAAGAAGTCACCCTTCCTTCGCTGGTGAGGAGTTTGGCTGACTGACCTCTGGGCTTTTGAGACATGGTCTTAGTATGCAACTCAGACTAGTCTTGTATGAAGAATCCTCCTGCCTCAAGCTCTCATGTCCCCAGGTTGCGGATGTTTCAGCATGCCTGGCTTTATTGTTATTTGCTTGCATTATTTTACATTTACTCATTTATTCTGTATGTGTTTGTGTGTGGGTATGTACATGTTATGCCATGTATGTGGAGGTCAGAGGACAGATTTCAGGATCATAGGGTCCCAGGGTTATCAGGCTCGGTGGAAAGCACCATAACCCACTGAGCCATCTTACTGTCCCACTCCCCCCACACCGCCGCCGCCCCCCTTTTTTAAGACATTGTTAAGTGAAACACAGAGTGGCAAGGCAGCTGCCTGTGGCAGGAGTCAGAAGCTGGGAGGATGAAAAGAAGCCTCTGTGGTTGTGGATCAATGAGGCTGCCACTTACCTCTGAGATTCCTATTATGGGAAAGAATAAGCCCTTGTCACATTGGCCACTCTGAGGCATTCCTCATGAACACACCACAGCGTCCTTTGGCCGTGTTTGGTGAGAATTCTCTGCCCTGTGGCCAGCTGTGCCTGTGGCTCTCTCTCTCTCTCTGAGGCTGGGGCTCTGTGGAGAGCTGGCTGTTCAGGTTTTAGTCTCCTCTCAGACCCATCAGAGCCTAAGCAGGACTTCCCCAGCCTGGGCTCTGTTGACCTTTGACATGGTCCCTCTTGGTCGGGACCATCCTGTGAGCTGTATGTTCAACATCCCTGACTTCTGTTTGTGAGGAACCACTCCCCGCCTCCTCCCCAAAGTGTGGCAACTCAAAACAGCCCTCCCCCAGAGTCTGTGTGTGTGCAACTCAAAACAGCCCTCCCCCAGAGTCTGTGTGTGCAAGAACTAGGCAACTGTGGAGGCCCAGTGGACCACAGGACTCACACTAGGCCTGACATGCTCTACCTGGGACTCACACTAGGCCTGACATGCTCTACCTGGGACTCACACTAGGCCAGACATGTTCTACCTGGGACTCACACTAGGCCAGACATGCTCTACCTGGGACTCACACTAGGCCAGACATGCTCTACCTGGGACTCACACTAGGCCAGACATGCTCTACCTGGGACTCACACTAGGCCAGACATGCTCTACCTGGGACTCACACTAGGCCTGACATGCTCTACCTGGGACTCACACTAGGCCTGACATGCTCTACCTGGGACTCACACTAGGCCTGACATGCTCTACCTGGGACTCACACTAGGCCTGACATGCTCTACCTGGGACTCACACTAGGCCTGACATGCTCTACCTGGGACTCACACCAGGCCTGACATGCTCTACCTGGGACTCACACTAGGCCTGACATGCTCTACCTGGGACTCACACTAGGCCTGACATGCTCTACCTGGGACTCACACTAGGCCTGACATGCTCTACCTGGGACTCACACTAGGCCAGACATGCTCTACCTGGGACTCACACTAGGCCTGACATGCTCTACCTGGGACTCACACTAGGCCTGACATGCTCTACCTGGGACTCACACTAGGCCTGACATGCTCTACCTGGGACTCACACTAGGCCTGACATGCTCTACCTGGGACTCACACTAGGCCTGACATGCTCTACCTGGGACTCACACCAGGCCTGACATGCTCTACCTGGGACTCACACCAGGCCTGACATGCTCTACCTGGGACTCACACCAGGCCTGACATGCTCTACCTGGGACTCACACCAGGCCTGACATGCTCTACCTGGGACTCACACTAGGCCTGACATGCTCTACCTGGGACTCACACTAGGCCTGACATGCTCTACCTGGGACTCACACCAGGCCTGACATGCTCTACCTGGGACTCACACCAGGCCTGACATGCTCTACCTGGGACTCACACCAGGCCTGACATGCTCTACCTGGGACTCACACCAGGCCTGACATGCTCTACCTGGGACTCACACTAGGCCTGACATGCTCTACCTGGGACTCACACTAGGCCTGACATGCTCTACCTGGGACTCACACTAGGCCTGACATGCTCTACCTGGGACTCACACTAGGCCTGACATGCTCTACCTGGGACTCACACTAGGCCTGACATGCTCTACCTGGGACTCACACCAGGCCTGACATGAACATGCTCCACCTGGGCTGGGAGTGTCCCCACCAGGCTCCTCTTGGTCATATTCCACTCACAGGACGTGGGTGCAGATGGGAGAGACCTCCTCCTGTGCCCTGGCCTGAGCCAGCCCCTGAGGGACATCCAGTTGGCTTCCATATTGGTCACTTCTCCCACACTGAAGTGGGGTCATGATTTAAGTTTGGGCTTTTTAAAAAAAAAAATAATTTATTTATTTTAGACAGAATCTCACTAGGCCCTTGGTGGCCTCAGTTTTCTTATGTCTAGCCCCCATCCCCCTGAGTTCCAGGGTTACAGAACGCACCACCATGCCCAGTCTACGCACCACTGTGTTGAAATGCAGGGTTTGCTGCATGCTAAGCAAGCACTCCACCAACTGAATGGTTGCCACAACTAGCGGCCACCTGATGTCCGTGGGCTTGGCGATGAGCTGACTCCTTCAAGGGTGTCCCTTGTTTGCAAGCCGAGGTAACTTGTATGGGGGAAAGCAGGGCATGGGAATTTGATGAGGTGACATCTCCAACACCTGGATGGGCTTTGAGAGTAGAGGGCTGAGGCAGGGGGATCTTTTGAGACTGGCCTGGTCTGTCACAGGCCCGTTGTGGAATGTGTTCTGGTTTTACTCTGCTATAATGAACCCCTGGCTGCGAGTTGCTTAGGAGGAGAGGATTTACTTGGGTAGCCCTTCCGCGTGATCACTGAGGAAAAGTCCGGACAGGAACTCACTCAATCATGAGAGCAGAAACCATGGAGGAATGCTACTCTCCAGCTTGCTCACTAACTCAGTTTTGGCTAACTTTCCTCTTTCAAAAATCATTTACTGGGGCTGGAGAGATGGTTCTGTGGTTGAGAGCACTGGCTACTCTTGTAGAGGACTTGGGTTCAGTTCCCAGCACCCACCTGGCAGCTCACACCATATGTAACTCCAGTACCCTGGATCGGATCCCACATCCTCTTCTGGCCTCCTCAGGTGTGAGGCATGAATGTGATGCCTGTACATACATGTAGGCAAAACATCCATATACATTAAAGTAAATAAAGTTAAAGTTAAATATTTATTTATTTATTTTTTCAAGACAGGGCTTCTCTGTGTAGCCTTGGCTGTCCTGGACACACTCTGTAGACCAGGCTGGCCTCCAACTCACAGTGATCCGCCTGCCTCTTCCTCCCACGTGCTGGTGCTGGGACTAAAGGTGTGCAGCACCACCGCAAATTTTTATTTATTTTATTTTGTGTATGTGAGTGTTTTGCCTTTATGTACCTCTGCATGTTGTTTGTGTGCCTTGTGTCTGATGAGGCCAAAAGAGGGTGTTGGATCCCCTGAAACTGGAGTTTCAGAAGGTTGTAATCCACAATGTGGATGCTAGGAATTGAACCAGGGTCCTTTGGCAGAGCTGCTAGTACTCTTAACTGCTAAGCCCTTTCTTTAGCCACTTGGCTAGCTTTCTTATGCGCTCCACTGTCAGATGCCTAGGGAATAGTGCTGCCCACAGTTGACTCGAACTCCTGCATCAATTAACAACCCAGACAACTCTCCACTGGTACAGCCACAGGCCAGTCAGATATGGAAGATCCTTTCTGAGGTGACCGTAGGCTGTGTCAGGTTGACACTTAAAGCTAAGCAGGACACACCATAAGGTCTTAGATTTGGGGGTCAAAGAGGGACAGTGAGGCACTGTCTTTTTCAGGAAGATTTATAGGAGAGTTATTTGTTTATATGTATTTGTTTTTAAGGTTTTTTGAGACAGGGTTTGTCCTAAACTCACTTTGTAGACCAGGCTGGCCTCAAACTCACAGAGATCCACCTGCCTCTGCCTCCCGAGTGCTGGGATTAATGGCGTGGGCAGCCATAACTGGCTAGTAGGAGAGTTAGTACATAGACAATAAGGACATAGGAAGGATCCGGAAGAGTTCAGGCTCACAAGGCTAAGCACCGATCCTCTGGTACAGGTCTCGGAGAGAGAGTGGAGGTCCCAAGCCACATAGTTGAGGAGTGTCCCATGGTGAGTCCTTGCACTAAGTCTGTGTCTGATTCTCCGAGGCAGAGGGAGGCAACAATGTTCCAGTTCACCTGTGTCCATCCTGACGGAGGTGCCATCTGTGACCTCTGAGTGCTTAGAGGTCTCAGTACACAGCCTCCTGGAAGCGTCTCTACAATGTAACAGTACAAACAGGGCAGTGTCTCTACAAAGTAACAGCACGGTGCCCACTGTGCTCTGGCAGTGGCTGTGAGGTAAGAGAGGAAGAGGCTGCTGCAGGTGCGCATGGCCTGAGCAGCCTCAGTCCAAACCTCAGAGGGAGGGAGTGGGTCTTGGCTAGCACACCCCTCCCAAGAGGTGACACAGCCTAGCCTGCACTTTGGAAGCCGGGCGTGTTTAAGTCACCTGACATTTTGGAATGACTCATTCATTTGTCTGCTTTCCTTCATGATGCCCCGCCCATCACCACAGAACCCTGTTCTGTATAAAATAAATTGGAGCAACTGGTGTCTGATTCGTCCTCCCTGGATGAGGCAGAAGCAGGGATGTCCATTGAGCGGATGGAGGCTTGACCTAAACATTGCCTTTTTGGAAGCAGAAGGTACCCAGGGCCCAAAGAGGCAGCTTGGTGCTGGCCAGGATGCAATCTGTGCTTTTCTCCAAGCCACACGTTGGGCAGCCTCTGCCTCACCTCCTGCCAACCCCGCGTGGATCCATTCCTGCCAGCGCGGCCCTCCTTTCTAACCTGGTGTTTCTAACAAGGCCATGTTCTTCAGAGACTGTCCTGTCTCCTTGGTCAGCTCTCCTGCTGGATTCTTTCTTAAGCCAGAGGGCAGGCAAAGCCAGGGCGCTCTTCCCCTCCACAGACCAAAATGGGGCCAGAGCCAGCAGCACTCAAAAGTTTCTCAGTGCCTGGACTCAGCGCTGAAAGGAAGTCTGGTAGGATTCTTTGGCTGCCAAATCTGAGAAGCTGTGTGAAGTTCAATAGTAAATCAGCAAAAAAAAAAAAAAAAAAAAAAAAACTCCGTGTGCCGCTGGGCTTGCCTACGGGAAAGAATTCACTGTCTCCTGTGCCTGGATTTTGCCATCCAGCCACGCAACGACTCTACAATAATAGGCTGCTCTTGGTTTTTCCTTTCTTTTTCTTTCTTTCTTTTTTGTTTGGCTTTTCGAAGCAGGATTTCTCTGTGTAAGAAGAGCGCTGGCTGTCCTGGACTCACTTTGTAGACCAGACTGCCCTCGAAGTCACAGAGATACCCTTGCCTCTACCTCCCAAGTGCTGAGATTAAAGGCGTGAGCCACCACACCCGGCTGTAACTGTAGATACAACCTTAGTCAAGGATATTACGAACCACAGACAAATGATTGAGCTAGCATAGGTGCAAAATACTTTTCAACTTTATATATTTATTTACTTGTTTGTGCTGGGATGGAAACTAGGGCTGGATACTTGCTAGGCAAGTACTCGACTATGGAGAAATGATATTCATAGCCTACAAAACAATTTAGAAATGGATTTAAGGGGGCCTAGAGAGATGGCTCAGAGGTTAAGAGCACTGCCTGCTCTGTCAAAGGTCCTGAGTTCAATTCCTAGCAATCACTTTGTGGCTTACAACCATCTATAATGAGATCTGGTGCCCTCTTCTGATGTACATGCAGGCAGAACACTGTATACATAATTATAAATAAATCTTAAAAAAAAAAAGAAATGAGTTGAAGGGTTGATTGGGGGAGTTGAGGGAAAGGAGCAAAGTTCAACTTATTCAACTCAAATGACCTTCAATTCCTGACCTTCTTGCCTCCACTTCTCCAGTGCCGGGATCACAGGGTGCACCACAATAAAATAGCCTTCTGGGAGCTGGAGAGAGAGCTAAGAAGGTAAGGGCACTTTCTGTTCTTCCAGAACACCCACATTTGATTCCCAGTACCCATACGGGCTGCCCGCCTCTGTAACTCCAATTCCAGGGGACCTGATACCCTCTTCTGGTCTCCATGGGCACTGAGTGCACAGCACAGGATGCACATAAAACAGGCAAAATATCCACGCACAAGGCGAGTGGTGGTGCGTGCCTTTAATACGAGCACTCAGGAGGCAGAGACAGGTAGATCTCTGAGTTTAAGGCCAGCCTGGTCAACAGAACGAGTCCAGGACAGCCAGGGCTACACAGAGAAACTCTGTCTCCAAAAACCAAAAACCGTATTCCGTAGACAAGGTTTCTGTGTGTTGCTTTGGCTATTGTGGAGCTAGCTCTGTAGACTAGGCTGGCCTTGAACTCATAGAGATCCATATGCCTCTGCCTCCCGGGTGCTGGGACAAAGGCGTGTGCCACCATCACCCTGTGTGCTAATAAAGGAGTCAAGCTTAGAGGAGTTATAAGGAATCAAAAAGGGAGAAAAGAAACTACACAGTAGAAAACCTTGGCTCAACCAGATGACTGGGGTCAAGTGGCCAATCCCAGGTGTGCTGTGAGAAAGTGAAGCATGGCCTTCCCGGAGCCCCAACCCCAGTCCCTCCCTGTGTGAGAACAATATCGGGCCAACTCAGAGCTGAGGGCAGACAGCAGACACCCAGGCAGGCCCTTTACATCATCAAGGTCACCAAAAGCCAAGGAAATCTGAGCCTCAGTCACAGCCAAGATGAATGGAGATGCCACACGGGATCTATGGGATCACTGCTACTTGCCAAAGGGGTCTGGAGTCACCTGGAAGGCAGGCCTCTGGGCATGGCTGTGAGGTGTCCTGATTGCATAATTGGCTTAGACAGACCCATCTTTTCTTTAGCTCTGGGACCATTTTATTAGAGTTTAAAAGGAAAATCCCTAGGGCAGATGAGCTATTAAACCCCAGCAGCTGAATGATTCAGAACAGCAGGCTGATTTACAAGCTGTGTGCTTGGGACTGTTCCCTGCTGCAGAAGACCTGTCTAAACTGTGTGTGCCACCGTTGCTTGGACGGGACCCTGGATTATATGAAGTAGGGGGGTGGGGGGGCAGGGGGAGCTGAGCAGCAGGCACCCCCATCCCTCTCTGCTCCCAGACTGTGAACACTGCCAGCTGCTTCAAGCTCCTGCGGCTCTGACTTTCCTGAAGTGATGGACTGTGCACCTGAGCCGTGAGCCTTAATGAACCCTTTCTCTAGGTTGCTTGTTTCAGGATACGCTATCCTGTACAGCAACAGGAAAAGAAACTACATAGGATCCCCAGATAAAGTCCTAGGTCAGGGAAAGCTAATTGTATCAAGTATTAACTTCAGTTATGACATATACAGTGGGGTAGTGGCGCAGGCCTTTGATCCCAGCACTCCGGAGGCAGAGGCAGGCAAATTGCTGTGAATTCAAGGCTGACCTGGTCCATATAGTGAGACCCTAGTATCTCTCCCACAGTCAATATTAGTTCAGGACTGTTTGGTCCATAATATGCTAATCATTAGATAAACTGGGTGGGGGGGGGTGGGTTGGTGGCAAATCTCTGCACTGCCTTGGTCATTTTTCTGAAAATCTAAAAGTTTTCTAACACCTAAAAAAAAAAAATCTATTTTGTTTAATATATGTATATTATGTTATACATATATTATACTATGTATATTTTATTATACATATATATTCCTTTTACAGGAGGCTGGAAAGGTGGTTTGAGGACCCAGGTTCAATTCCCAACACCCATATGGTGGCTCACAACTGTCTGTAACTCCAGCCCTAGGAAATCCTACACCTTCTTCTGGCTTCTGAGGGCACTACACACATAGGGTACACAGATAATATGTTCAGGCAAACATAAAATAAAAATAAATCTCAAAAAAAGGTTTTATTTATTTTTGTGCTTGTGTGGGGGCACACATGTATCATAGCACAGGTATGGAGGTCAAAGGACAATTTTTAGGAGTTGGTTCTCTCCTTCTGCCCTGCAGGTCACTCAGGCTGCTGACAGGTCCTTTTACCTGCTGACCCTTATGCCTGCCTTTACTGCAGGAAGAGAAATGGGCTTCCTTATCAGTTGAAGTGCATCTGGAGCCAAGTGTCTCTGTTTATTGATTTTTAAAAAATGACTTATGGGGGCTGGAGAGATGGCCCAGATGTTAAGAGCACTGGCTGCTCTTGTAAAGGTCTTGAGTTCGATTTCCAGCACCCAAATGGTGGCTCACAACCATCTGTAGTGAGATTGGGTGCCCTCTTCTGGCATGTAGGTGTACATGCAGGCAGAACATTGTGTACATAATAGATCATCTTTTTTTAAAAAAATGACTTACTTATTCATTTATTTTATGTACACTGATATTTTGCCTACATGAGGGTGTCAGATCCCTTGGAGCTGGAGTTACAGACAGTTGTGGTTGCTGGAAATTGAACCCAGGTCCTCTAGAAGAGCAGGCAGTGCTCTTAACCTCTGAGCCATCTCTCCAGCCCCACTTATTTTAGTCCTCTTTTCACAGTATGTGTGTGGTTTCTTCAAAGCAAGGATATCTATCCTGTTCCAGGTGCT